>NC_090449.1:744791867-745099544 GCF_031143425.1 Pleurodeles waltl | reverse complement strand
GCTCTCCAACCACTGTGGCTGTGGAGAGTGGGGGGCGGTAGCCCCAGGTGCTGGGCACCCTTTAACCACTCTCCCTTCCACCAGGTCAGGGATGACAGCCTGAACCTGGTCCTCCCCTCTGGGGCTTTGTACCCTCCCTCCTGGAGCGGTACCCCCAGAGTCCAACATGGTCAGGGTGCTTACAGAAGTCACCCTGTACCATTCCTCCACCAGTGCAGGGCTGTTAACCTGCAACTGGCCCTCCAACCTGGGGCCTGTACCTTCAGGTTGGACTAGGGCCCGGGGTGAGGCTTCCCTCCCCCTGCCCTCCCTTCCGGGGTCCAGCACCCTCCAACTAGGAGTGGCCTCCTCAGAAGACAACATGGTAGGGGCACTGTTATCAGTAGCCCCTCCCTCCAGGTCCGGGGGGACACCCTGAACCTGGTCTTCCAGCCCAGGGTCTGTACCCTCAGACTGGATCACTGCCTGGCAAACCAGGACTTCCTGGGAGGCACACCTACCCCCCACCAGGTCAGAGTTTAACCTCTGCACCTGACCATTCAACTTAGAGTCACCACCCTGAAGTTGAACAATTGCCTGGCACGCCAGGACTTCCTGGAGGGCACACTGACCCTCCACCAGGTCAGAGTTTAACCTCTGAACTTGGCCATTCAACTCAGAGTCACCACCCTGAAGTTGAACAATTGCCTGGCACGCCAGGACTTCCTGGAGGGCACACTGACCCTCCACCAGGTCAGAGTTTAACCTCTGCACTGGGCCATTCAACTCAGAGTCACCACCCTGAAGTTGAACAATTGCCTGGCGCACCAGGACTTTCTGGGAGGCACACCTACCTCCCACCAGGTCAGAGTTTAACCTCTGAGCCTGGTTCCCCAACCCAGGGTCACCACCCTGAGGTTGGGCAATTGCCTGGCACGCCAGGACTTTCTGGGGGGCACACCTACCCCCCACCAGGTCAGAGTTTAACCTCTGAACCTGGTCATCCAACCCAGAGTCAACACCCTGAGGTTGGACAATTGCCTGGCACAGCAGGGCTTCTTGGGAGGCACACCTACCTCCCACCAGGTCAGAGTTTAACCTCGGAACCTGGGTATCCAACCCAGAGTCACCACCCTGAGGTTGAACAATTGCCTGGCATGCCAGGGCTTTCTGGGGGGCACACCTACCCCCCACCAGGTCAGAGTTTAACCTCTGAACCCGGTTATCCAACCCAGAGTCAGCACTCTGAGGTTGAACAATTGCCTGGCACGCCAGGACTTTCTGGGGGGCACACCTACCCCCCACCAGGTCAGAGTTTAACCTCTGAACCCGGTTATCCAACCCAGAGTCAGCACTCTGAGGTTGGACCACTGCCTGGTACACCAGGACTTCCTGGGGGGCACACCTACCCCCCAACAGGTCAGAGCTTATTCCCTGAACCTGGTTAGCCAACCCAGAGTCACCACCCTGAGGTTGAACCATTGCCTGGCAGGCCAGGACTTCCAGGGAGGCACACCTACCTCCCACCAGGTCAGAGTTTAACCTCTGAGCCTGGTTCCCCAACCCAGGGTCACCACCCTGAGATTGGGCAATTGCCTGGCACGCCAGGACTTTCTGGGGGGCACACCTACCCCCCACCAGGTCAGAGTTTAACCTCTGAACCTGGTCATCCAACCCAGAGTCAACACCCTGAGGTTGGACAATTGCCTGGCACAGCAGGACTTCTTGGGAGGCACATCTACCTCCCACCCGGTCAGAGTTTAACCTCTGAACCTGGGTATCCAACCCAGAGTCACCACCCTGAGGTTGAATCTTTGCCTGGCATGCCAGGACTTCCTGGGGGGCACTCTCACCCCCCACAAGGGACACACCGTCCCCAAGGGCCACACAAGAGTCTGGTTGGCGCAGGTCTCCCGACCTCTGCCCATCCGGCAGAGTCTGGGTTTACCCCAAACCAGAAACGGTTTCACCTGGGTCATTCCTGGGGGGCTCTGCTCTCAGAGCTGTCCCCTGACTCTCAAGGTCCTCCACTGGGGTCTTCAACCCCCTCTCAACCCTATGTCTGGACTTCTGCACCCCCTCACTATGAGGGGTACTGCCAGACACCAGAACTGTTGGGATGCTGGCTACAGTCACCCCCCCCAAGTTCTTCTGACACTGCGGGGCTTCCCTCAAAAGGTGGCCCTACAGTACAGGCTAGGCTTCCCTCCTGGTGTTCCCTCATGGAACCCTCTAGGACCTGGGACCTACCTGGGACAATACAATCCTTTCCCACCACACTCGGTTGGGAACCACCTAGACCACTCCCTTCAGAAGCACCCCCAAATGCCTCTTCAGACTCTCTGGTACTCACCCAGAAGTCTGCCTCCATTGTAAGTTCCCTGGGGTCAGAGAACTCACACTCCACCTGGTGTTGGCGTAGCTCTGGAATATAAGGACCAGACATATGCTCTCCAGCAATAACATCACTCTGCCCTTCACATGTATTAACCACAGTACCCTTCACCCAACCACCCAGTAACTCAACCTTGGAAAAGCACTCTACTTCACCCTCCTGAGACTGGTGAGACAGTATCTGTCTGTCCCTGACACTCAACCCAAACTCTTCTGGGATGTCTCTACACTCTATATCCAGGACGTCCACCAGGGGGGAACCCTTTTCTCTGTCACTCTCTGCTAGAGTCAGTAAAGTGTCCCTCCCCCCAGTAGGAATATGACTCCCTGTGCCAGTTCCCCAATCCTTCTCAGGGACCCTGTGCATAACGGGAACTACCTCATACCCTTGAACCGCCTGGGGTGTGTCAACTCCCTTCTTCAAGTTGGGCACCACATCTCTGGGCTTGTGCCCTTCTTCAGCAGTACTGGATGCAAGATTTTTGCTGCCACCATCTGAACTGGACTCAGCCCTTCTGGCCTCCAGTTTCAGCTCTTTACAGCTCAGCTCTTGAGCTGCAATCTTTTCTTCTTCCAGGGCTAAGAGACTTGCTGCCTCAGCCCTTTCAAGCTGCTCATCTAGCTCTTCTAGACACCGCTCTAGAGCTAGGAGCCATTCATCTCCCACTGGTTCTCTTTCCTCATCTGAGTAGTCTTCCTCCTCATGTGAGCAGTCTTCCTCCTCATGTGAGTAGTCCTCCTCCTCATCTGAGGGGTACTTAGTCATTTGGTTTCTTGCTGCCTCTCTCTCTGCCCATCTTTCCTCCCCCCAGACTATGTAGTGATGGAGCATCTCCGCCTTAGTAGATCTCCTTGCTACAGGAAGGCCCCATTTTCTGCAAAGCTTCCTTAGGTCAGCCTTAGTGAGGTGGTCCGTACGAACAAAGAATGAGTAGGTACACAATCCCATTTTGATAAGATCTTATCAGCAAAAACCAAAATCCAAAGTCCAAAATATCAATAGTATATCCAGGAGGACATCAGAGAACCAAGAGCCAAAAAAGATGAAAAATCAAGTTGACCTTCAACTGTGGGTAGGTAGTGAAATACTTAGCTACTGTATGTCACTGCACAAACACAAGTCCTATCCTCACCGCTGATCACCAATGTTAGAAATGGGGTTTTTGGTTGGCATCAGGTTGCCCTCTGTCCAAGCAAGAACCCTCACTCTAGTCAGGGTAAGTCACACACAATCCAAAATCAGCCTGTGCTCACCCTCCGGTAGCTTGGCACGAGCAGTCAGGCTTAACTTAGAAGGCAATGTGTAAAGCATTTGTGCAATAAATCATACAACACCATAGCATAACACCCCAAAAATACACCACACAGTATTTAGAAAAATATATAATATTTATCTGGGTATCTTCAGGTCAAAATGATCAAAGTTGCAATACGAATTTGTAAAGATATCACTGAAAAGTGATATAAAGTGTCTTAAGTCTTTAGAATATTAACAAAGTCTCTTTCAAGCACAAGTACCTGGTTTAGCGTGGAAAAATCTCCTCAGAGGGGCACAAGAGAAGAGGTGCGTGGAAAAAGGGTGTGTGCGTCGATTTCTCCCCAGCACACACGGACTTGCGTCGTTATTTTCCACGCGGGGAGGCCGGTGTCGTTTTCCGGCGCACAGACTGTCTCTTTCTGTGGATCGCGGGGATTACCAGATGTCCCGGATCTGTGCGTGGATTTTCCTGCTTGTTCTCCGGCTGCGCGTCGGTCTGCGGGGCTGCGCGTCGAAATTACGATCTCACGGCAGGCGTTGCGTCGATTTCTCCTCTGGATGTCGATCTGCGGGGCTGCGCGTTGAAATTACGATCTCACGGCAGGCGTCGCGTCGATTTCTTCTCCGGATGTCGATCTGCGGGGCTGCGCGTTGAAATTACGATCTCACGGCAGGCGTCGCATCGATTTCTCCTCTAGAGGTCGGGCGGCGTTGTCCTTGCGAGGCCGTGCGTCGGATTTTCGATCGTCCCAAGAGCGTTGCGTCGATCAGCGTCGGTGTGCGGCGTTTTTCTCGCCGCCGAACAAGCTGTGCGTCGAAATTTTCGGCGCACGGAGCGTCCAAGTAAAAGAGAGAAGTCTTTTTGGCCCTGAGACTTCAAGGAACAGGAGGCAAGCTCTATCCAAGCCCTTGGAGAGCACTTTCACAGCCAGACAAGAGTTCAGCCAGGCAGCAGGGCAACAGCAAGGCAGCAGTCCTTTGTAGAAAGCAGACAGGTGAGTCCTTTGAGCAGCCAGGCAGTTCTTCTTGGCAGGATGTAGTTTCTGGTTCAGGTTTCTTCTCCAGCAAGTGTCTGATGAGGTAGGGCAGAGGCCCTGTTTTATACTAAGTTGTGCCTTTGAAGTGGGGGTGACTTCAAAGAGTCTCTAAGAAATGCACCAAGTTCCCTTTCAGCTCAATCCTGTCTGCCAGAGTCCCAGTAGGGGGTGTGGCAGTCCTTTGTGTGAGGGCAGGCCCTCCACCCTCCCAGCCCAGAAAGACCCATTCAAAATGCAGATGTATGCAAGTGAGGCTGAGTGCCCTGTGTTTGGGGTGTGTCTGAGTGAATGCACAAGGAGCTGTCAACTAAACCTAGCCAGACGTGGATTGAAGGGCACAACAAGATTTTAGTGCAAAGAAATGCTCACTTTCTAAAAGTGGCATTCATAGAATAGTAATATTAAATCCGACTTCACCAGTCAGCAGGATTTTGTATTACCATTCTGGCCAGACTAAATATGACCTTCCTGCTCCTTTCAGATCAGCAGCTGCCACTTCAACAGTGTATGAGGGCAGCCCCAATGTTAGCCTATGAAAGGAGCAGGCCTCACAGTAGTGTAAAAACGAATTTAGGAGTTTCACACTACCAGGACATATAACTACACAGGTACATGTCCTGCCTTTTACCTACACAGCACCCTGCTCTAGGGGTTACCTAGGGCACACATTAGGGATGACTTATGTGTAGTAAAAGGGGAGTTCTAGGCTTGGCAAGTACTTTAAAATGCCAAGTCGAAGTGGCAGTGAAACTGCACACACAGGCCTTGCAATGGCAGGCCTGAGACAGGGTTAAGGGGCTACTGAGGTGGGTGGCACAACCAGTGCTGCAGGCCCACTAGTAGCATTTAATCTACCTACCCTAGGCACATGTAGTGCACTCTACCAGGGACTTACAAGTAAATTAAATAGTCAATCATGGATAAACCAATCAGTAGTACAATTTACCCAGAGAGCATATGCACTTTAGCACTGGTTAGCAGTGGTAAAGTGCCCAGAGGTCAAAAGCCAACAACAGGTCAGAAAAAATAGGAGGAAGGAGGCAAAAAGTTTGGGGATGTCCCTGTCAAAAAGCCAGGTCCAACATGACCCCCTACCAGCCTAAAGCCAGGGGAGAACAATCACTATCCTGATGTACTTCCCTGTTTGAGGCGACAGAACAAGGACCCAGGCCCACAACAGCAGGGGCATGCTCCAGTTCTTCACCTTCCTGACTCCAATTGGATCACTCTGTCCATACTCTCAGGGCCCACTAAGCCAACCCATGGGGAACCTTTCTCCTTACCTGCGGATCCCATCTGTGCAGCACCTAACCTTACTTTGCTCACAGATGTATCCCAGGAGCAGGATAGTACCACCATGACCAACACAGTGGTGTTGCCCACTCTACCCCTGGGGTGTGACACTTGTCTCCTCCCCAGGGATAACTCTGTCCACCCGGACAGCAAGCCACAGTGATTACTGACAGCTGCCAGGGATGAGAGCCAGGCCCCAGGCCTCTCAAAGCTCTCCAACCACTGTGGCTGTGGAGAGTGGGGGGCGGTAGCCCCAGGTGCTGGGCACCCTTTAACCACTCTCCCTTCCACCAGGTCAGGGATGACAGCCTGAACCTGGTCCTCCCCTCTGGGGCTTTGTACCCTCCCTCCTGGAGCGGTACCCCCAGAGTCCAACATGGTCAGGGTGCTTACAGAAGTCACCCTGTACCATTCCTCCACCAGTGCAGGGCTGTTAACCTGCAACTGGCCCTCCAACCTGGGGCCTGTACCTTCAGGTTGGACTAGGGCCCGGGGTGAGGCTTCCCTCCCCCTGCCCTCCCTTCCGGGGTCCAGCACCCTCCAACTAGGAGTGGCCTCCTCAGAAGACAACATGGTAGGGGCACTGTTATCAGTAGCCCCTCCCTCCAGGTCCGGGGGGACACCCTGAACCTGGTCTTCCAGCCCAGGGTCTGCACCCTCAGACTGGATCACTGCCTGGCAAACCAGGACTTCCTGGGAGGCACACCTACCCCCCACCAGGTCAGAGTTTAACCTCTGCACCTGACCATTCAACTTAGAGTCACCACCCTGAAGTTGAACAATTGCCTGGCACGCCAGGACTTCCTGGAGGGCACACTGACCCTCCACCAGGTCAGAGTTTAACCTCTGCACTGGGCCATTCAACTCAGAGTCACCACCCTGAAGTTGAACAATTGCCTGGCGCACCAGGACTTTCTGGGAGGCACACCTACCTCCCACCAGGTCAGAGTTTAACCTCTGAGCCTGGTTCCCCAACCCAGGGTCACCACCCTGAGGTTGGGCAATTGCCTGGCACGCCAGGACTTTCTGGGGGGCACACCTACCCCCCACCAGGTCAGAGTTTAACCTCTGAACCTGGTCATCCAACCCAGAGTCAACACCCTGAGGTTGGACAATTGCCTGGCACAGCAGGGCTTCTTGGGAGGCACACCTACCTCCCACCAGGTCAGAGTTTAACCTCGGAACCTGGGTATCCAACCCAGAGTCACCACCCTGAGGTTGAACAATTGCCTGGCATGCCAGGGCTTTCTGGGGGGCACACCTACCCCCCACCAGGTCAGAGTTTAACCTCTGAACCCGGTTATCCAACCCAGAGTCAGCACTCTGAGGTTGAACAATTGCCTGGCACGCCAGGACTTTCTGGGGGGCACACCTACCCCCCACCAGGTCAGAGTTTAACCTCTGAACCCGGTTATCCAACCCAGAGTCAGCACTCTGAGGTTGGACCACTGCCTGGTACACCAGGACTTCCTGGGGGGCACACCTACCCCCCAACAGGTCAGAGCTTATTCCCTGAACCTGGTTAGCCAACCCAGAGTCACCACCCTGAGGTTGAACCATTGCCTGGCAGGCCAGGACTTCCAGGGAGGCACACCTACCTCCCACCAGGTCAGAGTTTAACCTCTGAGCCTGGTTCCCCAACCCAGGGTCACCACCCTGAGATTGGGCAATTGCCTGGCACGCCAGGACTTTCTGGGGGGCACACCTACCCCCCACCAGGTCAGAGTTTAACCTCTGAACCTGGTCATCCAACCCAGAGTCAACACCCTGAGGTTGGACAATTGCCTGGCACAGCAGGACTTCTTGGGAGGCACATCTACCTCCCACCCGGTCAGAGTTTAACCTCTGAACCTGGGTATCCAACCCAGAGTCACCACCCTGAGGTTGAATCTTTGCCTGGCATGCCAGGACTTCCTGGGGGGCACTCTCACCCCCCACAAGGGACACACCGTCCCCAAGGGCCACACAAGAGTCTGGTTGGCGCAGGTCTCCCGACCTCTGCCCATCCGGCAGAGTCTGGGTTTACCCCAAACCAGAAACGGTTTCACCTGGGTCATTCCTGGGGGGCTCTGCTCTCAGAGCTGTCCCCTGACTCTCAAGGTCCTCCACTGGGGTCTTCAACCCCCTCTCAACCCTATGTCTGGACTTCTGCACCCCCTCACTATGAGGGGTACTGCCAGACACCAGAACTGTTGGGATGCTGGCTACAGTCACCCCCCCAAGTTCTTCTGACACTGCGGGGCTTCCCTCAAAAGGTGGCCCTACAGTACAGGCTAGGCTTCCCTCCTGGTGTTCCCTCATGGAACCCTCTAGGACCTGGGACCTACCTGGGACACTACAATCCTTTCCCACCACACTCGGTTGGGAACCACCTAGACCACTCCCTTCAGAAGCACCCCCAAATGCCTCTTCAGACTCTCTGGTACTCACCCAGAAGTCTGCCTCCATTGTAAGTTCCCTGGGGTCAGAGAACTCACACTCCACCTGGTGTTGGCGTAGCTCTGGAATATAAGGACCAGACATATGCTCTCCAGCAATTACATCACTCTGCCCTTCACATGTATTAACCACAGTACCCTTCACCCAACCACCCAGTAACTCAACCTTGGAAAAGCACTCTACTTCACCCTCCTGAGACTGGTGAGACAGTATCTGTCTGTCCCTGACACTCAACCCAAACTCTTCTGGGATGTCTCTACACTCTATATCCAGGACGTCCACCAGGGGGGAACCCTTTTCTCTGTCACTCTCTGCTAGAGTCAGTAAAGTGTCCCTCCCCCCAGTAGGAATATGACTCCCTGTGCCAGTTCCCCAATCCTTCTCAGGGACCCTGTGCATAACGGGAACTACCTCATACCCTTGAACCGCCTGGGGTGTGTCAACTCCCTTCTTCAAGTTGGGCACCACATCTCTGGGCTTGTGCCCTTCTTCAGCAGTACTGGATGCAAGATTTTTGCTGCCACCATCTGAACTGGACTCAGCCCTTCTGGCCTCCAGTTTCAGCTCTTTACAGCTCAGCTCTTGAGCTGCAATCTTTTCTTCTTCCAGGGCTAAGAAACTTGCTGCCTCAGCCCTTTCAAGCTGCTCATCTAGCTCTTCTAGACACCGCTCTAGAGCTAGGAGCCATTCATCTCCCACTGGTTCTCTTTCCTCATCTGAGTAGTCTTCCTCCTCATGTGAGCAGTCTTCCTCCTCATGTGAGTAGTCCTCCTCCTCATCTGAGGGGTACTTAGTCATTTGGTTTCTTGCTGCCTCTCTCTCTGCCCATCTTTCCTCCCCCCAGACTATGTAGTGATGGAGCATCTCCGCCTTAGTAGATCTCCTTGCTACAGGAAGGCCCCATTTTCTGCAAAGCTTCCTTAGGTCAGCCTTAGTGAGGTGGTCCGTACGAACAAAGAATGAGTAGGTACACAATCCCATTTTGATAAGATCTTATCAGCAAAAACCAAAATCCAAAGTCCAAAATATCAATAGTATATCCAGGAGGACATCAGAGAACCAAGAGCCAAAAAAGATGAAAAATCAAGTTGACCTTCAACTGTGGGTAGGTAGTGAAATACTTAGCTACTGTATGTCACTGCACAAACACAAGTCCTATCCTCACCGCTGATCACCAATGTTAGAAATGGGGTTTTTGGTTGGCATCAGGTTGCCCTCTGTCCAAGCAAGAACCCTCACTCTAGTCAGGGTAAGTCACACACAATCCAAAATCAGCCTGTGCTCACCCTCCGGTAGCTTGGCACGAGCAGTCAGGCTTAACTTAGAAGGCAATGTGTAAAGCATTTGTGCAATAAATCATACAACACCATAGCATAACACCCCAAAAATACACCACACAGTATTTAGAAAAATATATAATATTTATCTGGGTATCTTCAGGTCAAAATGATCAAAGTTGCAATACGAATTTGTAAAGATATCACTGAAAAGTGATATAAAGTGTCTTAAGTCTTTAGAATATTAACAAAGTCTCTTTCAAGCACAAGTACCTGGTTTAGCGTGGAAAAATCTCCTCAGAGGGCCACAAGAGAAGAGGTGCGCGGAAAAAGGGTGTGTGCGTCGATTTCTCCCCAGCACACACGGACTTGCGTCGTTATTTTCCACGCGGGGAGGCCGGCGTCGTTTTCCGGCGCGCAGACTGTCTCTTTCTGTGGATCGCGGGGATTACCAGATGTCCCGGGTCTGTGCGTGGATTTTCCTGCTTGTTCTCCGGCTGCGCGTCGGTCTGCGGGGCTGCGCGTCGAAATTACGATCTCACGGCAGGCGTCGCGTCAATTTCTCCTCCGGATGTCGATCTGCGGGGCTGCGCGTTGAAATTACGATCTCACGGCAGGCGTCGCGTCGATTTCTCCTCCGGATGTCGATCTGCGGGGCTGCGCGTTGAAATTACGATCTCACGGCAGGCGTCGCGTCGATTTCTCCTCTAGAGGTCGGGCGGCGTTGTCCTTGCGAGGCCGTGCGTCGGATTTTCGATCGTCCCAAGAGCGTTGCGTCGATCAGCGTCGGTGTGCGGCGTTTTTCTCGCCGCCGAACAAGCTGTGCGTCGAAATTTTCGGCGCACGGAGCGTCCAAGTAAAAGAGAGAAGTCTTTTTGGCCCTGAGACTTCAAGGAACAGGAGGCAAGCTCTATCCAAGCCCTTGGAGAGCACTTTCACAGCCAGACAAGAGTTCAGCTAGGCAGCAGGGCAACAGCAAGGCAGCAGTCCTTTGTAGAAAGCAGACAGGTGAGTCCTTTGAGCAGCCAGGCAGTTCTTCTTGGCAGGATGTAGTTTCTGGTTCAGGTTTCTTCTCCAGCAAGTGTCTGATGAGGTAGGGCAGAGGCCCTGTTTTATACTAAGTTGTGCCTTTGAAGTGGGGGTGACTTCAAAGAGTCTCTAAGAAATGCACCAAGTTCCCTTTCAGCTCAATCCTGTCTGCCAGAGTCCCAGTAGGGGGTGTGGCAGTCCTTTGTGTGAGGGCAGGCCCTCCACCCTCCCAGCCCAGGAAGACCCATTCAAAATGCAGATGTATGCAAGTGAGGCTGAGTACCCTGTGTTTGGGGTGTGTCTGAGTGAATGCACAAGGAGCTGTCAACTAAACCTAGCCAGACGTGGATTGAAGGGCACAACAAGATTTTAGTGCAAAGAAATGCTCACTTTCTAAAAGTGGCATTTCTAGAATAGTAATATTAAATCCGATTTCACCAGTCAGCAGGATTTTGTATTACCATTCTGGCCAGACTAAATATGACCTTCCTGCTCCTTTCAGATCAGCAGCTGCCACTTCAACAGTGTATGAGGGCAGCCCCAATGTTAGCCTATGAAAGGAGCAGGCCTCACAGTAGTGTAAAAACGAATTTAGGAGTTTCACACTACCAGGACATATAACTACACAGGTACATGTCCTGCCTTTTACCTACACAGCACCCTGCTCTAGGGGTTACCTAGGGCACACATTAGGGATGACTTATGTGTAGTAAAAGGGGAGTTCTAGGCTTGGCAAGTACTTTAAAATGCCAAGTCGAAGTGGCAGTGAAACTGCACACACAGGCCTTGCAATGGCAGGCCTGAGACAGGGTTAAGGGGCTACTGAGGTGGGTGGCACAACCAGTGCTGCAGGCCCACTAGTAGCATTTAATCTACCTGCCCTAGGCACATGTAGTGCACTCTACCAGGGACTTACAAGTAAATTAAATAGTCAATCATGGATAAACCAATCAGTAGTACAATTTACCCAGAGAGCATATGCACTTTAGCACTGGTTAGCAGTGGTAAAGTGCCCAGAGGTCAAAAGCCAACAACAACAGGTCAGAAAAAATAGGAGGAAGGAGGCAAAAAGTTTGGGGATGTCCCTGTCAAAAAGCCAGGTCCAACAGCCACATGTTGTAACTTGACATTATCAATGGAAACAAAGCGATTTCCTTTGGCCCCTTGCAGCGGCGGTAAAATCACAGTTCTTGTGCCGCTAATCCCTAACACAGGGACTAGTGCTCGATAAGAAGGACCAAATTCTTTCTTTACTGCGACCTTTTCACGCACAAGATCCCCAATCCTGGGTATCCGACCAGTAGGCGTTACTGGCTCATCCTTAATTCCTGAGGAGGCAGCACTTGCAGAAGAGTTATCTTCACGGAATTGTTGTAAATCCTGCAAAACAGTGACACGATCATTTATGTCAAAGGGCGTATCTGCCGCCTCTACACCAGGACCATCTAGATCAGGAACATACATTTGTGTTCCAAACAGGCACTAATATGAAGTACGACCCCCCAGCGACCTTCTAGGCAAGTTATTAAGTGCTCTCTGTACTCCATACAGGTGGGCTAGCCAACTACGACCCGCTGACAAACGTCACAACAAAGGACATATTGCTTTGTATCTTTATAGAGACCAGGCCACCAGTAACGAGCCTGTAAAAGTGAAATCGTGGCAGCCACACCAGCATGTGCAGATGCCGCCCCCTCATGTGCTGCAGAAATTAATCGAGGTCTCTCAATTTTATTTGGTAAATCACGCACACCAATGCCAGGAATATTAACAACAGCATTGAGCGCACTAGTCAAGCAGTAACTATATTTAGAAGGAAATCCTTTAGGAAATGGCGTGCCGTCAGCCGTAGCTTTTATGGCAGCCAAAATCTCTGTGTCTGGTTTGGAACTTGAACGAGTCACTGCGGCCACAGTGGCAACAGCCACTGCCGACTTCGCGGCTTCATCAGCCAAAGTATTCCCAGCAACGTGTATCTCAACGCGCTGGTGTCCAAGTGTATGCACAACATGGACCTTAGGAAGCGTTTCTTTCAGATCCGCAACCTTACCCCACAACAATTTGGGGGTGATTCTGACCCCGGCGGTCTTAGACCGCCGGGGCCAGGGTCGGCGGGAGCACCGCCGACAGGCCGGCGGTGCCCCGCAGGGCATTCTGACCGCGGCGCTTTGGCAGCGGTCAGTGCAGGAAAACCGGCGGTCTCCCGCCGGTTTTCCGCTGCCCCTAAGAATCCTCCAAGGCGGCGCAGCTCGCTGCGCCGCCGAGGGGATTCTGACCCCCCCTACCGCCATCCTGTTCATGGCGGGAAAGCCGCCATGAACAGGATGGCGGTAGGGGGGGGTCGCGGGGCCCCTGGGGGCCCCTGCCGTGCCCATGCCAATGGCATGGGCACGGCAGGGGCCCCCGTAAGAGGGCCCCGCAAAGTATTTCAGTGTCTGCCTTGCAGACACTGAAATACGCGACGGGTGCCACTGCACCCGTCGCACCTTCCCACTCCGCCGGCTCAATTACGAGCCGGCATCCTCGTGGGAAGGGAGTTTTTCCCTGGGCTGGCGGGCAGTCTTTTGGAGACCGCCCGCCAGCCCAGGGAAAAACACATAATACCCTCCGCGGTCTTCTGACCGCGGAGCGGTATAATGGAGGGCGGAATTCTGGCGGGCGGCCTCCGCCGCCCGCCAGAATCAGAATCACCCCCTTTGTGTTTAATGGTGTTGCCCTTAGAATCTCTAAACCCATTCAACTCCCAATAGTGTAGATATTCATTGAAAGACTGAACACAGTAGTAGGAGTCACAGACCAGCAAGGTTAAAATTGCCGGATCCGCGTGCTCCAACGCTAACAATAGAGCTTTGAGCTCAGCCAGCTGTGCCGTGCAATCTCCCAAGGTTTTAGTATAAGTATGTCGGGGGCAGAACACTTCCCCCTCCATAGTGCCGCTCACCACCGCACATGCAGCAGAATACTGTTGTTTAGTCCCAACCGCTGGTTGCGCAGAGCCATCGGTATACATGACCACCTGATACTGGTCAATAGGCAATGTGCCAGCGGGAACCGGGTACTCCATTTCATATTGAAGAAATTCTTGAGTCTGCAGTTTAGGGTCAAATATGTAATCTACATCAGTGGCTGTCAAAGACGTGGCCCATTGAATCCATCGCGGGTGTAAAGCTTTCGAATTAGGAACACTCGCTTTTGTAACAGCCTCTAAGGCCGGTATCGGGGAAACGACAATGATGCGTTGGCCCTGGGCAAGCGGTCTTTCTTTAATCACAGCCATCTGTACTGCAGTGAGTATTTTCTCAGTCTGTGCAAATCGTTGTTCTGCAGCAGAATACAAGTGGGACTTGTATGCAATCAGGACTGTCTCACCCTCATTAAAGGTGACATACGTAAACCCAACAGCCCCAGGTATCACCCTGATGACTAAATGTGTCTTATTGTCCAGTGTGTGTAAGTGTTTAACTGCTAAGAGATCAGTCTGCAAATCTCGTAGGATATGTGTATGCTCAATCGTCCAAAATCTACTCGAAAAATTCGGACGAATCAACTCGTATAAGGGTTTGATACGCGTAGCATATTCAGGAATGTAAGTTCTGCCAAAATTCAGAAACCCCAACAATGACTGGAGCTTCCGAACCGTATTAGGAGGCTGCAATTGAGCACATTTCTCCAAAAAATGTGGCGCTAAGCTCTTGCCCTCTCTCGACAACTCATATCCCAGGAAAATGACGCTGAGGAAAGCAATCTTTGATTTCTTAAAATTAAACTTATAGCCAAGTTCAGCAAACCCCACAACAATGCATGATACACGCTTTAGATGTTGCAGAATCTCATTGTCTGTCAGATATATGTCATCAACATATGACAACGCTTCAGGGTCCAACTCGTGCAGAATTTCAGTTACACGAGCCGAAAACAGTCCTGGGCTATTCTTATACCCCTGAGGCAAACGACAAAACTTCTGCTGAGAGACAAACGCACTGAAACTGGTATAGTCCCGACTTTCGGGCGCTATATTTTGGCAAAAAAATCCATTCGAGATATCTAACATTTTTTTGTATTTTTTACGCACTATATTATTCATAAGCGCTGCGCTATGTGAATTCTGTATTGCATATGTGCGTGTATGACCATTTAAATGTCTGTAATCTACCACTATCCTATATGAATGGTCCGGCTTAGCAACCGGAAATAAGGGATTATTCATCGGCGAGACACAGGGCTCAATTACACCCTGGTACTCCAATTGTGTAAGAATATTCCTAACCGATGCCCTTGCTTCAAATTTGATAGGATAGTGTGGCTGCGGCTGAGGTTCGCCGTTTATTGGAATTACATGATAAGGTGATTGTCTATCCCACCCCACATAATTTCTATATAGAGCGGGGGCCTGTGCAAGAGCCCATATTTTACTATAGGACTCCGCTAATTCTCCCGGAACAAGTGGTGAGAAGGAAGGTGTAATAACCTCTTCCCCCACTGGACAGTCGCGAACAAAGTCAGGCGGCCAATCTTGTTCGGCCAGCAGAACGTCATATGATTTCACCATATGACCCCAAAAGATGGCGTGTACAATGCGGTCAATGTCCCCTTCTGATTGCAGAGTCACGTTATATACTCTATCAGGATCAGAGACTCGCATATCCGCCGTTTCGACTTGTATGAAGTCATCAGTTGCTTTCACCTCCAGATGCTCTAGAAGACTCCGGCGAACTATTGTGACCTCTGCCGCGCTGTCTAACAGTGCTAACGCCCATGTCTTGTTCGTCAAGAGAACTCTCTTCTTGAGCGGCATGTCTAACTGAGACTGCTGCCACTTTCTTCTTTTTAAATTGCTGTTTTTGTTGCAGTGGTTTCTCTTCTTGTTTAATAGAAACCTCCGCTGAGCGCTGTGAATCCTGTCTTGGTTTCACGTACTCGGTTCTCCGCTCTGACCACCCACCTCTCTCACTTCTATTCTCTGAGGAGTCCTGAAAGGAACGAGATTGGCTTGTATCAGTATATTGATATCTTTCAGGCGTCTTCAAATTATCCCTATTCCTGAGATTATACCTATTCTGCGGGGTCTCCGGTTGCGGAGACTGTCCCCCATCTTTCTTAGGTGTTTGCTGTTTCTTTTCCCAGCGCATTTTGGTACCCTCAGGTTGCTGTTGTTTAGCATTATCTTTATTATTTTTACCCTGTAATTGGGGTTTTTGCGGTCTAGCCCCTAGGCTATCGCGACCAATACTGGAATATGTCTCTGCTATTATTCTCGGAAGTTCCCGCTCCTGATTTATCTGCAGAACGTCCCGAAGACGCATTCGCACTGCTAGTGCTACTGCCTCTCCCTTGAGATTACTCAAAATAATAGAAGAAACTGCGGCAAAATTGCCCATTAACTGCATGCCCAAATCTAAGGCAGGGGCAGCCCCATATTCATCTTGAATTTGTTTAAGCACTTCCGGTAAATTAGCTAATGTCGGTGTACCGTGTGCTGTAGTATAGAGCGCGGCAAACACCGTGCCCCAGGTATTACAAAGGTCCACCGGAGGAACCATCCCATACGGCAAACACATCGTCAAAATTCTATGTTTATCCTGAGGTCCCGTATGGGGAAATACTGCTTCCAGCGTATTAATTTTTTGCGCCAGCCAAAATGGAGTCTCCTCACGTTTAGCCGGTACTTTACCCATAACTGAGTGCACAGTGGCCGGATTAATACCCGGAACCACTGCTTGGGGGTGCGCCGGAGCAGCACGCGCTGCGTTCGTATTTAGTGTCTGCATTACAAACTGAACTAATCATCTATATGTAGCCGTTAAGTCTGTATATAAACGACGAACTTCAACCACTGTCAATTGAGCAGCCGCAGGATGTGGTGTATATGTAGCTAATAAAGGCCAGGTAGGACCTTCATTACTTAGTGGACCTAACCTAACTTGTGCTACTGTGTGTGGGAGGGCGCCATCAAGCCAATTATGGTGTTCTTGATAAGATAAAGGTATCTCTAAGTATGCATAATCCCTGTATTGTCCAGGGACATTCGCAACAGTGTATTCGTGAAAAGTGTTTGTACCCCCATCAACTGCTGGAAATACGACCCAAGAATAAAAAAGTTCTGTTCTACAGACTGCATGGGCGTCCACCACAAAAGTGACCGGACCCCCTTGGACCGTCAGTCCATGTGCAATCAGATGTCCTGTGAGCGGTTGTCGCATATTGAGCGCTATATTCACTACATTAGGATTCGCCATTTGTAAAACATAGCACTAGGTCAGAGAAGGCACACCAATATCGGGGTTTTCCTTTTAAAGTTCAAGCTTGAACAACCAACCACTAAGTAATAGGATGTACCTATCCCGTGGCGGCGGAAATCCTCAGCCCCAAGGACGTCTCCACTTACGGAACTGAGTAGTCAAAATATATATGAGACCGAGAGAGTCAGCCGGACCTAAATATTAGAGCCAGACCAATCGTTGGCGGCGCCATGTCGCGTGGGCTCTCATTATCCTAAATGAGACTACTGGATTTCTAGGCAGCAGGATCGATAACGGTGTGGGGGACTGAGTCTGACCCACGTGTAAGGAACGCTGTCACCCTAAATCCGGTTTTTGCTCCGGCTAACTAGCAGTGCCTCATTTCTCCCAAGGGGAAGAGATGATTGGGCAGCCGAGCGCATGACATCTTTGGAACTTCTCAGGGAAGTCGTGGTCACTCAGATCCTAACCAACTCTCTCATTTCCAGTATGATCTCATATACAAATGACAAAGACAGTATTAGTTTTATATAATGTTTTAATAAAACGACTGTATTTTAGATAATAAGGCGTGAGCCGCAATAACCAGAACCATACAACACAGTAGGATTGAAATAGTCACCAGGAGAGTAAAACATAAGAATAAAGCTATCATCGTGTCTATTAGTTTCTACTCTCCCTCTGCTTGATCTATTTCGAGCACAGCATGTTAAGCTTCTAACTTGCCTTTCTGAATCACTGGGGAGACATCAGCCCTCATACCTGAGCAAAGGCCTGTGATCTTGGTTCAGCATCTGCAACAAGGCAGTCAGAGTCTAGTTGTGGTTCCCTGGTCGGAATCTCCCTCTTGCATGTATTGGGACAAGGAAGTGATTTTATAACTAACATGTCAGCGTGATCACAAAATGTCGCTACGCAGGAATGCCAAAGACTAAACTCCTACCACGTCTATCGGCAATGTACCAGACTGTATCCTTGACTGAAGCACAGAGTGAACAGGAATGTGTTATGGAGAACTCCAGTGCTGAAGTAGGCTAAACAGTGTGATATGAATTTAAAAAAACAAGACCGTAGAACTGGCTATTTGAAAAATAACAGTACGAAGCCTAAAAAAAAGCATTTAGAGCAAAGTGCACAGAGGCTCTAAGCTGCAAGCAAATGAATAAAATACATCCAGGGCAAAGTGCACAAAGGCCTAAAGCCTGAAGCTAATGCGCAAAGGATACGTAAAACTAACCACACTACAGGACAATCATAATAATTTAGGTGAGTAATAACATACTCTACAACATAAAAACTTGGGTATGGCACCACCAGTAAATAAAACCATAAGACATTTAAAAAACATGGGAATAAGCTCATCCATGTTAGTTTGACAAATATGTGTCAGAAGCTACTCAACAATATAGAGAGTCTCTAACCAGCAGGAAACCGGTCTACAACAAGAGAACAAGATTGTGCATTCATAAGAATACCTATGAGTAATCACATACTCTTTACTAAAAGAACTGTGTAAAGGACCACAGCAAAAAAAAAAAAAGACATAAAAGCATTGAGAGCATAGAAATAACATCACCCATGATCGAGGCCATCAAAAATCTCTCACTAGAACAAAATTGGTCTAGAACAAAATTGATGTAGAACAATTCAAACATAATGTGGGTGAGTCATAAGACATTCCACAAAGTAAAACTTGTGGAAGGAACCACTGGTAAGAAAGTCATAAAACTTAAAAAAATATGGACTGAAGAATATTCATGTTAGTATGTCATAAGACAAACAAAACATAGATAAAAAATGCTACCCATGACAGTAGGACAGAATTGCCAAATGACCTAGTGAAGATGAATCTATTTGTTTTTATATCTAGACCTTAACGGCATGTTCTACACTTTTGGAACACAGAGTAACATAACATGCCTTTGACCAATACCTCTTGCCATGTAAAGGTATATCCTACCCAGACCTACTCTAAAATAAACACAGAAAATGTCTATCTCTTGTAGTGAAAACATAAAATTCCGTTTGAAAAGAAATCAAAGACAATTATAAAAAACATTTGGCATGGAAATAGACTGTTCCCCAGGAAAAGTAACTAGAGTTGATAAAATATCTTCAAGATATTCCTAATATATGTACTAACATAGGAGTCAAATACATAAATGCCTATGTAGTAACAAACAAAATATTTAGATTTCTCTTTATTATTCTTTTAACATATAAATGTATATTATATATATTTGATATAAAGAAAAAAATGGCAAGTATGAAAAAGAAATATTGGCAGTGTGTCGGAAATCAAGGTGAGTATGTGACCCTTATGTGTGAATAAGACCCATATACAGATGAACTAGAAATGGTCTCAAACACATAAAAACTGAAAATTTAAAGGATTCTGAAATACAAAGAATACAACTGATTTTCTAAATTCCATCTTAGGACAACACTTCACAAAGTGTGAACCCAACCTACAACAACCAGAGTGAGGTAAATGATGAAAACTGTTGTACCTAGATGAGGCAAACACCTAACATCCTCATGCACAACAGCAGTGGCGGCCGGCAGTTCTAGGAGGGAGGGGGGCGGGCGGGAAGCACACTCACACTTTCACACACACACATATGCACGCACATCCATTAACAACACTCATCAACATTCAAACATGCATGCAGGCACCAAACATTCATTTAAAAAGATTACACACACACACACACACTTACCTTCAGCCTCGGAGGACCCAGCAGGGTTGGGACTGCTGCCTTCCCTCACTGGCAGACCTTAGGTCAGCCAAATAGGGAAGGCAGCAGTCCCAATTTTGTCACAGAGTGGGATGGGGTCAGTGAGACTAAAGCGCCTAAGTCGAAGTCAATGGGTGACGCTTCCCTCGTCACCCGGGGGAGGGCCTCGAGGCATCTTTGCTGAGCCGAGGAGGTCACGCCCACAGGAGCCGAGACCTCTTCAGCCCAGCAAAGTTCAGCTCAGGCAACCAGAAGTCTTCGCAAATCGTGCATGTCTGCTCCTGGCTGCCTGACCTGAACATGAAGAGTGCCGGTCAGGCTGACCTTTGTTCAACCTGACAGCCACTCTTCATGAGGGGCAAAAGGTGGGTGAGCACGGCCCCTCCACCCTAAAGGACAAGACTGCACAACAGATATGAACATCTTCATAGAGAGGAAAAAGTACAACTTGAGAGGGTAAAACCCTTCAGAAAAGAAGGAAGACAAATGCAAAAGCACAGAACAAATCCTAAAGAATCAGTAATATTAATTATATATTCTATACAAAAGAGTGAATAGAATATACAGTGAGATATATCTCAATGGAGACCCATAATAACCTTATATATGCCAGGAAAATAAAGGAATAATGTTCAAATACATGATTGTGGGTTGTTAGTTTGAATGCTTGATGTCCATACTTTTGTGGGCCTTTGTACATAAACGCCAGTTAATATACATGCATGGTCAACTACATGAGTGCTAGGATGAGTTGACCATACATAGATATTAGCATATGCACAACAGTAAATACGGGTTTATAAACCGAATGGAAAAGTGCCTTGCTGCCTGTGCATGGGTGTTTGTATATCTTTTGGTCTGTGCGTAATGAGCAATACATGTCTGTTGGTTTTATGAATCCTAGGTGCCAATATTGTATCTCTAAGGCCAAACAATGATTGTTTTGTAAATGTCTGTTTTATTTGGGTCGTGAAACATTTTATCTAACCACTATAACAGTTAAAAAACAAACAAAGAAAAAAGCATATATGTAAAAGCTAGTTACATCTGGGAAGAGACTACCCCAAATCTCTGCACTGTAATTACACTGACAAGCCTGCTGGTGCACATCAAATGCCCATGTGTTCCTGTCAACCAGTCTAACGTCAAGTAGGTAACTTTCAAAATATCCTTATTAGGTCCGGAGTTAGCCAAGACCTTCTGACTTACTTATAAGGGTTTTCAGACAGCCCCTTGAACTCACTGAACTGTTATTGAGTCATTTGCATTTTTCTTCTGTCTTTTGCAGCATACAGCATGGGGCAACGGTTCAGACCACTTCAGGAACTGGCTAACGTTAATGTTAGTGAGGGCATTCTACCATCCACAAGGAGCACATGCATATACAATGTAGTTCTCCTCAGTCGCAGGCATTACTATGGCACTATGTGATTTACGAGATCCAAAAATTGTTTGCTTTTAGCAAAATATTTTTTTTGATTGACGAGGACCCTGCAGTTTCCCCAAAGTTTTGCAAAACCCATGACAAAACAAAACTAATATCTAAGGGCTGGCAGCTAAAGCTAGACTTAATGGTGCTGCTAATGCTTGTTTGTCCAACAAACATAAAGCATGCAGGAACATGTAGTTCTGTTTTCATTTCATTATGTGAATTAACATCAAAACATCAGAATGTTCAGCGTCCTTAGGTGAAAAATCAGGACTGACTGTGGGACCAGTCGACGATTATGCAGTTGCGGTGAAGTGCTTGTTTTAAGCATCATTAGTGCAGGTGCTCAAGAGGCAAACTTCAATACCAGACCACAACCGCTCTACTAAACAATGTTACATTCGCAAGTCCCGTCTCAAAGATGAATCTAATCCCACCAGTTGGGGAAACGTTTTAGCAAAAAGTATAAATAACACTCACATTTTTAGTTGACATATTTCTATCACACCAGAGATGACATATGACAAACGGTACTTCTAAAAAAACTTTTGCTATACATGCTCTAACCTAAATAAACATAACAAGGTGTTGAGGCACTATTTGCCATCTGAGCAAAGTTATGAAGCTTACCTGAGCAATCTCAAGTAAAAATATATTCTAAATGTTTTCGTAGAACACATCTCTTTCGGGAATAGACCCGTACACAAGGCAGCGTGATTGAGTGAGGAGGAGAGAAAAGTTGGAGGACAGCATTAGAATAAAAAAAGTGCTTACCTTTAATCTACAACACGTGTAGACTTTTCCAGAATAACAGAAGCTGCCTATAAAAAGGAAATCCAAAAGGGTTGTGAGTAGCACCGGATATAATATAGTAGCGCCGCTGCCATACAAGGGTCCTCGGCTCGCCTCTCCCAGCGCGCGGTGCCTTATCCGGGGTCCCTCTTGTGCTCGATAATGGGGACCCGTGCTGGCTCTATCTGGACTCCGAGGCGTGAGCTACCGTCATTCAGCGAAGGCCGCACCGCTGTTGTGGGAACTCCGGTACACTGAGCCAGGACTCCATACACGTAGAACAACCGTTGATGGTTGCCTTGGAGACAGGCTCGTCCATGACTCCGAGTTCTGGTGCGCGCGCCGGTCGCTGGGATACAGGTGGGACAATAAAGGGAGGCGGTGTTAGATCGCCGAGCAAAGTTTCGAGGACAGTGGCTTAGTGTCTGTCTGACATATGAATTCCGACTGCTATCGTTCTATACATTGACAGACATGATTGAAGCATACGGGTTCGTCATGCTGCAGGTGTGAAAACTGTAGACTCACACCTCTTTTCCTTGAGCAGCTATGTGTGTCAACTAAAGAGATGTGGTATAATGTGTGAAGTTATTTTGTACTACTGGTGCTACTTTCCACTCTCTTCAGTTGTTCTACAGCAGGGGTTCATTTATGAGACTGCGTGAGTTTCAACTATCAGGGTTTTTAAAATTCTATTTTAATTCATTGTCAAAATTAGATTATTAATTCGGGAGGGGCACCCCTAACAACTAAAACAACCCCTTTCTAGTTAGGTCAAAACGCAGTTTGAGAGAATCTCTCCCAAACGCCATAATAGGTATTGCACAAGCTGCAGGCAATCTAAAAAAAGTGCAAGTTCAAGAAGTACCAACAATTTTAAAGTACGGAACAAAATATAATTCCCAAACCAATGAAGAAAAGTTGTGAACATTTTTATGAGCAAAAATACAACATGTTCATAAAAATGGGATACGGGAAACCAGAAATATCGTTATTTTAAAATTTTAAGACAAAAAGCTCCTCGCAAAAGTTAATCACTGTAGAAAGGTGAAGAGGGATTGGACAAGGTGAGGAGCCAACCATCTGCAAAAAGACAGACCTTTTGCAGTTCTCTTCCAAGGAGATCGCCTGTCACCCTGTTTGATGTCCTGATCTGTATACCCAGGGGTTCAACAGCAAGTACAATGAGAGGAGAGTGTACATCCCTGTCTAGTTTTGTGTTACAGACCACACGCAGTAATTTCTTCTCCTTTATTTCTTAGCTCAAACCCTGGCATCGCATCCGCTACACACTTCAAGATACACCGTTTCCTCCCTCGTCTTCCAACCAACCACTTTCCCGAGCTTCTGCATTTCAGACCCCTGCCTAATTCCATTCTATACTAATAATATATAGTTAAAATTCCATGCATCATGTAATTAGCACCCAACCCCAAGCATAATACACAACACATCTTCCCCCTCTAATTTAAAATATTAAGAACATCTCCCCCTTTCATTTAAAGCTTTACGAAAATTCAATATATAGATAATATCTTTACAGTACCATGACACAATACTAGCCTTCGACCTAATATATTGATAAATCGCTGATATTATAAATAAAATTAAGGCCTACTACAATGTACAACGTAAAATATATACATTGTGAGAAAAACATGCATTCTTGAATACTGTCAATAAATAAAGAATCACAAAATCTCACATCTCGCGTAAAAAACATGCTGTTATAAGTACACCTTACTTCCCCAAATGATTCACCTGACCAGCAAAATCAATTTTTTTGGGTTTTACAATTGGTCTACCTGACCTAGATACATTACAATCTTTGGCATGACCCTCCTCTCTCTGGGTCCCCCACCTTACGGTTTTGTGCTGTACTCTGCAACTGAAGAGTCTTATCATCATTATTCTGTGAAGTACCCTGAATATCCTACGGTTGGTGAGAGCCTTGTGACTTGCGAAGGTTCCCCCATCCAAGTAAACATCATCAACCCAATCATATTCTCTTACAATAGGGAATCAATCCTTCCTCATTTTATGCTCAACATGTCTTGTATCACATCTAAACTACGACAGTCTTTTTAGCATGCCAGACGTTCCTCACTCAACAATGCTGCATTGCCCAAATTTTTCTCAACTCATAATGGTTAGAATATCTGCTCTCACCCTTCTTGACTAATCTTCTTTTTTTAACTTTTACAAAATCTACCTTGAGATTGATTTTGTTTACCCCACGTAAAGAGTTACATCTGTTTATTTTTTTTATTTCACCTGATTTAGCTTCATTCGCTTTCTTACTTCCAAGGGTGACAAATGTATTACTTTTGTTTTCGTTAACCATCCTATATTGTCTTTGGTACGAAGAGTTCTTCCCTGCATCAATTCAAATGGGTTTTGTGCCGTTAAGTCACTGTTAGCTACCCTGTAGGCACATACAGTTTTCATCAATACATCCTCCCAATTCATTTTGTTGCTGTTGGCTAATTCAATAGCACCCTTTATCACCCTATTAAATCATTCCCCAGAACCATGTCCTTCAGGATGATAAAGGACTGTGGTTTTGTGTTTGCTCCCAGTCTTAACTACAATTTCTTATGTGGCTGTCTGAAAAAAATTGTCCACCTTTACCACTCACAAGGAATTTAGGCAGCCCTTCTCTACAAAAAAACTCTTCTAGAAATGTTACTACCTCGTCAGCATCAGCGTTGTTTTACAATTTTGATTTCAGGTCATTTAAAGAAGTGGTCTATAACTACAAATGATAAGCTTGTAATCTCAAAACGATTCCTGTACAGGAACAAAAATGTCCACACCTATTCTCTCCCAAGGCATGAGCGGAACTTCCATGGGATGTAATGGTGGATTAAATGTAAGTATACATTTGTCTGAGTTTATACATTTTACACAGCCTATCACTATCCTCTCACTTTCTTTGTCAGCACCTGGCCACCAATAAAGCTGTTTAGCTCTTACTTTTGTTTTTACAATTCGCAGGTGAACCTAATGGCATCAGTTGATAACCTAGTGTCCTGGGTGGGATTAGCCTTCCACCTCTCAAAAAATCCTCTCTTTTCTGGCCATCACTCCTTGACGTACTTCATGTCTTTTGTAAGAGTATCATCTTGTTCTTGGGAGCCTAACTATGTTTTAGTATCAATGCTTTGTAACTCACTTGCGAACACTGCTGCCACCATGCACTCATCCCACTCATTACTAGAATTTTCTCTTACAGGTAATGGCAATGTACTTAGGAAATCTGCAATGCTTTCATGAGCCCTTGGTACATAGCGGACTTCGTATTCATAATCCATTAGGTGCATGTACAACCTGGTTATTCTCAGAGAGATATTATTGAGACCATGTGATGTAAGAACCTTAGTCAAAGGTTTGTAATCAGTCCTTACTACTACCTTAGCTCACCAAACAAATTGCCTAAAGTGTTTGAGATCCTATTCACATCCCAGTATCTCCATTTCAATTATGGAGTACTTTTTTTCCTTAGGGGTTAGTGCCCGTGAAGCAAAGCCTACCACCTGTTCGGTATCATCCTTTTGAATCTGGCATAACACTACCCCAAGACCTTTACCACTAGCATCCGTAGTTTGGTACTCTTGCAATTTGGATCAAACCCTTGCAGTGCTAGAGCTGTGCAAATATCTTTTTTAATACTGTCAAATGCCTTTTGGCACTCCATTGACCATAAAAATGTACTGCCTCCTTTTAGTAACTGCCTGATGTAGTGCACCTTCTCTGAAAAAGTGTAACCAAATTTGGAGTGAAACTCCACCAATCCTAAAAAGGTACAGACTTAATTTTTGTTTTGTGGTACTTAGGCTCGCTCTATGGTTTCAAGGAATTCTCTTTTGGGAATAGTAACTTTGGCACCTATCTCATTGCCTAAGTATGTTACCGTGCTTCTCGCAGATTTACATTTGAACATCTCCGCTGTCAAACCATCCTCTCACAGAATCCTTAATACTTCCCTCAACTACTCATCATTTTCTATTCTATTTTTACCCTTTATTCAGATATCATCTTGGAAGAATATAACTTTATCTCTCATCTGAAACAACTTGTACATCAGCCTCTGAAACATGGCAGCAGCAGATGCTAGACCGACCAGAACTCCTTTGAACTGGAAACATCCAGTAAGCATAATAAATGCAGTGAGGTTCTTACGTCTTCAAGTAAAAGTACCTGGTGATACACTGAGCTTCATTCCTTTAGTTACAGAGAGTAGTTTACTAATACAGGGCAAAGGAAACATGTCAATGAAAATATTTGTATTTAATTCCTTTAAATCCACATATAGACAAATATGCCAATTCGCCTTCCCTGCTACCACCAAACGGGCTACCCAATCAGTGGATTCTACTCATTCTATGATACCTGAATCCACCAATTTATTCAATTCCTGGGTCCCCTCCACCTTGACATTAAAGGGTATGTTCCTTATTTTATGTATACTCAGGCATGCATCCTTTTTTAAGACAATTCTATGGACAAATCCTTTCGATTCCCCTATTTTACCTTAAAATATACAGTTAGATATTCCTTTCCAAATGTATCTTCGTTCTGTTTGATGTATTTATCAATTAGCACAGAATCAGAACTATTGGGATCTAGTATTATTCCTAACTCTCCTTAGTGCCACTGACGGACCATTTTCAGCAACATACATTTTACAGTCTGCTTACCTGCCTTTGAATTCAAACAGCAATTTGCAAAACCCAAAGAGATTAATGTTTTCCCCTATAAAGATTTAGGGCCTTATATCTGTTTTTCAACATGAACTCCCCTGACAATCATGTCACACAAAGGTTTCTACCTGTTGTGACCACTAACCTCCATTACTTTGTCTTGTTCTTACAGCATTTGGGAATTTTCTTTATCTAAATCAGAGAACTCTTCACTCCATTCACATTCTTATTCGACACACTCTATCACGTTAGTTTTTACAGTAAACCCTTGCATAATGTCTTATAATTCCAGACTTTGAGCATTTTCACCCACCCAGCATTTTTGCCATATACCAAGTGATTGGGGCTGCCACAACAATAACATTTATTTTTTTAAGCTCTCCCATTCTTACACTACAGCCTTGGTTTTGCTTCTGTTTTCTGTCATAATCACCTCTTTTCTTGTTACATTCCTTTTCAATTTTCCGGTTAGTTCTTTTCTTTACTGTTTTCAATACATTCTCTCCCTCATCTTTCTTGTTTGCTGTATTAACAGCCTTGGCACATCTCAAAGTGAGTTCTGCTTTGCTAATTACAGCCACAACCTCTTGTAAAATTGATTCCCCATAAACCCATAATCTAGCCTGCAAAGTGGGATTGGGCTCTGACTTCTGAATTCTCTGACTTCTGAATTCATCCTATAAACTCCCAAATCTACAAGAAAGTGCTAATTTCCTCAGTGCAGCAACGTAATCTTAAATTTTTTCATAATTCTTTGTTTCCTTTG
Source organism: Pleurodeles waltl (assembly GCF_031143425.1). Taxonomy (NCBI): domain Eukaryota; kingdom Metazoa; phylum Chordata; class Amphibia; order Caudata; family Salamandridae; genus Pleurodeles; species Pleurodeles waltl. The sequence goes on along the minus strand of NC_090449.1, from coordinate 745,072,171 downwards.
ATAAAAATTGTAATGATCAATCCATTGGCACACTGTAAGTGAAAAATATGCATCAAGGTCTGATAGTGCCTGCTTAAACACATCCCTTCATCCTCAGACAGTTTTTTTTTTCTCGTTCATTATATAACTTTAATCATACTGGACCTAGATAGTGTAACAAAATACTATTTTACCTTTCCGGCAAAAGGTCTTCACCATCGAATTTGGTAATTTAGTTCACAAAACATTCTCTCCATTCTTCCCATTTTATTGTAGGTTCACCTTCAGTTAACATAAGTGGTTGAGGGGAAGGTAAGTTCATTGCAGCCGTGACTTCACCCAACAAATTATTAAATGGAGAACAAACAAAAAAATCCTATAAATTGTTCATATCTACAACTCCAGAATGATATTTGAAAGGCTTGAAGTAAGTCTACGCTGCACAAATACATAAGTAAAATGCTAAATAAATCACCTTGAAACACCCCTCGATAAGTTCATGCAATTACACATTCTGGTGTGCAAGCCACACATGTAAAGGTACTTGTGAGCGTGTCACTATGCAATGGGTTGTAACACACCTTGATTCTTTGGTGTGGATTTCACCAGCACTAATTTAATAATACAACCCAATGTGGAAATTACTGGTGTGCATGTCAGTAACACGCACTGAATATAAATGATTGGTGTGTGCTTTTTTTATTTTGATTTTTTTGGCTGGTGTGCACATCACGTATTATTATTCCTGTAACACTTTGCCAGTGAGCTGCACCGAATATAAATAACTTGTTTACATTTTTTAACTGGTGTGCATGTCACTGTGTTATATTGCAGTAACAAGCGTTGCCTACAAATAACTGGTGTGCATGTCATGGTAATATTAATCCAGTAACACGCATTGCATACAATAACTGGTGTGTGAATCACCGCGCACATGAAGCAGATAAAGGCCCTCATTATGACTTTGGTGGTCTTTTTGCAAGACCCCCAAAGCCACGGGCGCCAGGAGACCGCAATATCATAGATACTGCTGGATTTCTGCCACACCTTGGGCGGAAATCCATCAGCAGTTGAGCTAGCTGGCGGAGGCGCTCTGGCGGTTCCACAACCGGCCCGCCACTCCAATAGGACACCGCCCGCCATATTATGGGTCATAATATGGCCTGGCGGTGTCCTGCTGGCGGGACACTTGCCTATGGTGGAAGCGCCCCATCCCGTTCCCTGCTGGACGACCTTCTCCCTGGAACAGGTAAGATGATTGTTTGACAAGGGAGGGTGGGGGTGTTGTGTGTGCGTGTTGCGTGTGTGCATGTGGTTGTATGCATGTCTGAATGTTGAGGTGAGTGCATCTGCATGTCAGTGTGTATGCGTGTGAGTATGCAAGTTTGGATGGGTGTGAGTATGCGTGCATGAATGCGTGTATGAATGGAGTTGTGAGTGCATGTATGGATGTTGTAAATGCGTGCATGAATGCGTGTATGAATGGAGTTGTGAGTGCGTGTATGGATGGTGGGAATGTGTGCATGGATGCGTGTGAGTGGATGCGTGTTTTGTGAGTGTAGGTGAATGGGTGTATGCGTGGTGCATGTGGGTGTCTGTGTGCATGCATGCCGGGGAGATGGGGGAAGGGGATGATGTGGCTGAAAGGGGTGCAGGGGTGGGGGAGGGGGGCAATGTGGCTGAAGGGGGAGGGGGGTGTAGTGCTTCTTGGGGAGTGTAGTGGAGCAGTCTACCGGTGACAGGAAAGGAATTCCCTGTCACCGGTAACTCTTCCACCATGGATTTCGTGGTGGTGCTACTGCGGCGGAAACCATGTCGGAAGGCTGGCAGCTAATACTGCCGGCTGTCTTCTGTGGACCACCAGGTCGGAGATGATCATCTCTGGCCCGGCGGTTCTGACTGCCATGGCGTTGTGAGTGGAGATGTGGCGGGTTAGCAGCGGCAAATTCACCACACTCATAATGTGGCGGTCTGCACCGCCAGCCTGTTGGCGGTAGGACTGCCACATTTACCCTGGCGGTAAGAAGACCGTCAGGTTCATAATGACCTCTGAATTCTATTCTTATTGCGTTGCATACAATAACTAGCATGCGTATCACTGCACACACGAAGCCGACAAAGTCTATCCTTATCTAAAATGACTGCTCCTACATATGCTCCTGTACGTAAGCCCTGCTTCTTTTTCCCTTTTTATTGAAGACCTCACAAGGAGCGTGCCATAACCACCGCTCAAGCAGATTGAAGTATACACGAGCTGTGTGTATGTGCCGCACATGCGATATTCAGCCAAAGAATGGTAAATTTTAAAATTCTAATGACGTTGTTCCCATTTTAAAAAATACACTGCATGTAAATACAGTACTTGAAAAGCGCCAGGATACCAATACTTTAAAAGCACTCGGAAACCTATGTAAAGTAGTTTATGAACAAATGCCAATATCACGTACGCGCTGCAACGAAAACACTTTTTTTAGTTTACTGCTGATGTAGTCTTTAGTGTTGTCTCTCACATCACAGAAGTCATCTATGTGTGACAGATTATGTATTATGTCAATCAAAGTACTAATGGTTTGAGTTTAGAAGTTGCACTGAAGAAGTCAACTTAAATGTGCATGTGTTTAGACTAATATTAGACACCCTTGTGGTATCAAGACTAAACTAAATGTTTGAAGGATCAAACTGATATTATGATGTAACTTAGACTCTTGACTAATATAATGTATTGAAAAGATATTGAATTTCCAATGATTACTGATTTAAATACGTGTGCAAAAATAGAGAAATGTATTTTCACGTTGTACTCACTGCAATGTATTGATGGAGTTATTTCATTTAACTCCTTCTGTGCCCTGGACAAGACCACCTCGTCCGGCTATGGGCCCCCGATGGCCGAGCACCCCCTCCCCTGGGTAGAGATTGAAGGGGAATCGCTTCCCCTTCCACTCCGCACCCCCGTGACCCCCAGTGGCGTCTGATGACGTCAGCGCACTTTCGCATGCTGACCTCATCAGAGGCCTTCCCCCCAGAGCTTCCAGCGCCAATCAAAGGAGAAATGCAAAAGCATTTCTCCTCCGATCACGTGGAGGGGGCGGAGAGGCATGAAAGGAGAGAAAAGGCCTTTCCTCTCCTTTCATGTCTCTCTGAGCATTTCTGCTGCCCGATCGGGATGCGATCGGGCAGCAGAAATGCCACTAGACACCGGGTATTTTTTTTTTTTTTTTATTTCCAATAAGGGGAGCGGCTCCTTGGGCAAGGGCCGCACCTCGGGGGCAATTTATTTCTTGGCTATTTGAAATCCACTAGACACCAGGGAAAATGTTATTTATTGTTTTTTTTTATGTTTGGGGAGCGACCCCTTGGGCAAGGGTCGCTCCCGGGGGGGCGGAGGGGGCAAATCATTATTAGGCCATTTCCGGCCTTGCGATCTGCCCCTGGGGGGGGCAGAAACCACTAGACACCAGGGATTTTTTTTTTTTTACTTGCGCATAAGGGGAGTGCGCCCTTGGGCAGGGGCCACTCCCCAGGGGGGCAAATGACTTTTAGGCCGATCTGCCCCCGGGGGGGCAGAAAACCATTAGACACCTGGGATAATTGTTTTTTTGTTTATTTTTATTTTTTTATGTTTGCGGAGCGACCCCTTGGGCAAGGGTCGCTCCCGGGGGGGGGGGGCGGGGAGGGATCATTGTTAGGCCATTTCTGCCCCCCCCCGGTGTGTGTTTTGCTTTGGGGGAGCAGCCCCTTGGGCAAGAGTCGCTCCCCATGGGGGCACATTACTGTTGGCCATAACTGCCCCGCTTGGGGGCAGATTGGCCTATTTTTGGAAGGCCCATCTGCCCCCAAGGGGGGCAGAAAGCCCACCAGAGACCAGGGAAGATTTTTTTTTCAAAATAAGAGGTTGGGGGTATGGCCATACCCCCACCCCAAATAAATGGGGCCAAAGTTGTTCTGCCCACCAGTGGGCAGATTGGGTAATTAACCCCGATCCACACCCCGGGGGGTCAGAAAGTCTACTAGATGCCAGGGATTAAAAACAATAAAAGAAAATAGTGGGGTGGTAGCTACCAACGAGTATGGGCCTGGTTATGCCCCCACCAGAATTGAAGGGGCTAACAGTCATTCAGCTCTCCCCCGCACACTAAAACATCTTATCCCATGGCAAGCAAGAGGACATTTGATTATTTTTGTTTTTTGTTATACATTTGGGCCATGAGAGCTTGGTAACTCTCAAAATCGTCCCACTTGGAATGGTGAGGGCTGCACTTTTTTTTAACTTTGGGAAGCTGCCATTTAGAAAAATCCACCAGACCTAGACACATCTGAAAACTGAACATCTAGTTGATTCCAGGGTGGTGTGCTTCACATGCACCCCACACCATTTCCTTACCCACAATGCCCTGCAAACCTGCAACCTGGCTGGAAAGCACACATTTTTCCCACATTTTTGTGATGGAACCTTCCGGAATCTGCAGGAATCCACAAAATTCCTACCACCCAGCATTGTCTCATCTATACCGATAAAATTTCTGCTGCACTTGTCAGCCTAAAAATCTTTTTTTCAAACTGCCCTTTTGGACCCACTTTGGTTCCCCTTCAATTTTGATGTGTTTTTGGCTCTTCCCTGTCACAAACACTTGGCCCACCCACACAAGTGAGGTACCATTATTATCGGGAGACTTGGGGGAACGCTGGGTGGAAGGAAATTTGTGGCTCCTCTCAGATTCCAGAACTTTCTGTCACCGAAATGTGAGGAAAAAGTGTTTTTTTAGCCACATTTTGAGGTTTGCAAAGGATTCTGGGTAACAGAACCTGGTGAGAGCCCCACAAGTCCTCCTGTCTTGGATTCCCCCAGGTCTCTAGTTTTAAAAAATGCACAGGTTTGGTAGGTTTCCCTAGGTGGCGGCTGAGCTAGAGGCCAAAATCCACAGGTAGGCACTTTGCAAAAAACACCTCTGTTTTCTTGGTGAAAATGTGATGTGTCCATGTTGTGTTTTGGGGCTTTTCCTGTCACGGGCGCTAGGCCTACCCCCACAAGTGAGGTACCATTTTTATCGGGAGACTTGGGGGAACGCTGGGTGGAAGGAAATTGTGGCTCCTCTCAGATTCCAGAACTTTCTGTCACCGAAATGTGAGGAAAAAGTGTTTTGTTAGCCACATTTTGAGGTTTGCAAAGGATTCTGGGTATTAGAACCTGATGAGAGCCCCACAAGTCACCCCGTCTTGGATTCCCCTAGGTCTCTAGTTTTCAAAAATGCACAGGTTTGGTAGGTTTCCCTAGGTGGCGGCTGAGGTAGAGGCCAAAATCCACAGGTAGGCACTTTGCAAAAAACACCTCTGTTTTCTTTGAGAAAATGTGATGTGTCCACGTTGTGTTTTGGAGCATTTCCTGTCGCGGGCACTAGGCCTACCCACACAAGTGAGGTACCATTTTTATCGGGAGACTTAGGGGAACATAGAGTACCATAACAAGTGTTATTGCCCCTTGTCTTTCTCTACATTTTTTCCTTCCAAATAAAAGACAGTGTGTAAAAAAGACGTCTATTTGAGAAATGCCTTGTAATTCACATGCTAGTATGGGCACCCCAGGATTCAGAGATGTGCAAATAACCACTGCTCCTTAACACCTTATCTTGTGCCCATTTTGGAAATACAAAGGTTTTCTTGATACCTATTTTTGACTTCTTATATTTCAGCAAATGAATTGCTGTATACCCGGTATAGAATGAAAACCCACTGCAAGGTGCAGCTCATTTATTGGCTCTGGGTACCTAGGGTTCTTGATGAACCTACAAGCCCTATATATCCCCGCAACCAGAAGAGTCCAGCAGACGTAACAGTATATTGCTTTCAAAAATCTGACATTGCAGATAAAAGTTACAGAGTAAAACGTAGAGAAAAATGGCTGTTTTTTTATCTCAATCTCAATATTTTTTTATTTCAGTTGTTATTTTCTGTAGGAAACCCTTGTAGGATCTACACAAATTACCCATTGCTGAATTCAGAATTGTGTCTACCTTTCAGAAACGTTTAGGTTTCTGGGATCCAGCATTGGTTTCACACACATTTCTGTCACTGACTGGAAGGAGGCTGAAAGCACAAAAAATCGTAAATATGGGGTATGTCCCAGTAAAATGCCAAAATTGTGTTGAAAAATTGGGTTTTCTGAGTCAAGTCTGCCTGTTCCTGAAAGCTGTGAAGCTGGTGATTTTAGCACTGCAAACCCTTTGTTGATGCCAATTTCAGGGAAAAAACCTCAAGCCTTCTTCTGCAGCCCTTTTTTCCATTTAAAAAAAAAAAAAGAAATTTTCACTGTATTTTGCCTAATTTTTTGGTCTCCCTCAGGGGAACCCACAAAGTCTGGGTACCTCTAGAATCCCTAGGATGTTGGAAAAAAGGATGCAAATTTGGCGTGGGTAGCTTATGTGGACGAAAAGTTATGAGGGCCTAAGTGCGCCCTGCCCCAAATAGCCAAAAAAGGCCTGGCACCTGAGGGCGAAAAGGCCTGGCAGCGAAGGGGTTAAAGTTACTGTAACATGAATATTAATGAAGAATTATCACTGAAGAATTAATAATTGGCATAATAAAATCTGTTTTATTTGATGTATTAATTTGCTGTATTATTCATTTGCTTTAGCCTATGTGAGGGCTGGTTGGCCCTGTTTTTCGTGTGCAGAGAATGTTGATTCATTTTTTTAAACATGGACTTTCTTTCAGACTTCATTCCCATGTGAAGACTAGCTTTGGTAATAGACCATTATTGCTTGAGACAGAAAGAGAAGTGAAATGATGTCATTGAATGTAGAGCATCCTGAACTGTGTACTGACATTATATACAATTGTTCCAAACTCGACTGAGCTAATTGGATGGGTAAGGTTCCCATGACAGACCTGGGAAGATATGCCGAGGTTGCAGCTTGGAGTTGTGTGATCAGTTGTTATTGGATGATGCCCCTTCAACATAATATGGGCTGTCTCTCAGAGCGAATCAGACTTTCGTATGTACTTAGATATGTCGATGATCAGTAAGACTTGAATTAGAAGTAGTCAGATCTTCAGACTTTCCAAAACCCTTGCAGATGAAGAACCCCATATGCTGAGCCCCTTGGAGAGGTATATTCCTCTCTGCTTGAGCCCTTTAAAATGCCCCTCTGAGACTTAGAGATTTTTTCTTAACCCCTACAGAAGACTCTTGATTGAACTTCTGATACGCTGATACTTTCCTTTTTTATCTATCTTATGCCCACATTAGTTAGCAGCTTGTTGCCCGAGATTACCTTTTTCCAAATTCTTTTTACCCTTTTTGTTCTTTTTGTCTTTTGCCTGCATGTGTTCCGCCCCACACCTGATCTTTCCCGATTTGGCGACTGTATGGTTACCTCGTGCCCAGCTAAAGTACATCTCTGCTGTCTTTAAAATTGACTTGATGCTTGCCAGGCCTGAACAACACTTAATTTCAGTATCTCAGATAATCTTGTTAATATTTTGTAATTTTCTTATTGAATGTTTGGTTTTATTTATGTTAGTTCTTCTGAACTTATTTTGTCACCTTGGGCAATCCTTAGTGATCCTGTATTGTTATAATTTTGCCTTAAAAGTTTTCTACATGGCTTAAGTTTGTAACAAAACCCTTTAATTTTATTCCTGATTGGAGTTTTCCTTTTTTTGGCCACATTGGTCATACTGTGTAAATTAATTGGTTTGTATTGAAAATCTGTTAATGGTTCTACCACATCCTATGGTGGGTGCAAAGCTCCATTGACCTTGATGAGCATTGATTCTTACGAAGGATGAAAGTGCTCCAGCACTGCACAAAAAGAAAGCTCTATTACAGCTTCTACATAACATTGAAGAGCTGAGTACTTGGGCGAATCTGGTGGTTGTGTTACAAACCACACACAGTGACATCATTTCTCCTCCGATATTTCTTACCTCAAACCCTGACATTGGCTACACACTTAGAGATTCAACGTTTCCCCCCTCGTCTTCCAACTGACTACCTCCCCTAGCTCCTACATTCCAGACCCCCTGCCTAATTCCATTCTATTATGCATAATTAAAATGCCAAGCATGTAATTGACAACCCAACCACAAGCATAATACGCAACATTTAGCTTCTTTGAATAGTGGAAAGGATCAGGAGTGATGACCTTTAATCCTAGCTGATCCTGTGAGAACTTTATGTCATCTGTGATCCAGCCCCTCATCTTTGGTCCCAGCTTAAACTTGTTCATCAGCACTTCCAGGAAGACCCAGCGGACCAAGTCGAATGCCTTTTTTAGAACTGAGTGAAAGGATGATATCTGCGATATTTTTCCTGTGGGCCTGTCCAAATGAGTGGGCTAGTCTCCGTACATTATTTGCTCTCTGCCTGCTATGGATGAACCTGACTCAATCGGGGCCAATCAGAATAGGTAGAAGGAGTTTCAAGTGCATTGCCAGGATTTTCGTGTGGACCTTTATACCTGTGTTCAGGCGTGCGATGGGCCTATAAGATATGCATCACTTGGGGTCTTTGACCCTACTGAAAATTAGCCCAATTTCTGCAATGTTCATGGTAAGAGTTAGGCCTCTGCTTTCATCAGTAAGTTAAACAGTGTAAGCATGTGGTCTTCCAACAGGACAAGGAATAGCTTGTAAAACACCAAGGGGAAGCCATCAGGACCTAGAATTTTCCCTAGTAGTGTGGAGTTCAGCACTTGCCTTAGCTCTGAAATATCTACAGGGGTGTCGAGGCGCACCCAGGCACAGCTTTCTAAGTGGCTATTTATACCCAATAGGCACTCATCTCTTTTGCAATATTATGATTGAATAAAGTCCCTGAAGGCCTCTTGTTTTTCCTTTTCCTTTGTTGTCCAGGAACCATTGCTATTCAGTTATTGATGTGTGTTTTTGCTCTTTTTAAAAATATTTTCCTTGCCAGCAAACTTTCTACTTTAACGCCTTTATCGTAGAAGAATTGCCCTGTTTGATCCGCGTCTCCTCCACCCAATTCACATTTTGGGATTTCAGCTGCATTGGGTTTTCCTGGTGAAGTTTTGTATATCCTGTTGCTCATGGGTGGGAAGGTGGATTATTAGAGGGAGTGGATGGTAGTCCACAACAAGTAGTAATGTCACTATTCTTGTTAGATCCAGTAAAGGTGTCAGTAATTTAAACCTAAACTCAAACCCTGGTAGGTATGGCAGAAAGCACACTGGCTTAGCTTAAAAACAAATACGAAAAGCATTTAGATGTACCAAAATAGTTGAAAAGTCAACAATGCACCACAATAAAAAGCCCACTCCAATTTATAAAAATATGGAGAATAATGTAATGAACTCAGTTACACCAAAACAATAAAAATTCCCATAAGTGGTCCCTGTTATAGGAATTTAAAATGTTTTACATGAAAATAGTCCAAAAGGAGTTAAGCGCTAACTGCTGTTGTCTAGTTACCTAGGTGCAATTTAAGGCTGACTTTGATGGAGCTGTGGTCGCATACAGAAACCAGGTTCGTCCCCCTCAGAAGTTTTACCTTCTGACTTAGTTCCTGTTTTAGACTTTGATGGATGGGGTTACTCTGTCACAAACGTGACAGATATCCCGTCTGCTGTATTACGGTCCCATTATATCTTATGGAATCGTAATATGATGTACGGGATATCTGTCACATTTGTGATGGAGTCACCCATCCACCAAACTCTAAATCAGGCCCTTAGTTTCTGAAATGGAAGTCTATAATTTGCAGAGGGACAAGGCAGCAGACTATGCCCAAGAAGGGTTCCATGAGGCAGGATAGCCATTGATTAGGGTCCCAGCAAAGCATCTGATTTTTGTCAGGAAAGCTCAAAGTGGGAGAAATTCAAAATTAGTGCCCAAGAATGGTCCCTCACCAGCCAGATACTTTTTGTGCCTTTGCCTGGTGAAGATTTCTACCTTCAGATTTAGTGTTTTTTAGAGTTCAGATTTCTCCAATGGAGCAAGGCTGAAAGCTGTAGCTGAATAGGTTGGACACCTCTCAGTGGCATCCCCCTTAAATGGATTTGCTGGTGCAGAAAAACTATGAGCAGGAGCTCTCTGCATCTTTGGCGTAGCCGCAGCTCACCTTATTCAGACTGATTTGCCAGGTTTTCCCTGTCCTCTGGAGGTCATTGGAGCCAAAAAGTCTCTAACTCCCAGGTTTCTCAGGCTGTTAGGAGGAGTACATTTTCACATAGGCAATGGTCCCAGGATCTCAGGAACAGCACTTGATGGACAAGACTCAGTCCAGCAGAAGCTAGCGACAGGGTCCAGGGCAGATCGAGTTTGAGCTGGTCAGTTGGGCTTTTTAGGAAATGGGAATTCTTGCAGCTGGTTGTGTTGGTGTTGCTTAAAAGGAGGTCAGCCAACTAACCATTAGAGTCTACTTGTTTGTCCTGCTTACAAGTGAAAGAAAGTCTAGCCTCTCTGGCCTTATGACATGCCTAGGTGTTAGGTACATCTGCCTGTGACAGGGTAGAGCTCTTTGAAGTTAATTAAGTTCCTTAGCCCAATTCAGATGCTCATTCTGTCAGAGGAACAAAACACATCTCATCTCTGGGAACAAGATCGCACCTTATCCAAGGGGGCAATTCAGCTCTTGGGTGAAAGCTGGAAAATGATGAAAATGGGCTTTTGGAGGCATTAGGTAGGCAAAGGGTGACTGAAAAAAAAACCTTTGGAAGGCATGTAGTACAAATCTGACTTTACCAATGAAGTGGGCTAGTAATAAATACTTTAAAAAGTATAAGAATTAACTTTGTAGCCGTTTCCTAAGCCAAGATAACATTATTTAATTTTAATATTAGATCACAATGCTTCCCTATTGTCCAGTTTGAACAATGCGGTTCTTACCTTGAGAGCTGCACTGTAGCTTTGCAGAGACAAATTGGACCCAACTCCGTATGCCCTACCTTTTTACTCATGACTGCCTGTATCCACAAGAAAGATTGGTGGGATCAAAGGAAGACAGTCTTGTCAAGACGTTATCCTATCTTCTCCCTGTGTAGTTGCTGAACCTTTTAAAACAAGGAAGATGTGACTTCTAACAAGAGTTCCTTCCTCTAGTTCATGGATCACTAACTGCTGAACTCACTCCCTGTTGTTTCTCTAAACTTCCCATATATTCTACCTGTGTTCAACTATCTATACCTCTTGGAAGACATCTTTATGGAGGTTTCAGATCTGCTCAATAAGTCCTCTGTGTTGGAAGGGGTTGTGGAAAGAAATATATAGATGATGTCTCTGGATTGAGTTTATGCTGAACTCCGGTTCTCTGAGGTCCTACAAATGATAAGCATTCATGGAAGAATTTAGATACACACTTTAAATAATCAACACTTTACAAACTATCATCTTTTACATACATTCAGGAGAAGAACTCACCTTTACACAATAGGTATTGGGTGCTATTCCTGAGTTACTATAACCAAATTCCTTTTGAGGAGTTCTTGTAATGTTGTTCTGGTGATACCTGTGGCGTTCTGTGAAGCCTTTATAAATACTGTATTATTTTGAATGGAGAAAGGTCTCTTGTGCTTTGTTTAAGCATACAATAAATTGATGCCCGATTTGTAATGCGTTGCATGTTCTTGTCCTTACTCCACTCACATTTGTTGTCCTTCTTTCTAGATGCAGTGAGTTGGTTGCCATTGGTAGCTGTGGCCAAGGTACTGGTTGAAGGCTGAGTTTGAAGCTGTGAATAAGTGAATTCAAGGAGTGCTGCTTTGGATAATCAGGTAAGTGGAGATGCAGCAATTTCAGAGTTCTGCCAAATCAGACTTGCAGGAGCGGAAACATGAACAGTGTTGCCTCAGCAGGAGACTCGAGGCAAAGCAGGTGAGTGAGCTTGGCAGAAGTTTAAATACTCATCGAGCCCAGGGTGACTGCCGAGATTTGCTGTGATCTTACAAGATCTCTGCAAATCCTGCAGAAGCAATCAGAAAATAGATGCACACGAAGGTATGCAAATTAAGCCCTATATGAGAATTTCTGCACCATGTTTTTACACTTTGCACAAAATATTCATTGACACCAATCTGTGGACTGAGATCACTAAATATAGAGCACATATGTCTGAACTTTGCCAGGGAGGCTGGAATTTTAAATAATCCTTGAAACATGAGGGCCTGTCGGCAACATATGTATAAGGCCCAAACCGTATTGTGGGAGGAACTGCTGTGTTACTAGGTGTCATTGGAGAGTGAGGTATGACACCTATTGAACAGTTAACTCTGTTACAGTGAAAATAGCTTTTTGAGCCTTGTCAAAGTAAGGACATGTTTTACATTAATCTTTTACATGTCCCACCTTTTAAATCCAATTCGCCTTGCAATATTGGGCGTTAAGGCTTCCTTAGGGGTGGCTTATTAATACTTAAAGGAATGTTTTAGGCATGTCAAATGGGGTATTTCGACAGGTCAAATTTGCAGTTTGAAAACTGCACAACAGGCTACATTGGTTGACCTGCAGTCATATATTGCACTGTCAGTCTAGTGATGGCACAATGTTGCTACAGTCCACTAATGAAATTTAACTTACTTGCCCTGCGTACACTTTGTACCATATACTAGGGACTAGGTAAGTTAAATATGCCAGTTAGGAGTATAGCCAATTTTAACATGTTTTTGAGGCAGAGCACATGCACTTGGCATTGGACAGCATGATGTTGAGCATTCAAAAGGGGCATTTTTAGGGACCTACTCTCAGCTGTAGGTTGTTGTCTAGTGGCCTGTCGTCCCTAGCATGGTTCAGCTCTATGGACCTGATTATTCCACGGGCTGTTGCCTTAAAGGAACATTGTATTGGCTCCATAGACAAGTTAGGGTGGGACTTCAAGGCAAAGTATCCCTGATTGTTGCTTCTGTGGAGGACCTGTTCACTGGCTCTGTCAGTGTTTCCAGCTTTATTCACCATATGTAATCTCCCAAGGATGATATGAAGTGTACCCTCCAAATGAATTCCTGATTAGGTGATATGAAATAGGGATATCCAATATTAGTGAGAACTTTAAGGAGTGTAGCACTGAATGTGTGATAAGAGAAGAGAGTAGAAGGAGTAATCCCTCATGTCAGGGTATAAGTAGTGCCACACGTTTACCAACTCCTATTGCATGACTTTGTTCTTGAGGATTGCTGACATCACACCAATGCTCGAAAAATAGTTTTTGCTTCCATACTTATCGAGATTTCAATCCAGATGAAATTCTTCCCTTACTTTAAGGTCCCTCTGATGGATTGCAGCTGTTCTTTTAGTGCCTTAAGTAAAAAGGATTGACAAAGAAAAGAGTTGCCTCCTAACCCCTTTGCGCTTGGGTATAAACCAGAATTAAGGGTACTATGCTAAGAAGGGAATCACTCACATGAGTATGCAGACAATAAACTAAGTTGTATGTTCTGACTCTATGAATCGATTAAAAAAAGAATACAACGGATAAATACAGATTCAAATATGAATGAGTTTCCAAAAGAGGAAAGAGAAAAAAGTCAGGAGTATAGTATTCAAATAAGTTGACTTATCTGAATCTTAATGAAGCACAGGGTCCATCAATACATAAATCCAGTATACATTGATCTTGTCATTGTCCAGACAGAATAAAATAATTAAAAACATAAATCAATGTATACAGTATCCATTCTTGATGATCATTTAATCAGTTCATTGTGTTACATAACAATTAGGACAATGATCCAACATGAATTATGTAGAAGAATGGGAAGAGGCATCAACATTTTAGTTTCCAGTGTCAGCCGTATGTGAGACTATTATTAGGATGGTGATATTTTAAAGGAAGCTTTCTGTAGACCCAAAATGTAAAAAGCGATCTTGTGATAAGATATATAAACAGAAGTTACTAATGACAAAGATAACGCCTGTCTGTGGAGCGGTGCCCGTGAAAACACTTCAAATCTATGCATGCAGGGGTGTCACTACAAACGTAAATAAAACTTATTTTAAACACATTAATAACTATATAGTCACTTAATAATGTATAATACACAACAAGAGATTGTCATAGTGTAAACCTAATATTAGCCACTAACTGGGTGCCAAAATGAAAAACTTTAAAAATGACAACTATACTTACATCCGGTAACCAAAAGAGGACTAATGGATAAGGAAACAAGTCTGAGAAAATATACCATCATCACAATCAGATCAGATGTATGTAGACTGTCAATACCAGAGATACATACATGTGATGAGATAACTCACCTATTAGTATCAAAGCAACTGTCTTGTCTGGAAAAATCTCACTCAATGGTAGCAACTGTTTATTATGTTAGAAGAACCACCATATAAGAGGTTAAAAAGTAATCTGAATGTGATTGATAGCTCATTTAAGAAAGAGACTCACCTCCTGGGATTTAATCTCTTGATGTGAAGACCATTCTGTCAGAGTGTGGTCTCACTGAGTATAGGAATGCAGCACAGCCTTTAAAAGATACCAGGGGATGAACATACTAGCTAAGCTAATAATGGCTGCCACGCCGATAAGGGCAGTCAAAAACAATTGAACAATTCAATGTAACAACTAAAGAAAACCTAAATATGTATTTGTTTAGCAATTGAATAAGACACCCTCTAAACTTTAATCCACTCAGCAAAAAGGGGAACAAAATAAATTACTTGCAAGAGCGATCATTATAATTCACATCAGACACATTTAAAGGGGTGACCATCTTGGAACAGGAAGCAAAAATATTTCTTATTGATCCACATGGGTTATCATGGTGTGTGCATATACAAAAGTAACAGAAAGCAATTAAACAGTTAAATATGGTAGCTTAAGGAAAACCTCAATATATGATTGCATGCAGTTTGTACAATACATCGTCCGAACTTATAAGGGGGATTCAGTAGAAGCTAAGAGAAATAATCTCATAAAGCGATTAATGTAATTGACACATACAACAATTTGTTTCTTGTGGCAAAAAAGACCTTAGTATGCAATTGCTTATACCTTCTGAACTTGAATGCGGCTTAATAGGAGAGAAAAATAGAAGAGAAAGGAAATGATCCCACAAAGCGATTAACGCATAACAAGTTCTAAAAGTGGCCAACTTGGAGCAGGAAACAAAACTGTTTCATATTAGAAAACATGGGTGACTAGTCGCAGTGCACACATATGCAAGGATAACAAACAATTCAAAAAGTTGATGTGGTAGCTTAGGGGAAACAACAATGTGCAAGTACATGGAAGTTTGTACAATACATCTTTTGAACTGGAATGTAGTTCAGTAAAAGATAAAAGAAATAATCTCAAATATTACTCTGTTCATGATTTGGAATATGTGGTCTCTTAGAAAATCATGTACAATTGAGATCTTTATAAAAACATTATTTATAAATCTAAGGCAAAGGAGATCCAAAATAAATTACATGAATAAGATAGTGAATAGTGAAATATATAAATCTTTTTTTGTTTAGTCTTTTTATTGAGGCTTTTTAAGCTCACAGCAGTCTATAATGTATACGACTGTATATCATACAAATTTTTTTCATGCATTAACTGACTGAATAAAATTGTTCTTTGCACAGGTATATCTTGCATATGGACTATGGTCGTGTTATATACATATTTTCCATTAGTCAGTTCTTTGGTTGAGCCACGAACAGATGATTCCTTTAGTTATGCTGAAACAGTGTAAGGTATATTGTTGTAGGATTCACATAACAACCAGGTTTTCTTGTTAACCAGTAATGTATTTGACCCATCAGTTCAAAACAACAGGGGAGGAAAGGAGGGGGAAGAAGAGAAAACGGGGGGAAACGTCAACAATTTCCGATCATGAAAATGGCACTTCATGCCAATAATGTTGGATGACGGGGCAGGCCCTTAGCACATGCAGGAGGTCAGCATTGTGCTTACAGTGAGGGCAGGCTGCATCTGTTCTATGAAAGTATCAGTTAATTTTAGCTGGGGTTAGGTATGCGCTGTATATGTTGTAGTATTGTATAAGCTGAAACCTGGCATTTTGGGGCACATATGTTGGGCTTGATAACAGTGTATCCCATTCTTTATTTGTGCATTGTTGTGTCAAGTCTGTCTCTCAATGTTGGCGAAGGGGTGTGAGTGATGTTGCAATGTGATGTCTCACTGAGTCTGTTAGCCAGCGTGTAATGTGGCGATCCGTGCCCATGACATGCAGATATTGCATGGTAACGTGCATTTTGGGTTCAGCTGTTATGTCACTCCTGCTACTTCCCAATGCTCCAACCAGGGAGTTGTATGTAAGGAAATACCTGGAGGCCAAGCCTACATCAGCCATTAGGGATTTGAAGGAGGGAGGGGCTCCATTGCTAAAGAGGTGGCCCAGCATGTAGAGGCCAGTCCTATGCCATACATATAGCTCAGTCATAGGAGTTATAATTCGTCCTCTGTGTGTTCAAAGTTCCGTCATCGCTGGTTTGTATGGCTCGGTGGATTGAGTAAAATAGAGGAAGAGACAGAAGCAACGGTGCCGAAGGTATTAATTTGGGGTGCAGCAGTGGTGGATTAGAGCTTGGGTGGAGGTGGAGGACGGCCGGATGGTTCCATGTAGGTTCTATGGTGGCATTGTCTGTAAGTTGCAGACCTGCTATTCACTGACGCTGAGATGCTAGATAGTAATGTTCGTAGTTTGGTACCCCTAATCCTCCCTGATCAGATGGCAGGTAGAGCTTCATTAATGCTACCCTGCACCTGGTTCTGTTCCAGATGAAGCCTCCCATCATTTCCTCCAGGTACCAGAAAAATGAGGGTGATATGTACAGCAGTAGGTTTGAAAAATAATAGAGTAGACTGGGGAGTACCACCATTTTAAGGAAGGCAATATGCCCTGGGACAGACAAATGTGACCCAGAAGGCTATTTGTGATTTTACTGATGTAACCGTCCTGGTGAGATTCCCATCGAACAAATCCAGTTCCGAATGATATTTCCTGATACCACGGTATCTAAAGACCACCGCTTACCAGATTACCAAATTGTTATTTATTTTAAAGTTGAGTCTGATATTGTGGGTGTAAAGGAGAAAAGACAAGACTTTACCCAATTAACTTTTAGGCCATAGAGGTGGGCGAAGTGATGTAAAGTTTGTGCAATCATTTACAGAATAGAGTGGATGTCTCTGATGTAAAGGAGTAAATCATCTGCAGATAGTGAGATTGTGTGCGTTCCGTCCCCCACGTGTATGCTTCTGTCTGCGGATGGAGTTCTCATTGTAAGTACCAGAGGTTTGATGGCTGATGAAAACAGAAGGGGCAAGAGCGGGCATCCCTGTCTCGTGCCTCTACATATTTGGTTCAGCTTTGATATAAGGTTTCCTGTTTTTACCCTTGCCAAAGGATTTGAGTATAGCAGACATACCAGTCGAGTGAATCTGTGTTCTATACTGTAGTGCGGTAGTATTGCTAACAAAAAGTCCCATTCCAGCAAATCAAATGCTTTCTCAAGATCAGACACCATGCATCCAGCACAAGGCTAGTTGCCTGGAGCATAAGTGAGGAGCCAAAAAAAGCAGTGTAAATTAAGAGAAGTGTTGCTAGCAGGAACAAAACCATTTTGATCCATGTGTATCAGTAGAGGAGCAAGTGGGGCCAGGCGGTCTGTGAGCATTTTGGCCAGCATTTTATAATCTGTATTCAATAATGCTAGCGGTTTATATGATTCCAGTGCAGTGGGGTCCCTGTCCAGTTTGGGGAGGGAGATGAGCATAGCCTCACAGAGGGGAACTGGAAGGCAGGAGGACTCGTGCAGTTTCATAAATATTTTGGAGATGGGAAATCAATTGTGCTGCATACACTTTGTAAAATTCAGCAGGTACGCCATCTGGTCCAGGCGATTTACCGGTGGCCAGTGCCCATATTGCCCCTTGGATTTCAGAAAAGAATATCTGGTCGTCTAGCTCCTCCAGTTGCTCTACTGCAATTTGAGGGATGGGCAACGTGGAGAGAAATGGGTCAATCTCATCTGAGATGGCGGATAATGTTGATTGGTATGGTGTAGTGGCGAGTTAGTTCAGCATGTATATCTTGTTGTCTGTACAATAAAAAGTCTTCTTCGGAATGCAGTGTGTTGATGGGATATCGTGGGAGTTACTGCCTCATCAGCCACGCTAAGAGGGAACCTGATTTGTCAGCAGACGGTTGGGTCCTGGAGGAGTGAGCCTCATAGTTAAGGCAGCGAAGGTGTTCCATCACAGTTGCATGTGTGTGCAGCACTTCTGTGAGAGCAACAGCAGTCGAAGGGTCTTGTACTGTTTGGGTTTCTAGATTTAGGAGAGTGCATCCAATCTGTGACAGTTCCTTCTCTACTTGACGGCGCATGCCACCATTTGCTCCCAGGCAGTTTCCCCTGAGCGGTACCTTCAGTGTGTCCCATTCGATCAATCGTGACCATGCAGTGCTTGCATTGTGCTCAAAGTGTATCTCGATGGCAGTGCCTAGTGCTGACATGAAACGGGGGGGGGGGGGTCTTCCATTGTTGTGGTGAACAGTCCAATACCTAATGAGCAGAAAAGAAAGACCTGCAGTATCTACCTGTGATATTTAGAAATTAGTACATAACTGAAAAGGAACTTATGGGGTGGCCAAAAATAACCATTCAACAGCAACATTTAACCCTTTATTCACACTATCGGCTTTCCAGAACCACCAGTTGTATCATGAGTAGGTGGTCGATGTTAGCATTTCTTTTGTTGGTTGCAATCATGTCTCTTACCCACCAATTCATTTCTCGGGCTGAGTGGTTGAACCTGACATAATGCTCAACCAATGGTGCATGTTCAGTCCTACGCTTGATACTTGACTGGTGTTAGAGAATAGGTCTCTGTGTCTTTTGGGTAGTTTTACGAAAGAATGGCCAGTCAGATGGGCATTGAATGCAATATATAACATTTACTGAGTTGTAATTGGAGAAGTTCTTTATGGAAAAAGAATGTCCATTGATAGTAAAAGACTTGGGCACTTCGCACAAGTTACAGGTCGTACAACTCCTGCAATTGAAGTGACCAATCACAGGTGGAAGGTTTAAACATGTCTGTAAGGATATTTTAATTGGTTCATTATAAGCTTTAACCAGCCTCGCCTTAACGTTAGTGCTACATTTGAAGGAAAACAAAGGTTTTTCATGAAAAAGGTAATTGTTGTTAAGTTCTAATGCTTTTGTATAGTTTTCTTGATCTTATAGGAATGAGTGCCAAAGGTCGATACACAAAGTAGTTGTTAGGATTTCAAAGTGTTTTTTCTGTGATAACAACTCTCTAATACTGTACCATGCCCTTTTTAAAGATTTTTATTCAAAGTCTTGGGGGGTAGCTATGGGCTTTGAAATTCTCCTTATGTTTCCTAACCTCAGAAGAGTAATCAAACCTTCTAGTGCAATTACTTCTAAGGCATAGAAACTGTCCAAAAGGGAGATTATCTTTTAATGCCTCTGGGTGATGGCTATCATATTTCAATAAAGTGTTCCTTGCTGTCAGTTCAGTGCATGTAGTGGTAAAAAGTTGCTCTTTTTCCCCTTTAATGGTTATGTCAAGAATGTTGAGACTAGCTGAACCATATTCAAGTGTGAACTTTAAATTGCTGTTGAATTAATTTAGCCATTCATGAAATTCTTTTAGTTGTTGAGCATCATCTTGTCAAATAAGTAATACATAATCGATGTACCTAATCCACGTCTTAACGTGTGGTAGGTAAGGATTTATAGAAGTATATCTAAATGTTTTATAAAAGTCAGCTACATAGATATTAGCTATGTTTGGAGCAAAAACTGTGTCCATAGCTACACCCTTAATTTGCTAAAAAAAAAATGACCTTCAACCATAAAATACTTATGGTTTAGACGAAATCGGCATATTCTAGTATGAAAATGTTGGGGACTTGATGGGAGTGAGGCCTAGTTTCAAGTAAATTGTAGATCCATTCAAGTAGTTCAGTTTGAGGAATATTGGTATAGAGATGTATGATGCCCATAGTGCCCAAAATGTCACAGTGCAAATCAAAAGGAAATCCCTCTACTATGTTGATAACAGCATGCATGCCTATTAGCAGCTGAGCTAATAATATCTGCCATGATGATCAGGGCGGTCAACAACAATAATTGAACAATTCAATGTAACAGCTTAAGAAAACCTGAATATGTATTAGCTTAGACAGCTGTCGTATCTTGTACAAAGAACAGACTGAGATTAACAAAAGGTTTGATAAAAAACTCCACTCATTGGGCCAGTGATTTAAGGATGGAATTACAGCTTGAAACAATAGAGTGCCCAGGAGGATGTGTGGGATTTAATAATTGCTCTTGGAACTAATTTACTTGCTTCCCTTTTTTGCTGAGCTGTATTAAAGTTTATTAGATGTCTTATTCAATTTCCAAGCTAATACATACTTAGGTTTTCTTAAGCAGTTACATTGAATTGTTCAACTATTGTTGTTGACCGCCCTTATCATCATGGCAGATATTATTAGCTCAACTGCTAATACGCATGCATGTTGATCCCCTGACACCTTTTAAAGGCTTTGCTGGGTTCCTATACTTAATGATACCGACTCTGCCGGTATGTTACTCGCATCAAGATATTAAATTCCAGGAGATGAGTCTCTTTCCTAAATGAGTGGGATTTCATAATTGCTCTTGGAACTTATTTACTTTGTTCCCTTTTTTGCTGAGCTGTATTAAAGTTTAGAAGGTGTCTTATTCAATTCCTAAGCTAATACATATGCAGGTTTTCTTAAGCTGTTACATTGAATTGTTCAATTATTGTTGTTGACCGCCCTTATCATCGTGGCAGATATTATTAGCTCAGCTGCTAATACGCATGCATGTTGATCCCCTGACACCTTTTAAAGGCCGCGCTGCGTTCCTATACTCAATGATACCTGACTCTGCCGGTATGTTACTCGCATCAAGATATTAAATCCCAGGAGGTGAGTCTCTTTCCTAAATGAGCTATCAGCCACATTCAGATGACCTTTTAACCTGTTATATGCTGTTTCTTATAGCGTGTTAAAAGTTGCTACTAGTGAGTGAGATGTTTCAAGACAAGACATTTGCTTTGATGCTAATAGGTGAGCTATTTCATCACATTTATGTACCTCTGGAGGTGACATTCTACAGACATCCGATATAATTGTGATGATATTTTCTCAGACATGTTTCCTCATCCATTAGTCCTCTTTTGGCTACCAGATGTAAGTATAGTTGTCGCTTTGGACGTTTTTCCTTTTGGCACCCATTTAGTGACTAATATTAGGTTTCCACCTTAACGATCCCTATTGGGTCATATATTCTGAATTATTGAGTATACGTTTTCAGTGTCACAGATGCATGCATGTATTTGAAGTGTTTTCATGGGCACCGCTCCAAAGATATGCATTATCTTTATTCTTAGTAACTTCGATTTGTATATATTAGTACCAAATCAATTATTACATTTTGGGTTTCTCTAAAGGTTCTTTTAAAATGTCCTAATGATGGTCTTAGGTACGGCTGACACTAGAGACCAAAATGTTGAAACCCCTTCCACTTCTTCTACTTAATTCATGTTTGATCATTGTCCTAATTGTTGTGTAACGTATGCAAAGGACTGATTACATGACCATCAGGAGTAGATATTGTATACATTGATTAATGTTTTTTATTATTTAATTCTGTCTTGACAATGACAAGATTAATGTATATTGGATTTATGTATTGCTGGAGCCTAAGCTTCATTAAGAGTCAGATAAATCATCTTATTTGGATACTATACACCTGCCCTTTTCTTCTTTTTTCTGCTTAGAGACTCATGCATATAAGAATCTGTATTTATCAATTGTATTTGTTTTTGGTTGATTCATAGTGTTACCCTCATTTTGGAAACACACAACTTAGTCTACTCTGTGTATACTCATGTGAATGATTACCTTATGAGCAAATACCCTTATTTCTGTTTTAAGTAAAAAGGAGTCATGCGCAGTGTTATGGGCAAACATACTTTAAAACGTGTGATAGGGCCTGTGGTGCTGTAACTGAATTTTGTTATAGCTCCCCTCTTTGTCTCTATTTACACTATCACCCTTTTCTATGTAGGCCAGTATAGCACCCCAGCTATTTCTGCTGCTGCTGGGACCCAGAATTGGAAGGGGTATCATCTGTGGGACATGTGCACTTGGTCCATTTTGAGGTGGTTGAATTGTTGTAAGAATATGATGTTCAGGGTCTTTGCTAAGCACAAGGCACTAAATTGTATGCCTTTTGTTCGGTGAGCTCAAGCCCCTAAAGTTTAGGGACATAACTTTAATGTTTTGAGCATTCATGCCCATTTAAATATGTCATCATGTCGAAGAGCACGTGGCCCACAGAGGGGTCGTTTCTGGCCCCCTCCTCACACACACACAGTCAGTTATGGGGCAAAAGTTGCTGCACTTCTCAGGGTAACTGTGTGGAGGTCTTAAAATAGCTGGATTGAGCAGTTTTTAAAGGTGAGATCTTTCTCTCTGTTGATCCTCATGAGGCCCATTTTTTCATCAATGTAGTGTATAACCATGGTGTTGGCGCCTGATAAGAGGAGCATCCAGATCACTGTCGATATTCTGTAGGAGGCCTTGAGAGAAGCCTAAAATATTGTCAGCTTCCATGCCTTTGTGGAATCCTTAGTTTTTTGGCTCCCCTATGGGACCCAATGCATTTCATGTGGACGATGCACCTCGAGGGGTGAATGAGGTCACAGCTGCAAGGATATCAGCCAGAGACACCACAAAGATCCAGGTGTGGGACCCAACACCCCCATTGGTGAAGGTGCATCGGAGCGTGGCTTAGCCTGAAATCCAATGAACCCACACACAGGCTCCAACAGTGGTAAGGTGGGGGCCATGACTGTGCACTTAGTGTGGCTGCCTACTTAAACGTGGTGTTGAAGGAGCCGCAGTGGGCCCTGGTGCTTTTGCCCACCCAGTACTGTCTGGGATCCATTTCTGGGACCAGATGGGGCCCTGCAGGGTCCATGCTTAGCAATGCCTAGACCATGGTGTGTGTCTAATGTCACATAAACTTTTGTTCGAGTGCAGTCGTTTCTGTGGGGAAAACTCTTAAAAAAAAGAAATAAAAACTTGAAGACAGAGAGTAGAAACAGCATAGGGACCATCAGAGAGCAATTTGTGAGTCACAAAAGAGTAGTGCAGAAGGTGTAAGGCGCAATGTCTGGTGCAATAAGCAGGGTAAAGACGAAAGAAACACATGCACTCCTACTCAGTGTTGAAATGCAAAGAAAAAAGAGACCCCTCATGCAGCGCAAGGAAACAATTCAGTCAGTAAGAATACAGAGACCAAATAGACACTTTGGAGCAAACACAAGCATAGGGATGAACGCCATGAAATAAACAGCAGATACCCAAGGTAGATACCAAAGCCATCTAACCAGGACAAGAGGCTGACCCAGAGCTCACTCGCAGCATATACAATATATTGGAAACAATAATTCACCAACTGACAGCTAAAAGTATCTTTAGCTGAGATCTGAAAATGTTACTCGTTTCTTATGCAGCCACTAGACGACTGATCTGGCCAGATCTACAAACATACCAGGAGTGAGTGACTGATTATGAATTGTGAGAAAGTGCCTCTTTGTGCCTGGTAGTCCCTAATTTGTGTGGACTCATGCTGCTGGTTTATCTCATTCTGTGCACTGGGACACTGCTAACCAGGCCCCAGTGCATATGTTGTGACCCCTAAAACATGCTTGGCTTCCTTTTTATTGGCCTATTTAAGGTCTTAAGTACTAAGGACGAGATGGTCAGCACCATTGTGGCTGGCTGTGCTGAGGATGAGACCATCTTGTCCTTGTCACTTAAGTGGTTAACATTTCTATAACACCATAGTATATGATGTCCAAATATACAAACACGACAGGGAAAGTTGCATGTTACCTATGGATATAGCAATACCGTGCTTCCCACTAGTATAACAACAAAAGTATGACTCCAGGTTTACCACTGTAGCCAGGCTGCTGCAGTTTTAAAACTGCAGCCAAACCTGTCAAAATGACCCTTTTTGACAGAAGAAAACCTTCCTTTTAGATATTATTCAGTCAGCCCTATGTAGGTGCTGTAGCTCTCAAGGGGTGGGGGTGTGCATAGTATTTAAAAGTAAGACAGGCAGAAATTTAAAGTTAATATCTCTTTTTATTGAGTAGCATTTAAAAGAGAAATACTGAGAAGCAATACCAAATATCAATTCTGTTATCTCAGGCTAAAGACCAGCTAAAAAAATAAGCAAACAACTATTTTTTATATTTATCAAAAGCCCAACTTAACAGTAAAGTTGGATTTTAGATACATATTACGACAAGGGACTTTTAGAAAGTTGATTGTTCACTGCCTGAAACTCTTGGAGACTAATGTGCATTAGTTTCCAACTGTCACCCAGCTGGTGAATAGCCTTGCTGAGATATGACAACTGCTTTTAGAATATAGACAAAGGCCAGGGTGTGGCGAGATGATTTTATTCCTTTGTCAGGAAGCCCAGATTAGCTGAGCCCAGGAACTTAATTTCTTTTAAAGGGGACTCCAGGTCACAAGCAGATGTCAGATTACATTTGGCGCCAAACCCAAATGGGGGAAAGCTACCCCCAGAACTGGTCCTGAGTAACCACAGAGGAGAGGCAACTCATTACCTTGACCACACCTCAGGATGGGCACACAGGCTCTGGACAAGGGGAAAAGAATTTCTCCATCTTGGTTTTAGTGATCATGGGGCACAGAGGATCTTCTGCAAAAGTAGGCAAGGTTACCACTGGGAACTATAGCCATATTAGATAGGGAGGGGCAGGGTGCCACCCCCACAAGCTAGTGCCAGTCATAAATTTGGCATCACCTGGCATCCTCTTCAGGACACTCTGGTCCTTCAAAAGAACTAAAGATGACTGAATCTGCCTTTTGATACCTGAAAGGAGACCTAAAAGACTGGACCTGTTCCCACTCATATCCAGGACAAAGAAGAGGACCCCGAGAGTCAGTTGGTTGACCCCCGTTGCAGCTACTAGGACACAATAAGCATCAAAAGGCCTTTTTCCAAAGTGCGAGGCTGACCAGTGCCAACTTGACCTGGCCTGCTGGTAGAAACTGTTGGAGTGGTTCTTGGCTCCCAAGTGCCGTTCCTGAGGTCCTGGCAACCTTGTCTGTGTTCACCTAAACTTCTGAAAACCTGAGATTTGGAAAAATTTTGCACGCCACGACCTCCAGATGATGAGGACAAACCTGCCAAGCTGATTCCCCCAAGGCGCGACCTCCCTGGGCTGATGAAATAGGTTTCCTCTATCTGGAAAGTTTACACAGAAGAACATCTGCTGCATCTAGACTGCAGAGAGAGGGCATTCACCCTTATGGAGTCCTCATCAGGCACAGCCTGCAGCTTTGCCCCACTGAAGGACTCTGAGCTCCAAAAAAAGATTAAGTGACCAATTTATATTTTGGGAGTATAAATGCTCCATCCTAACGCTGATGCAGTATCTATACCACAATGAGAATGGTTCCCCCACCAAACATAAATGCGGGCTGACATTAGGTTTAATCACGGCGGAGACAGAGTAGTCTCTGCCCTGATTAAATTTGTCCGATGGACCTGTGGAAACAGGGCCGTCGGAAGCAGACCTCTAATTCTGCCCATCTAGTGTAGATGAGCCGATTAGAGGTCGGTTTTCACTCCTTGCTACCACCAGGAAAACCCTAGCGGTAAGGGGCAGTGAAAACTGCTAAATGCTCTCCTCACCATGGGAGGGAACTTCCATGGTGAGGTTCATGGGTGTAGCAAAGGCCCCCACAATCCTGGTGGTGAGGGGGGGGGGGTTCCCCGAGCTCCAGGGGGCCCCCCTCAGAACAGTACACTGCGCACAGGCTGCAGGCCCCTGACTGTGTCCAGGGGGGAGAGGATCCCGTATAGGTACTTTGCAGGGGGCCCCTTTAAGTTTCATTACACCACTGGTGAGTTTAGCACTTTCCTTTTTTATTTTGAAAATAAAAACAAACATAGTTTGGTTCATTGCTCCGTCATGTTGGAGGAGCCCTGCACCAAACTGTAAACAGTATTGCCGAGCACTGCCATGATGGCTGTTCCTGCCAGTCCTTTAAAAATGTGGGCCAGTTTAGCATTCATTTCTAAAGTTGGCAGGCAGAGTTGGCTCCGCCTAGCAGATGTAAAGTCCTCTGCCAAGCCAACAGAGAATATACTCTGTCCGTCAACAATTAGATTGGGCCCTTTTTCGGAATCTCAAAAGTATTGAGAGGACTTCCCTGGGCGTTAAATTCAAAATTTCTCACTTGCAGCTGTTCCCGCCAAAACCAACAGCTTTACCAGGACCTCATTCAACATCAATCGATGTCTTGGAGCCCTCTTCGGATACGGCCCGCTGCCTTGCCCGCTGGGTGATTTTGACATTCAGAAAAAAAGGATAAGTCCTAAAGTAAAACCTCTGACCAGGTCAAACCTGGTTGGTGCATTCGACCCAACTTCCATCGTGGTTGGCCTTAAATCACACTTATGTCCTGGTCTACTTCAACCACTGACTATCATTGACACATTAAGCTTTTTGGCACTATTTTGATTTTAATCTTTTAAAATGGTATCTCTGATTCATCTTATTGGATTTGTTGGTTTGGTGTCATTTTCCTCATTAGCTTATTCTTGGGTTTTCTACATTGGGATTCATATTGTTTTGTGTTTTTGATTTTTTAGCTGTTTTGATATTACTAAATGTTTTACACATTATCTCTAAGCTAAGCCTGCCTGCTCTGTGCCACAGCTACAAAGGGTTGACCTCACGTTTACATTACTGGAGCATATTGTCGAAGCGAAATCAGCTCAGCTCAGCTCAGTTCAGCTCAGAAACAGAAGACCAGCCTGCTTCTTAGACCATGTTGGTTATATGTTGTTCAACAGAAACAGGCCTAGTTGTCATTGGGTATCACAGGGCCCAACAGCCCCAAAATGGGTTCCAGGAAAATGTGATTCCACAATATAGCAGTGACCTAACATGACAGTGCTTTTATTACTTGTGATGTACCTCGATCCATACAACTAATAAACCACTTTCTCATTAGTATGGCTTGAGTTCTGAAGAGTGTGGCAGCCACACCTTGCATGTCTTCGCAGTGTCAAGGGAAAAATTAAAGTGAAGCAGATGAGAAATCAGTCAGAGTTGGGTAAAGAAAGCAGCTAAGTTTTATGTTTTTTGCAAGATGTTTTGATAGGTTAACTGTGAAGATATAAAGACAAAGTATTTCAGAGTGTGGAAGTTAGATAGTAAAATGTCTGAGCTTGAGGTGGATCCTACTAACCAAAAACATTTTCAGGTAAAAGTGTGAAGAGAACAGGAGTAGAGATATGGAATGGTAGCAGGAAAACCACAATTGTTCAAAGTGGGTGCCTGTGTCATGTAAGACACCGGAGCATATGCAATGGCTCTTGAACAATACTCTACTTAAAATGGAAACTCAGAGACAGTCAGTGAAATGCTGACAAAGTAAATGACACACAGCTTCCACAAGAATGATTTTCTCACACAGTATGGATCACCTGACGACAGTGAGTTGATATTTTGGAAGCTAGAGATAAAACACATCGCCATAATCACTCTAGGAGGAAATGCCTACCTGCCTGGAATGCAGTTTTGCAGAAGGCTTTAGGAAAGAGGTGGATAATGTTTCTAAGGTCTTCAAGACAGAAAAAATCTGGACAGATGCTTTCTATTTGGTGCTTGGGATATTATCACAACAAGGAGCCTACAATTCTGAACAGAGGCAGTAGAGACCTGCAGGTATCACTAGAAGGAGGACACCACTTGTCTGACCAGGGAGAGTATGGTTCACTTAAGATTGGAACATCTGCTTTACTTCGAAATGCACTTCAGAAAAATGAAGCACTTCTATTTCACTATGAGAGGAAATCCTATAAAAGAATCCTGAGTTGCAGTAATGTCAGGAGTAATCAAAATCTAGCAGAGACAATGTAAAGCAGAAAAGGCAAATTAAAGAAACAAGAAGCTTTGTAAAAGTTGGAAAGGATTATGCTTGGAGAAAACCCCTGTAGAACAAGAGAGGGGAGTACCCTGAATCGGAACTGACAGGTGGAGAGTAAACACTGCTTGTACTCTGCAAGATACAAAAGAAACACATTAAAAGAGGGAATTGCCTCTCACTCCAGCCTTCCACATATGGTGCAGGAGGGTTGCATGAGAGACAGTGTCGAGGGAACAGTGAAGTCAAGTAAAATTAAGTGGAAGTGGCTACTTTTGACAAGGTAAATATAAAGGTCGACTGCAATGAAAATGATAACCGATTCTGTGCCATAGTATGGTCAGAAGACAGCATGGTCTTTACAATGTGGAGACAATTTCAAATTAACTGCATTTAAAAAAAAATAAAAAATGGGAAGGATAAATCTGGATATGAATCTTAATTAAATCTTAAGGAAGTACAGCACTGTAGACTGTGTCCACAAAAAAGGAATTGAGTGAGTACCGGGCTATTGTGGGTACCCTGAGACAAAACATACCACAGATCTTCTTGTGTTTTTCTCTTTCGGGTTCCTGTGTTTTGTTTTCCTCTCAGAAGTTTACATTGCACATCTTATTGTCTTTATTTGCTTAATTGCTTCTTTGCCTCCATATGTCTTCCCACGTTTTCTGCACTGATAGTCTTTTAATGTTAGTTCAAATGCCTGGATGATACTATTCAGTTAACTTTCTTTTTCTATCTTGGCAGAGCTCTTAGTTTAGAGTTGAAACATTCTATCATTTCTTGATAAAACATACTTGCAAAATTGAGGCACCAATCCTGTGTACTCTATCCACCCCTTGAAATACTTTACAGTTAAACACATTAGGACATTGAGCTAGCTTTCATCTTCTGCTAAGTCTTGACCAAATCTGAACTGATGAGTCACATGTTTTTTTAAATTCAGTCTTTCACAATAATTACTAAAGAAGCATCAAACCAGAGCATGCCCTGCTACGTAGACTGTGCAAAAGCTGTTCATAAAATCAAGTCAGATGTGCCGTCAGCAGAACATTTGGCATATTTTGAGCCATCATTATGCACAGGATTGTCTTAATACTGTTGGCATTGGACTAGGAGTAATAGTGGCACAACACAAGCTAGTTCAACATTCTCCCAGACACACAGCGTTGCATGTAAGCTTAAGTCTGTCTGATTTTCAGACAGCCTATTTGCAACCAGACAAAGAAAGATTGTCAGCAATCTAGGTGTGTGCAAGTGTGAAAATTCCAGAATAAATAGATTTAAAGTTTTCTGCTTTGTTACCGGACCTTAGGCAATGGAACTTTGAGGTGTGTTATGAGGCAGGGGGAAATTGCAAATCAAACATTAAAGATTATCAATTTATCAATGAAATTTTATATGAATTGATGATGAGAGGTGGACGAAGGTTTAGTATTTTTTTTCTTAGTTTCTCATCTTTATTGACAAAATCAAATTTTTATCAAAGAAAATAAATCAGCGTTCAATAGAACAATACATAAAACACATTCCATACAACTTAATTTTCCTAGTCTAATCTAAAGGATGGTTCTGTAAAAGAAAGATAAGCAAGCAATTACTGTAGAAGAACCCATAAAGAGTTAATAAATTCAGAGATGTGAAAGCATTGAGAAACTCAGAGTTTTAAACCCAAAAAAGTTTCAGGCAGAGAGTCTCAAAATGAATCTATGAGCCTGATTTAAAGTTTGGCGGAACGGGTTACTCCGTCAGAAACGTCATGGATATCCTGTCAATTATATTACGGTTCCATTATATCCTATGGAAATTGTAATGCAACGGACTGGATATCCATCATGTTTGTGAAGGAGTAACCTATCTGCCAAACTCTAACTCAGGCCCTAAGTGTCAAATTTAAAGCAGCTCAAAATGAGTATGAGAAGTATCTTAGAGGGCGTCTGCGAGAAATCACAGTGTGTCAGAAGGGGGAGTAGGATCAATGCGGAATAAGCCTAAGCTTCTCACACTAATCTAGGAACATGCTTTTTATAACAAAGACAATTTTGTAACTTGCAACATCTTTTTTAGTCTCTACCACCGGTTCGTCCAATCAGGCTTTGATGTCTTCACGAGAACAAGACAGCTTCTGTCGACTTATCTATCTAAAGAAGGCAGCTATGAAACATTTTATTTATCATGTTCTAAAGTTGCAACTAAACTATCTACTGGATGCTGTTTCCCACTATTATGAAACATAGAAGACAAAAAGCTCATGGTTAGTGTAATGCCTGTTTTGCAAATCACATTTCCTTTAACATTTGCTCTTTCTATTCTGCTTATTCATTAAAAAAAACAGATTTTGCGATTTCACATTGAGCATTTTATACTTTCGATAAACTTATGAATGTGTGAAGGTTAAAAGAATATATTTTATAGCATGGACCATTGTTGAATGTTTCAAACAAATTTTAACAGTAATTCATCATACATGTGAACCATACCACACCACATTTCTGCAAGGCAAATCATTTTGAATCGTTACTGATCACCAAGCATTAATATCCACTTATGGAAATCCCAAAGCAGAAATTTCACTGGAATGCACCTATTGGAGTATGATTTTCAAACAATGCATGAACCAGTAAAATAAATATACCTAGCAGATTATATTTAATGGCATGCTTTTCCATGTACAGTTGAACAAATATCTATTTATTGCTGAAGAATATGCCAACTTATTAGGAAAGAATTTCACGCCTTAAAGAGAAGACTATGAAAGCTTCATACGATTCTAATAAAAGTTCAAAATTAATCAATACAAATCAGTGGAGTAATATCACTAATGGAACCAAATGTTCAATAGAAGTTAAAAAAAGAATGACCTAGTGGCATTTAAACAGATACAAGATGAACTATGCATTACTCCAAATTGTGTGATATTTAATTGTGTGATATTTAGAGGTACAAGAATAGTAATAACACATTGATTACAATGATGTACCATTTATTTTGTTTATGATAAATTGAAGTGATAAATGAAACCCTACTGGAGATTGTCTTATAAGTAGTTCTGAAGTTCTGCATTTTCCTTCTTTTCAGAGGCTAAATCTTGCCACGAGTAATCTTAGAGCCAAGAACAAGATCTGTAGAGCAGTTGTAAGGAAGAAGATGCAGCTATTGGTCTACCCATTCTTACTAAAAAACCCTTGAATTCTTTGTACTGCTTAGATTCTGGAGAAGGAATTGGCTATGCTTGAACTGTGCAGCAAGTTAAAAGGGAGGCTTTTACTTGCAGCAACTTAACTTTCATTCACAACAATTGGAGAAAATAATGATATTCAGCTCTCTCTAATTGACAATAATATTGTGTTTCCATAGCCAGGGAGTTCCCATTACCAAAGCAACAACAGGGGGCATCAATGAGATCAAGATTTATGGTCTACAGGTGCCTATTTCCAAAGGCCATTGCTAGATTAGGAGTTTCCAAACAAATATCTCCTTACAACATAGGTTTACCATCAGGTCCCACAATAGTTTAAAGTGTTTTATTGATCTTTTCCAGCAAACGTTGACTGGTATGAAAAAATCAGGTCCATACAACAGCATAGCAGCCCATAATCAATTAAGGTGAGTAAGATTGTCAGTCCTTGCTATATGATGAGTTGTGCTGCTAATTGAAAATGTTCTTTTCCACATTCATCCATAGTCTGGACACCCAACTATGGATCAGAAGAGGACTCAACTGGGGTTTGTCCCCTACAGTTGATTCTTGGAGTTCCGGACAAGTGTAGGAAGTCCTTCAAAAACTGTCCTGCTTTCCCAAAATAGAGACTCATGCCCACTTTGTTCCTTCTCTCTATTCCATAGTTGTGGTAGCTTTTTGGATGATTTCAAGTTTCTTGTTATCTCAAGTTCTCTTTACTGGTTTCTGTAAATGACTTGAAAAATGTTCTTCTTAAATACCAATATCGTTTGTGATGCCTCTGTTCCTGTTGAGCATCAATCTACAGAGCAAGAGCTGTTGAGATGTGCTGATTTATAATTAAGGAAAGAACCTCTTTTAATTCTTCCCGGAGACTGTGATAAAAGGCAGTTGCAGATGCTTAATTGGTCTAGGTCAGTTCTGAAGCCAATTTTTGGAACGTTTTAATATATGTGACTAGTTACTTGACCAAGCATGTGTAAGTCAGAATGGGCAGCAAGTAAAGTCTGTTCTATTGAAAGTAGACATATACATTTGAATTAAGGTAGTATCATTGGAAAGCCATGGACGATGCAAAATAAATGGAATAGCCCAGGCCACTACATCTTTGCTGAGCTAAGACAGTGTAAAAATTAGTTCTGCTTGGTCCAAGGCACATTTCTGGTGTGTTGTGCCCCAAAAGAATGCACATTTTATTTTGGTCATAAAAAGGCTGTAAATTATGAGGATCACTAGAGCATTTTTCAGACAGTGCTATTCCTGTGGGGACCAGTTTTGGAGCAGGTTGAAAACCTGGCTTGGAGTTAATAGTTCATGCTTCCTGTGTAGTTGTGTGACTCGATGGAATAATATGTAAGGTGTCATGTCACTAGCTGTGCCAGTAGGAGTTATCCCTACCATGTGACTACGTTTCTCTAACAGGAATGAGTGATCTTGCAAAGGGGCTTCTAATTCATCTTTAATTTTTATTATTGCTTGCACCATGGCCTGCAGGGGATTGACGCAGAATCTATTTTTGTGGTCTGCCAATTTATCACTACTTGTTCAAGGCTAAGTGCAGGATATTGAGGTTAATCTGCAATACTGGTGAGGGCAGAGCCACTTTCCGGGTAAAACTTCAGGAAAGTGAAAGTAACCTGGTTAAAATGGGGAAAGGGGTGTTGGGAGAGAGGGACAGAGAGAGTGAGAGAGAGAGAGAGGGAGAACACAGTTGTTCCAGTAGCTAGGTGATTTCAAGAGCTAGAGCATATGGTAAGGAAGCATGAATAAATGTGCACAAATGTTCACATGAAACAGGGCAGACAAATATAGGTTTGACTTACACTCTTTGAAGTAAAAAAAGAAGTTGTGAATGGATGCATAGGTGTCAGATAAAGGATTATTTCAGATGCTTTTAATTACTGGGGAGTAGTCATGTTAGAAAATGGACGTTGTGGCACAGCATGTTTGATCCTAGCTTTCAGGATGAAGAATCCCATTTTAGATTGCATGTTTGGCTTTTGGTGACAGTCTGTATTACTGTACCTTGTATGCTACACAAGTGCATACTTGGAATTGTGTCATCTCACCTAAGGACATCCCCTCACTTTCTTCAGCCCCAGTATTAACTGTGACTGAAGAGAGGTGTTGGTCCCCATTAAAAATCCCGCAACGTCTGGTAGCTAGAGCCATTGGTTGTGTTTCCAGCTAACACGCTTAAAAGCCTGCTAAATGATGGTCATATTAAGAGATCAGTTTAAACAAAACTTTCACTTAAAATTTTGATGGTTGGATTAAGGGGAACAGAATTGACACCTAAGAGGCAGTTTCTTTTTCAATTGCAAATTTACACATCCCGAGTAGTTCATTTTTGCACCGCCCCGGCCCCTGCTTAGTACTAAATAAATGGATCATCAAGAACTTGTACTTGCATCTGACAGGTGTCAACATAAAATTATGGCATGACTAGGGTGCATACTGTTTCTAGACTTCATCTTTGAAACATTAGCTTTCAAAACATTTCCTATATCAAGAACATTGTACTGTGAATCATCAGTACACCTGACAAAAAAAGGATGTGTACCCTGTGACAATGAGCAGCTCTTTTTTTAGAGAATCAGTAGATTTGGGAATTGCTAGGACTGTAAGGATAGAAGAAAATGCAGAAAACAAGGGGAATTTCATAGAGAGCATTATGGCCAGCTTTAACTTACAGGTAGCTGCTGTCATTATAGGAGTGGGAGACTGGGAAACTTTCATTTTGGATTAGCTAAGATTTTAGGGGCTGACCTAAAGATTCATAATATAATTTCAACCAGTGTGTGAAAATTGAGTTGTTGGTTGACTGGGAGGTGAGCCCTGGTCAAGCAACACCCACAATCCCTTGCAGGGTGAACAAAGGAAAGTTACTAAATTAATTTGTGCTTAACCCTAGGCAGCTTGGCAGAAAAAATGGTCAGGCTCAACTTAAAGGCAATGTGCAAAGTATTTATGTGGCACAGAAACAGTATTAATGTGAAAACATAGCACAAGAGAAATCCCACTCCAATTTGGAAAAATAGAGTATATTTTAATAAGTTGTTGGACACCAAACTGACAAAACTCCAATCAGCAGAAATGGAGTTATACATTTAAAAAAATGTTTTTAAACAAACTAGCATCTAAAAGATTAAAGCAACAACTGCGGACATCTAGTCAGGCAAGACTGGGTCAAAGCTGAAAAGTATGGCCGACTATGATGAAGTACACTTTGGAGACACCAAGTGGATAGGCCTGGTCAGCACTTACCTTCAGATTTAGAAAGAAATTTGAGAGAAATGTTATGAGAAGTAAAGTTCAGCTGGTCAAGGCTGCAGGAGGTGTCCGAAGAGGGACTGTTGTCATTGGATAGCCTTGGGTTGAAGCCACAGTGAAGATTTCTAGGTTTGGACTTCGTCTCTGAAATGAAAGTTGAAAATCTTCAGCAGGATGAGGCAGAGGGCTGTAGCTGAAGTTGACAATGTGGAGATGATAGGTCCTTTGTGTGAAGGCAGATCATGTCCTATTCAGTTGCAAGTGGGGCTGTGTTCAGCTCTGTCTCCCTTTCTGCCAGCAGATGGCCTATTGAGGTACACCTAATCCCTCTATTGTGTGACTGCCTGGGAGGAATTCACAAAGTCTAACTGTCAGTTACACCCGGTCATGTGACCCAAGACAGCCTGCAGGCACAAAAGGGCTAAGAGCAGTCATGCCAGCTTTCTAAAAGTGGAATTTTCAAAATTGTAATCAAGAACCTGCCCTTACCATTAAATAGGGTTCTCCTTTACAATTCCAAATGTTAGCCTATGCGAGAGCTAGGCTCACAGTAGTTAAAAAAATGAAAAAAAGATTTTAAAGTGTTTCATTATCAGGACATGTAAAACTAAAAAGTACATGCACAACCTTTCAAATACAAGGCAGCCTACCCTATGGGCCACCCGGAGCCTACCTTAAGAGTGACACATATGTAATAAAAGGGCAGTTTAGGGCTTGGCAAGGGGTTTTTATTGCCAAGTCAACATGTCGCGCCGCTGCGCGCGGCACGAGCCGAACATTCGGCTCGAGTTGCGGCACGTGGTCACAAGACGCGCCGCGCCCCTAGGCTGCTCTGCATTCTCCGAGGCCCCAAATTGGGCATGGGGCCTCGTTCTACTTTCACGCACCGCGCTCACAGGCAGGTCTGACCCTCCCCCACTCACCTGTTCTTTTCTTTTCTGCTTTTTCTGGCTATCTGGTTGTGCCTTCATTTATGTTTTTTCTCCCTTCCCATATTACCCTTCTCTTCCCAGCATTCCTTGTTCCCTACTCTCCATGGCTCCTAGTCCATTCTGTTCTATGTGTGTTTTTCCCTATCTAAGATGGTGTCCTTGTACTTCCTGTTGGTCGCTTCCTGTTTGTTGGTATTTAAGGGCTGTGATTCTTTCTCTCCTTGTGCTGCAACACTTTCTGTTTGGATGGTGTCTTCGCTCCTATTTCCTTGCCTTCCTGTGCTGGTTCTCGTCGGTTCCAGTATATTGTCCTGTATTTTGCCTCTGTTATACCTGTTCTTCTTTTGTTCCTGTTTCAGGAACCTATCTTTTTGGAGGTTTTTTCCCCTTTTCAGGTTTTTTCTCCCTCTGGTGCTACTTCTGAGGGACACGGTCTGCTCTTGGCGTTCCCATTGCCTGCAGCACCGTGGCTACCAGAAAGAGTCGCCCTTATCTGGGCCAAGGCCGAACATTCAAGAACAAGACCCACGCCACTCGTTCTGCAGACTCCAGGTTAAAGCAGCACGTAAGTCGTGACAGATTGCAGCGCCCAATTCTCCCGACGTCGTCTAACACCATGGATGATACAATGGTGGCTGCTGCAGATCCTGATCAATCTCTCTGGCAACTATTCAGCAACAGGCTCAGGAACTGCAACAATTACGCAATGAGAATGCTGCTTTATGACAGGCTTTGGCTTTCCGCAGTGCAGATGTTCCGGCCGTCTCCACCTCTACTCCTCGTTTCTTCGGTAAACCAACTAAACTGTGAGAATTCCTCGATGCATTAACTGTGTATTTCGCCTTCTGACCTACCCAGTTCTCCCACGACAAGACAAAGGTGAGATATCTTATCAGTGCGTTATCCGGTCCTGCCTTGGCCTGGGCAACCCCGATGGTATCACCAATGACCCAGTATTGTTGGACTATTCCGCCTTCGTGAATCGGTTGAAACAGATGTTTAGTCGTCCAGGATTGGAGGTCTCTGCGGAAGAAGTTTTATGTGACATCCAACAAGGCTCACAAGCTGTCCTCCAATATATTACTCGCTTTCGACAGCTAACGGCGGAGACCACCTGGGTGGAACGAACTCTGGTGACTTTATTCCATAGAGGACTGAAAGAAGAAATTAAAGACGAGTTAGTACACTCCACCCGAGTTGAAGATCTTCGTGGTCTGATGGATTAAGCTCTTTCCATCGAATACCGTCTCCAAGAACGACGTTTGGAGAAGAGAAAGAGTAGAGGATCTTCCCAGCTAAGCACTTCACAGGTCTTTATGCATCATCCCCAGGAACATCGTCCTCACGCCAGAGACACAGAAGGCAAACCTATGCAGGTGGATACCACTCGAGGCCCACTTTCCGTTAGCGAGCGTGAAGACAGACGTAAGTAAGGATTGTGCCTGTATTGTGGTGCTGCCGGCCACATGCTTCGTACCTGCCCCGTTCGTCCTCAAAGGCCATCGGGAAACGCCACTTCCCGTCCTCTGTAAGAAGGGAGGGGACGGGATCATCGTCTATACCTTCCATCGGTTCATTCAAGGACAATGCCACGACTTTTACCTGTGATGTTACAGTTACCGGACGGCCGTCAAGAAAGAACGATGACTTTACTTGATTGTGGTGCTAGTGGCATATACATGGATAAGACTTGGGCCACTACTCAACAAATACCAACACGACCCAAAGAAATTCCAGAACAAGTGCACGCAGTGGATGGGTCCTTAATATCTTCTGGTCCAGTTGATACTACCACCCTGACACTAAGTTTACAATTTGGTACCCACCAAGAACACATCTCATTTGATCTCGTATCATCCCCCAACCATACTATCATTTTAGGAATTCCGTGGTTCATAAGACATAACCCTTATGTAAATTGGGAAACTCGGACTATTTCCTTGTCCTCACAGTTTTGTCATGAGAACTGCTTTGCTTCAGACAGATATTGGTCACCCAAGAGATTGATGCCTACTGAAATTACTACTGGATGTTCCATCAATACAGTCCAAGGAGTCCCTGATCACTATCTAGAATTTCAAGATGTGTTCCAAAAACCATCCAGACCTGTGTTACCCCCACATCGAGATTACAATTGTGCTATTCCCTTGGAACCTGGAACTATTGTTCCCTTTGGGAGGATGTATTCACTCACAGAACTCGAAAGGAAAGTTCTAGAGGAGTATCTGAAAGAAAACTTACATAGCGGTCTTATTGTACCACCGTCCTCTCCGGCAGGGGCTCCCCTCTTTTTTGTACCCAAGAAGACGAAGGATCTTTGTCCCTGCCTGGATTTTCGAGGCCTAAATAAGATAACTATAAAAGACTGTTATCCTTTGCCCCTCATCAAGGATATATTAGAGGCAGTCAGAGGGACTCAACGATTTACCAAACTGGATCTACGGGGAGCCTACCACCTTTTGCGTATTAAAGAAGGAGAAGAGTGGAAGACTGCTTTCAGGACCCCATTTGGTCATTATGAGTACAGAGTTATGCCTTTTGGTCTCACTAATGCCCCCTCCATTTTCCAAAGATTCATGGACTCTGTATTCTCTGATCTCTTGAACCATACGGTCGTCATCAACTTAGACGATATCCTTATTTATTCTAGACGTCCTGAACTGCATTCCTCTCACGTAAAACAAGTCTTCCAAAGACTCCGGGAACATCAACTGTCCTATAAACCAGAAAAGTGTGAGTTTGACAAGACCGAAGTCAAATATTTGGGATATCACCTTAGTCCCACTGGCATAGCTATGGACCAAGAAAAGGTACAAGCCATCCTAGATTGGTCTTCTCCTTCCTCTATTAAGGAAACGCAATGTTTTCTAGGATTGGCTAATTTTTATCGGCAGTTTATCTTAGACTTTGCAGAACAAACCAGCCACATAACTCAAACATTAAAAAAGGAGAATTTAAAGAAAGGCTTTGTTTGGACTAGGGCGGCTGAAATAGCTTTTCAAGGTCTAAAAAAGGCCTTCACTCAAGCTCCAATATTGAGACACCCAGATACCAACAAACAATTTATTGTTACAGATGCTTCCGAAAGAGCCATCAGAGCTGCCTTACTCCAACAACAAGAAGATGACGGTCTTGAACATCCTGTTTTCTATTTGTCCTATGTACTCTCTGCGTCGGAACAACATTACTCAGTACTAGAAAGGGAGGTATTAGCTCTGAAAACAGCCTGCCTAGAGTGGAGACAGTTTCTTATGGGTACCAAGGAGCCCTTCGAGGTGAGAATAGACCATTGTAATCTACAATGTATACGTCATTTTTTATGCCAGAACAGTCGTCAGGCTTGTTGGGCCTTTTTCTTCAGTCAGTATGACTTTTATGTCACCTATATTCCTGGATCCCAAAACATTCTGGCTGATGCTCTGTCTCGCCGTTATCCAGATTGTACTCCTACCCCATCACAGTATCTACTTGAGCCTAGTAAAATCATCGGAGTAGCTCAGTCTTTCCTGGATAAGGTACAACTGGAATATTCCAACCTGTCTGATCAAGAATTACAGAAACTAAACCCCCTTATATGTAAACAGCAAGGGTTCTATGATTATCAGAACCTGTTGTTCCTCCCTACTAATGGAGTAAGAGAAAAGGCACTACAAATGTGCCATGATTCGCCGGTTGCTGGTCATAGAGGTATCAAGGCCACACAAGAACTACTCTCGCGATCTTTCTGGTGGCCTACCTGGAAGTCGGATGTTGAAAGATACGTTCAGGCTTGTCCCATATGTGCTCAAGTAAAGATTCCCCGTACCAGACCTGCAGGATTACTACAACCATTACCTGTTCCACCAGCTCCCTGGCACACCATTTCTACTGATTTCATGTGTTCACTCCCTCCATCAGCAGGAAACCGGGTTATCATGGTCACCATAGATTCCTTTACTAAGATGGCTCACTTCACTGCCCTGAAAAAATTACCTACGTCCCAAGAACTAAGTCAGATATTTATCTATCATATTTTCCGTCTCCATGGACTTCCAGATAGCATTGTATCTGACAGAGGATCTCAGTACATCTCCCGGTTTTGGAAACATTTTTGTAGGACACTGAATATCAATATAGCACTATCATCAGGTTTCCATCCTCAAACCAATGGACAGACTGAGCGTCTCAACCAAGGATTGGAGCAGTACCTTCGCTGCTTTTGTAATTCTACCCAGAGCAACTGGAACACTTACCTTCCTATCGCTGAATTCTCTTACAATAACACTGTCCATAGTGCCTCCAAGGTCACTCCTTTTTTCTGTTCTCTTGGCTATCATCCTACCTCTTTTCCTACTACTCCTCAGTCTACTTCATCTCTGCCTGCTGTTACTTCCTTTTCCAGACGACTTTTACAGATCCATAGATTGATTCGATCTAACTTGTTGAACACCAAGGGAAACATGAAGAAAATAGCAGATAAGAAACGTAGGGATGCTCCAGAATATCACCTTCATGATAAAGTCTGGCTTTCTTCAAAATCTTTGCCTTTACGCCTTTCTCAGAATAAGTTCACACCTCGTTACTACGGTCCTTTCCGTATCCTTCAGCTGATTAATCCTGTCACTGTCCGTCTTCGCTTGCCTCGTAACTGGAGGATTCATCCGGTCTTTCATGTTTCCCAGCTCAAACCCTATGTACCTGGTTCTTACTCTCATCAGTTTCCTTGTCCTCCTCCTGTGTTAGTGGATGATGTACCTGAATATGAGGTACAAGAGATTTGTGACTCTCGTATCTTTCACAAACATCTTCAGTATCTGATTCATTGGAAGGGTTATCCTCTCAGTGAATGCTCCTGGGAAGATGCATCTTCTGTTCATGCACCTCTTATGATTCGCCATTTTCACCGCTTGTTTCCACACAAACCTGGACCTTCGGGGGGAGGGACCTACTGTCGCGCCGCTGCGCATGGCACGAGCCGAACATTCGGCTCGGGCCGCGGCACGCGGTCACAAGACACTGCGCACCCCTAGGCTGCTCTGCTTTCTCCGAGGCCCCAAATTGGGCATGGGGCCTCGTTCTACTTTCACGCACCGCGCTCACAGGCAGGTCTGACCCCCCCACTCACCTGTTCTTTTCTGCTTTTTCTGGCTATCTGGTTGTGCCTTCCTTTATGTTTTTTCTCCCTTCCCATATTACCCTTCTCTTCCCAGCATTCCTTGTTCCCTACTCTCTATGCTCCTAGTCCATTCTGTCCTATGTGTTTTTTTCTCTATCTAAGCTGGTGTCCTTGTACTTCCTGTTGGTCGCTTCCTGTTTGTTGGTATTTAAGGGCTGTGATTCTTTCTCTCCTTGTGCTGCAACACTTTCTGTGTGAATGGTGTCTTCGCTCCTATTTCCTTGCCTTCCTGTGCTGGTTCTCGTCGGTTCCAGTATATTGTCCTGTATTTTGCCTCTGTTATACCTGTTCTTTTTTTGTTCCTGTTTCAGGAACCTATCTTTTTAGAGGAATGGCACTTCTCAAACCTGTGACGTAATGCCTTCTTGTGTAAAGGACAGTTCATCTTTGACATTTTCAACTTCTGGTATTCTCTGTCACTGGTAAGAGGTTGAGTACATTGGTTCCATGACTGATGTGTAATAACGTCTTTCAGTTGTAATATATCATTATCCTGACTCATGGCTGTGACAATTTGTTTCAATGAAATGGCAGCGGGTGTGTTTGATTTCATGATGAAGTATATGTAGGTCTTAGCTGTGTTAAGTGGGGTACCTTGACACTGTAGAGGCACTCTGGCGTAGTTGGCAGGGTTTTGATATTTCCATGGACGATGCACAATTGTGTAGCTGTACTCTTGTAATCATAGACCTCAATGTTCAATGCACAGAGGCATCTTGGCCTTTGGATTTCCAAAGATGGTCAGCAATGCTTGTTGATGTATCACAAGTGTGCAAGGTTTTCAGTATCGGAACATGTGGAAACGTTCACAAGCCCACACCACTACTAAACATTCTTTTTCAGATTGTGAAGAAGCACATTCAGTCTGGGACAAATTTGTGTATGCATACGCTACAATATGCCTTCAAGTATTTGGGTGTCCGTTGTACTGTGCAAGGATTGTGCCTAACCTGACCATGCTAGCGTCAAGGACAACTTCTGTGTTTAACTTAAGATCAAAATGTCATTTCCATAGCATTTGTAATAGCTTGTTTGATTATCTTTGCTCACATTCATCTGACCAGTGAAATGAAACATTCTTTTACGATAGCCCTCTCAATGGATCAGTCACAGTGGAAACGTCTTGTATCTATCTGGAATACTAACTGGCCATGTCAAGAAATCAGCGTAACATGGAAACATCTTCTGGCAGGCTGGCAGTTTACACCGCTTATACTTTAGCTGGATCTAGTGTCATGCCCCTATCTGAATAGATATGGCCAAATGTTAGTTTTGTCTTATTGTATTACACACTTGCTTGAGAGCTTTATCATGCTCTTTTTATGTAGCTCCGAAAACTAATGTCACTGCCATAGTCGAAAGCATTCACAACGGGCCGTATGATACATCTAAGGACATATTGGGAATGGATTTCAGCATTGAACTCATTTGACCAGCTCCTGCAGCAGCAGGGGAGGCCATTTCAGTCCTGATTCCTGCCAGGAGGTGTATTTTTTCCCATCAGCCCTCCAGCAGTGCATGACAAATTTCAACACAGTGGGGTATTAAACAAATCGACCAACTTCCTCAGCTGCAGGGGAGGCTGTTTCAGCCCCGATTTGGACAAGAAAGTGTATTTCTGCCCTGTGGTACTCCCACAGAATGGGACATATTTTGACACAGTGGGGACATTAAACGTAGGTGACCAGCTTCCCCAGTGACAAGGGAGGCCTTTTCCTCCTCAATTCACGTCAGGAGGCGTATTTCTCTCTGCAGCAGTCAGAGAGTGTGGGACATGTGGGACGCCCATGGGTGCATACAAGGGAAATGACCAGGCCAAGAGTGGGCCCGCGTTTG
Source organism: Pleurodeles waltl (assembly GCF_031143425.1). Classification (NCBI taxonomy): domain Eukaryota; kingdom Metazoa; phylum Chordata; class Amphibia; order Caudata; family Salamandridae; genus Pleurodeles; species Pleurodeles waltl. Next base: position 745,029,850 of record NC_090449.1, on the reverse strand, counting down.
CTCATCATTACCTGGAGGAGGCTGGGCCGGGCCACTCCTCTTGATTCCACTTTCCGGTGACCCTCTATGGTACTGCATTATAATACTATTTTGTTTTAGTCACTGTTCTTGTGGCCTACCTTATGATGGAAAAGTGCAAGGCCTCTATTATAGCAAAGGCTGGAGCAAATACAACCATTTTGGATAGCTATATTAGGAAGGCAGTGGGCGCTTTAAGCAAGGAGGTCGAACATGCTGGGCATCGCCTAGCTGCCACTATTACATTGGCCTCTGAGCTTCTGTCATCTCATGAGATATCACAGATTGGAACTGAGCCTACCCCCATAACTGCACTGGACCCCCTGTTAGGGTCAGCCAAACAAATTTTGCATACTTTACATCCCACAGTTGCTATCTCTGCTGACCAGGGCCAGGATAACAGTTTGCTAGCAGCATTGCCTCATAACAATGCCTTCCTGGACAAGCATAAAAGTTGCTAAGGGGCAAGGAAAGTAATTTCATTTTTTCCAAGCTCCTACCAATTCTGCTACTGGATCAGCCTTTACTAAAATACCTTTAACTGGGGACCTGTACATATTCCAGGGAGGATTCCTGGATGGCATACAGGGGTTGATGGCAATACTACTTCTATCTATCACTAAACGTCTGGGGGTGATTGAAGATATTTTTCAAAATTTTAACAGCTTGCACGCTGCTGGTCTAAGTACTAATTCCCCCAATCAAGGTCGCACAAACAGGTTCTGTAATATCTGCAAGCAGCCAAAACACACCTTGTAATTGTGCTAAGACAATTTAACAAGCAGAAGCTCTTGTTTGCCGCACCGTCCTACCCATACCCAATCTGTTCCTGGGCCATGTGATATGGGGGTTCTACGCCCTTTAGAGAGGAGGTTGACCCAGATCAGCTAGCACCAGCCTGAACACCCAAGGCAGTCTGGTGTGGAACCTAAGTGCTAAGCAACTCCCTAAACTCCCCACCAGCGCCCCCCCACCCAGCCCGAGGAAACAGGAGTAGGAATGGTAATGAGGACCACTCTAATTCAGTGACCACTAACCTACCTCCTCCCTATTGTCCTTGGGTGGCAGTAATGGTCAACATTTCTCCTCTGATCCTGGGTGCAATTGAAACCCCTGACCAGCTAAGGAACAAAGTTATACAATATTCCCTATTGCTAAAGCTGATCAAATTCTGCTGGCAAGAAGAGTAGGGTGGATTGGTCCAGCTAAGAAAGCATTTAAGGGGGATTGAGTCATTGTCAAATACAAGCCACCCAGAACTGCGGGAGAGTCTTTGTCGGGATCAGCATCGTTTAGTCCAACTGGCGGGAACATTGCACTCTTTCCATTGAGATATTTTTATTGCCATTTGTGTTGAGCCTCAAAGTTGGCCATTGATCAGTCATATGCTCAACGTTTTACAGCCCATAGTCTACCATACATTCCACTGTCTAACAGGTTTCAGGCTCTGAGTTCTTTGCAGGAGAAAGACTAACTCTACACTACTGAGGAAATTTCTCCTGCTAGCAACATGGGCAGTTGTGGGACAAATTGATCGACGAGGCTATGCAGCCGATAAGCTCTGATTTCACTTGCATGATTACACTTGAAGCTCCTGTTTCTATTCAATGCCATCAGCCAACTATGTATGCTAACTCAAACATGTTTACCCCTGTAATTTATCTCCAAAAGTAAATCATCAGGTTTGTATGGGAGTATGCCATTTTACTACCTGGAACGTGTGTGGGTCCAAAAGAAGCTGAATTCTCTGGATTGGCTTCACATTACCTCTGTTTCTGAAGTAATTAGCTTTCAGGAAATCTGATGTGTGGACCCAATTCACATTGAAATGTTCTCTTCCTATTTTTTAGGAGCTATTCCATCCCCAGCAGGGCGGGCCAAAGGGGGATTACAGATTCTAATATCAGACCTGCTACCTGTCATCTCTAGAAGGTTGGTGTCTGTTTTACCCCACTCTCAATTCCTTTCACTATCATTCAAATATGGCCCTGACGTGGTGGTGGTCAATTTCTATAATAACGTGTTTGACTCCTCTTGTGGTGCTGTCCATTCATGCCCTTGATACAAGTTTGGAAGCACGTTTGCACCTAATTTGCTCTAAATATTATATTCTTTTGTCAGGTAATTTAAATATTCAGAAATGTTTCCTTCCTGCAAGACGAGTGTGTGGTGTAAATAATGCAGAGGGGGATGGAATTCTGTATTTCCCACACAATTACTATAAGAAAGCATTGAATTGTTTAATTTTTAAATATGATCATAAATTTGCTGGAAAGTGGATGTGAGGATGCTACCGAACAGATTCCCTCCTTAATCAGCAGAGACGCACATACTATTATTAACCATGTTTTAATTTCCTCCTCTGCTAGTAATTTAGCTTGAATTCCCAGTATTATTTCGACACCAGCCAGTGACCACAACCTACTAGTAATTTCAATGTCCCTTCATATTAAAAACACAAAAAAAACTGCATGTACCATAAATATCGCCCCAGTCAGGCCTAATGGTGTTCGCAATAAATGGGCATGGATCTATCCATGTAAAGTTTTGCAGAAACTGCTAAATATGAATGCAGTTGAGTTCAGTTACTGCCTAGTCAAGGAAGTGGACCATGACAGGTTATTGTACACTTTTGGGTAGATTACTCACTTATTACATTACTCACATGACCTTCAAGATCAAGCAAAACAAGGAACCGTGGGTGGTTTGATCATTTGTGCACCCAGGGATCCAACCTTCTTAGGATTGCCCTACATAGTTCCCCTAGGGATTATTTAGCTATCAAGCATTTACTCAAGAATTATAACCTGGGACTAGCTGCTAGGAAGAGAGTGCTACAAGAGGAGGCCTGGTCAAATCTGGCGGGGGCTGCTGAGACAAAGACTATGACATTGTTTTTTTTTCCCATCAGCACAGTAAATGCTCATTTTTCAAAATTGACTCATTCCCCAAACTTCTTCCTTTGTTTCAAGAAAAGCATGGGTCCCCCACTTCTTGGGTATCTTTAACTCTGATAAGGAGGATGTTCCACCAGCAATGGATGATGGAGAGGTGTGCAAATATCATAGCCCTCATTATGAGTCTGGCAGTCCTTGGACCGCCAGAATTGTGGTGACTGTCTTACCGCTGCCAGGCTGGCGGTAAAGACCACCATATTACAACTTCGGCGATTTGGCCAAAGCCAAAACACTGAAACACCGCCTGTTCTGCCAGGACGGTCAGACTACTGGGCTGGAGGTGAGTACCTCCGGCCCGGTGATATCTGCAATACCGGTATTACGACTCGGCGGACTGCAAGCATTTTTGTGACGGTCGCATCGCCACAAAAATGTTGGTGGTCATGTGTCCTACGATAGGAATCTCCTTTCCTGTCACCGACAGACACACCCCACATGACCACACACCTACATTCACGCACCCTCACTCACCCACGCATTCACTTACATACACCCCCACACACTTGCACCCAAACACGCACTGATACATCCATTCACTCGCGCACACACACTCAAATACACCCATTCACTCTCACACACGCACTCAGACACATACACTTGCATGCACACACTCAAACAGACATATACACTTGTATACTTGCACTCAAACTGAAACACCCTTCCCCCCTCCGCATTCACACAAACATACACGCACACACACAACACCCTCCCTTGGCACACACACACTCACAAATGCACAGACACCCACTCCCCCCTTGCATTCATACACACACACACATGCAGACTCCACAACACACATTCACACAACTCCCTCCACTCTCTGCTCCCCCCACCTCCTTTGGACGATCAACTTACCTGCTTCAGCGAGGTTTGCCTTGCGGGACGGTATGGGTCCCGGTGCTTTCCACAGCGGGCACCGCTGTTGGAATCGCAGTGCCAGTGGTGGAAACCGCCTCTATTACGATGTCAGCCAGGCTGACGGTGTCAGATTTCCACCAGAAATCGGGCAGAAATCAGCACAACACCGTAATACGGAGGTCTTCGGACTGCGGCTTTGGCGGTGTTTCGAAAACAACGCCGAAGTCGTAATGAGCACCCATATCCCTTTGCATTTCACCCTAGAGGAGGTGCTCCTTGCCACAGAACAGAGTGCAGAGGGGAAGGCACCAGGACCCAGTGGGGTGCCGGTTGATGTGTTTAAAGCACTGGGGGAATTACATGGCCCCATTTTGACCCACTGAGCATATGATTCCCTCTTCTTGGGCTGAATTGATTGTAATACGTATCTTCAGGAAGGGAGATGAATATGGCTCTAAATGTTACTGTCTCATGCCCCTCTTGGCCTTCTCAGCCAATCCGATGGGCAAGGTTTTTTACATGGACTAGAGGAGAGGAAAGTGGGTAGATCTATCTTGTCTGAGGTACAGTATGGATTTAAGAACCTTGCCTATCAGATTGGCTGAGAAGCCTTGGACTTCTCAGCCAATCTGATGGGCAAGGTTCTTTTACATAGACTAGAGGAGTGGAACGTGGGTAGATCTATCTTGTCTGAGGTACAGAATGAATTTAAAAGAGACCTAGGGACAATGGAGAAATGTGTGAACCTCAAGCTGCTTACTGGGAAGTATACTAAAGCTAAGATAGGGTCCCTTTATTTATATTTTGATGACCTAAGCAGCATTTTTGATTTGGTAGACCATTCCATCCTCTGGTATGCCCTGATTTCCCATGGTGCCCCGTAGGACATAGTCTGCTTCTCCCGGTTGTATGAAAGTCTGTCTGCCAAAGGTCAGGCACATCCCTAATGGGAATGTTTCCCTCCATTTAGAATTAAGAGAGGAATTAGGTAGGATTGTGTATTGGCTCCTTTTCTGTTCTCACTCCTAATTAACAGGGTTGATGGTGCCCTTCAGGCTCTGTAGGCCAACACACCTACCATCTCTGGCCGTACGATCCCAGTGCTGTTGTACGCTGTTACCAAGGACGCCCGCTGGCCTGGAGAAACTGATTGATTCATGTGGTGACTTCATGGAAGCTAGAAAAATGAAGCTCAACAAGACAAAAACTTACACAATGGTCTGTGGGGAAAAATTGCAGAAGTGCAGGACATTCTATATAAGGGTTCGCCAATTGAGTGTAAACTAATATTGTTATTTAGGAATTTTATTTACACATAATGGCACATGGGCTCAACAGATTCTAAAAGCCAGTTCAAAAGTTAGCCAAATCTGCAAAGGAGTTTTCATGGTTTCTCATAAATTTGATAGTTCCCCAGTTAAAGAAATGTTTGAAATATATAAGGTGAGATGGCTGTCAACTGCTGTATTTGGTGGAGGCCTATGGGGTCATGCACCTAGTTACTCCCTTCAAGTTTGAAGAGAATTCCTTTTTAGACACTTCTTATGAACACCAGCCTCAGCGCCATCTTTCATTGTTCATGGGGAGGTTGGGTTGCACTATCAGGAAGGTTCACTTTTAGTGAAACCTCTACTACTGTGGTATTCTATTTGGGGAAGGTGGAAACAAGCTTTATGAAATCTATTATTTTAGATTGCTAAGATGTAGATTACGCTTTTAAAATTCCCTGGCTTTCCTATATAAATGAATCCTTTAAAATGCTGTACCACATATCTGTATTGCATTACCTCCTAAGACTCTTATCCTTTGAGAAGAGTGTAATTAAGGCTTCCTTTTTAAAATATAGACAGGAATGCAGATTGAGTGAAGAATCTAGGAAGCCTACAGTCGTTTCATAGATTTTCAAGAGGGATCGCAACTTTTTTTGAATGGGTGACTAATGTCCAGCATCGTTTTGTTCTAACTAGGTTGTGGTTGGGCATAGTTGCCTTCCCCGAAATGAAAAAACAACCATTAGGCACGATTCCGTGTCCTTGTGATGGCTCATCAAAGCAAAGCACACAACACTTTATTCTATTTTGTGTTTTTATACGAGGAATTAAGGATACACTATTTAAAAACAATCTTTCTTGCACAGAATATCAGGTATTATAAAATTGCTTTACCCTATTTATTTGCATTTGGGAACCCCTTTGTGTGCTTTAACACAGCACCCTTTACATGGTGTGAAATAGAAAAAGTATTATATTTTAAAGAACAGTAAAAGGGGATGTTCAGAAGTTTTTAGATGTAATGTTTTTATCTCTCACTGATGTCGTTTTAATGTTTTATACTTATTAATGACATGTTTTATGTACTTTTATGGACATTATGATTGTGCCAAATAAAGATTTGAATTGATTGACATCTTGGAAAATCTCTGAAGCTGATGACACACCGAAACGTAGGGGCGTATTCACAAGCCCTGTGCGCGGCCAGTGCGTCACTTTTTGTGATGTACCGGTGGCGCATACTGCAGACCCATATTTACAAGGCCACGCAAAGCCACTTTGTGTGGCTTTTCATGGCCTTGTAGATATGATGCAAGGCAATGCAGCACATGTTGCTGCATCACCTGAAACTGCGTCAGGGAGGTGTTCCATGGGCGTTGCAGTGGGTGTTCCCACGCAAAACCCAGGGGTTTTCATGCACTCCCAGATTTACAAGAATTTGTAAACCTGGGAATGCGTCAAAACTGTATGCCTCCCCAGGGCAGGTGCAATGAGGAGAAATATCTTTATTTCTCTTTGTTATTTCCTCTTTGCAGCACATAGAAAGAGGAACATGCCTCTGTGCATTGTTCTTGTGCAGGAAGGGATATCTTCCTCCATAAAAACAATCCAGCTGACAACGCACACACCCTTCCACCATGGTGCAAGGGTTTCTGTGTTGGTGCTAGAAAGCAATTTGTGTGCCAGTGGAGGGGGAAAGGACTCAAATGCACTGGAACTCGTAACTACAGTGCATTTATGTCCTCTCCCTGTGGCACAGGGCAGTGCATCAAGGTCACTTGCTTCACTACCCTGCCCCATGGGGCTTGTAAGTATGCCCATTAGTCTTTTGTATTGAAGCAGACCAATATGTGTGGAAAAGGTTATAATGTAATTGCAATTCTACTTGCTTTCCAACTGATGATATCCTTTATTCAACTCAAGTTCTGAGGAGTCTTTTGCGCCAATATGTTATTATGTCACCAAAGACTTGAATGTTGTTCTCTTTCAATTGCCTTGTTCGCATGATGCATATCCACACAGATGCGTACAGCTCTTTCATTGTCTTTTTTGGGCACCACCACTATGGGAGAAACCCATGGTGTTGGACCAGTATAACACTCAATGATGTCATGCTTGATTATTGATTTGAGCTCCATTTCAACGGCTTCTTGTAAATGAAATGTAATTCTTCTGTGTCTTTGAGCAATAGGACAGACATCCTCATTAAGATGCAGTTATACTTTGTGTGTGTCACTTACCTCTATTCCACAGCCCCTGCCATCATATGAAGTCCATTGGGTCCCGCCACCATCTCCCTCTGTCGGTAATTCATTTTCAGTCTACTGCTTGCAGAGCTGCACCATCTAATTATGGTGGGTGGACCACCATTGACGTGACAGTCTTTTCGGGTCTGCCGCCAATGTGGCTTGGTGGTAACACCACCAAGATCTAAATCAGGCCCTTACTTTTGTGTCATGAGCATTCAGATTGCAGTCCAGTGAGATCAGTCCCATATCAGCAGCTGTGCTTAAACTGAGAAAACAGGCACCTGACACTGTACCTTGAAGTACATGAGTGGGCACTTGCACTTTTGTTTTCTTGTGTTTCATAGTCTCTACAAATTAACCTTTACTTTTCAAGGGTGCTGATGCAGCCCATGTGTGCACTTTGGTTTTCAATGGTGTTAGTTGTGGCAATGGAGATAGTCATGTTTCTCCTCAGGCATAATGTTTATCAATGCACCACTGTAGTGAACAACCACTTATCTTCAGTGTAATTTTCAGACAACTTTTGAATGACTTGCGTGCTTTTTCGTGTCGTCTTTTCTTTGACTGGTATTTTTCTTCACATGCCACCAGTCCAACATGGTGCATTTTTCTGAGATAAACATCGACAATGCACAATCATCTCCTTCACTTTCCCTTGATACTGATACTGACAAGCTTTTTGACAATGATTTAGATGACAATCAACTTCCTTTGGTGTCAATTTGTCTCAACTTATGTTGTCGCTTAGTCTTGAGGGCCTGCGTCGAGTGTCTCTTCTGGAACGTTTGATTGGCCATTTTGTCTTCTCACCATGATGCACTTACTTTTTCCTTCACCTTGCAAACTGTTACAAAATGGTTCTCACAGCCTTCACATATCTGCCAAAGGTGGGACATTTCCCTTTGTTTGGAAACGATAATCCACATTTGAAACACAACTTCTTTTTCCGTGGACTCGTCTCCTTCTGTCATTCAGCTATGTGCCGCGGCTTGCTTTTCATGTTCATGTCTGATTCACTTTGGGCACCTCAGACCTACATGTCAGCAGCTTGTTGATCAGCATGCTTTTCAGCTCTAGCCGCCATGAGAACTCTCTCCAGACCAAGGGCCTCATTTACTAGGAAATGGCATATCTCGGTGGCGCAAGCAATTTTGCTGCACTAAGCTGTGCCATTTCCAGAACGCAGGGATGTGCTGTATTTACAGAAATACGGTGCATCTCTGTGTTCTCCCTTGCGCAGTTGCTAAATTAGCCACCTAGTGCCAATGCAGGCACCCTTGCGCCATGGTGCAGTGGTGCCCGCATTACGGGGGTGGTTGTTTTTGTACAGGAAGGGACATCTTCCTGCACAAAAACAATTCTTAATGGTGATTTGTTCCTCTGTGTGCTGCAGAATGCACCGCATACAGAAAGAGCAAAACACTAGGAGAAATGAAAGTATTTCTCCTAGACGCGCCACTCTAACACCACCCCTAGGGTGGCGTTAGTTAATGGCGCTGCCTCAGGTTTACAATTTCTCATAATCTGGGGCAGTGTCAAAAAGCAATGGGTGTTGCATGGGTTCGCCCACAACAACACTCATTGCATGCCCCTTTGCTTTAGAAAACAGACTAGGGGCGGCCCATATTTACAAGGTGTTGTTAAGCCACGAAGAAGTGGCTTAACACCACCTTGTAAATATGGTGCAGGTCACAGGACCACCCGAGCATCGTAAAAAGTAACACTTCGGTGGCACAAGCGGCATGTAAATGAGCCCAAAGAGTATCTGTCAGCATTGATCGTCCAAATTGATCTGACAGGCATCTGTCAATAACTCTGAGACCTACTGCTTCTTCTTCATTAAATTAATTGAATCTGCAGTGTCTGATGAGTGCATCCAGTCTCTCATCAAATGTGTCTATTGTTTCACAAACTCTTTGTCGCTCTTGACTGAAAATGTACCTTTTGTAATCTACATTCAGCATTGGATTGAATTTAAGATTGAAGGCTTCTTCAATTTGGCAGTATGCAACTTCATCAGCTCTCGGAATTTTCTTTACGACTACTTTCACACCATCACCAGCAAGAATCTTCAGATATTTGATAATCTTTTTGTTGTCCGTTTCTTCTAGCGCATCAATGACATCATCAAATATCTCTATCCAGGCAGTACATATATCACCAATATTTAGTTTTTTTGGTGGTACTGAATGATGATGGTGGTTTCAGGAAGACAGCAGCATTATAACTGTTCATGGGATTGACTGACACTGCAACTGGAGCTCTCTCTGACTCAATCTTGCGGTCTTGGTGAATTTGTTCATGGACAGCATCTTGGAGACCTTGTGATGTGCTGGCCTTTGAGTCATCCTGGACAGTGTGCGGAACTGTGACCTCTTTCTTAGTCTCCATTGGAGCCCTTCACTTTCTGGAGACTTTTGGAATTTTGCTGCGCCACCACCCGGCAGCTTTGGTGGTGTGCTGCTTCAGGTATAGGACAGCTCAGTAAACACAACCCCTGTGCTTCTTCTTGGGTCTCCATGCCTGCCGCTGAAGTCATAGAGCCCTTCATCTCAAGGCTCAGGTAAGTGTAACAACAGTATGCTTTGTTATAAAGTGTTCTGTCAGCTAGTGCTCTTTTCTGTATCTATTTGTGTCTGCTTTTAGCATTATCACTCTGTGTATTGTATAGCTTTATATTGCGTAGTAATGTGGTACCTTTCAGTATGGCCTTGCTTGTAGTTTCTTGGCCAATGATGTGTAGACTTCTCAGTGAAGCTTTCTTTATCTTCAAACACTTCACACAGGCTCGAGTTGCGCTTTGACTCCACATATGCAAAATGTCAATTCTGCACTTCTACGAAAGCACATGTGTCATGCATGAGCAGTTTGCTTGGACCATGGCAAACTCTCTGAGGGAGCACTGTCACTCTTCAGGTTAATTGTCCCCTATCTTGTCAACATTTGTAGCATCCTCCTAAGCCTGGGCACCCGTCAATAAATACACAACACACTGAGCTATGTGTTATATGTCTTTATTCCACTGCGTATAACCACAAACTCTACATTCTGAACCTGCATTCACTTCACCATGTTCTAACCCCACGTCAACACTCTATGGAGTCTTTCAGGAGTCAAAAGTGTTCTGTTATTCACACTCAGACGACACTACGAGGGGAACAGACTGGCAGAACGTGGGACAAATGTCTGGTAACTTGCATATTTAACAGGATGTTCACCCACAAACTATTTGGCTTGTAAGGAAATTCAACAAGACCCTAAATGCCTTGTAAGAGAAGCATACGTAGGGGACTCCAGAAAACCTTCACATAGTGTAGTGGACCATGGGCCATGCCCCAAATCAATGCATGCTCAATAGATATGAAAAGACCTTCAAAAAGGCTTTCATCAACTGATAAAACAGCGGTTTTTCAAATTCTATTAAATAGCGTTGATGCAAGCCAAATGTGGTTGGCTTATAGAATGTGTGAAGCCCAGTCCCTTCAAGACATGTCTTACAGACCTCACATAGAAGTGGGGTAAACCAGGGAATATAGCTGTGTAATTTATTAAAAGAAGCCTAGGATGTTGCAAGGGTCTTTTTTGTCAACAGGTGCAATCCATACTATAGCCATAGTGACACGATTTTACTCCTTATAGCAGATGAAGTGTAAAAGGTTGCGCCCCAACCTAACGTGCTGGAAATGTAGTGGGAAATAGCACTGCAACTGCGTCATTTCAATCCCTACCATTCCCAGCTCACGAATGAAACATGATGCCCATTCCCCATCCAAACACTCTTCCACGGTTCTTAGATATGGTAATAACAAACACTGTTCTGGTGTGCTCAGATATGGTATTAACAAACACGTTTTTGAGGTGCTCACACATGGTATTAACATGGACTTTAACTTATGGTTCAAAGGTGATAGGTTAGTAGAGTACTAGTAATAGAACCTGCTTCTACATTAGAAATGTAATAAAAGTTGTTGATTTCTGTGGCATCAGCACAGTAGATACACCTGGTGCTAGCGTGCCCTTTGACTATGCAAGAGAGATGCGCATATGGCTCTTACTTATACACTCTTCCATTCCAACTACCTACAGAATATATAAAAGCCTGCTTTAGCCCGCAGGTCGCTGTTTCTCCAGTAGACAGTACTTAATATGCGCTGGTGGTTGCTGGAGGTTGACACTGGTATTATCTTCCGGCTGTGACTCGATTTCTTCTGTAGCCAAGGTGCCTGGCTGGCCATCTTGTTCTGTTAGTCGTGACAAGGCACAGATTTTGCATCATCACAATGGTTGTAGCTGGTGTCATGACGTATCACGCATACGAGAAGTTATGCAAAACCATGTTGTTTCCAAGTTCCTTCACGACGTGCCCCGTTGCCATAAGGCTGCCATGATTTTTACTGACTGATTCTGTGCACCAGATGGGGTGATGTGTGCGCTGGTCCATATGCAATTTGCAGGGCTGCTGGACAGCAGAACGTCTGCACCGGCACAGTCCAGTTCCTTCCCTGCTGCTGCTGCCTTGACTGTAGTCACTGGCACCGCATTGCCCTGCTGCCCCTGTTTTTCTTCCTCATGCATGCCCAGTATTACCACAAGTAGGATGGCGAGGTGAGATGGTAAGTGTTGGTGGCAGACGCATCTCCTCTGTATAAAGGTAACAATGCTTTAGGTGAGGTGCATCCAGCAGCAGAGCCGGTTTAGTATTTTACATTAAGTAGAAAGGAGGGACTATTTGACGTACCATTAAAATAATTTATATCATTAAGCCATGAAGTGCATACTCTTCTACATATACCCAGATTACATTAGGAATATCGGAGTACCCTATAAAGATAAATGGATTGTCTGAGAACCTGCATGTGCATGCAGAATGCGGGTAAGTACAACTGTGTAGCACTCGCTAGTAAATAGGTTATGTGGTGTAACTGAATGCCCACATCCTACTTCTTCCCAACAGATGTATGTCTATGTTCAAAAATGCTTATTGGTGTATTTGTTTCTCAGGATAGGCATGTAAGGCATTTGCTGACTTTTTTGTAGCTATGCTTTCTTTCTCAACCCAAGTCCTACTTGCACATTCGAGGTTACTGTGTGAAAGTGGCTCTCTTTCTATGTAGATTGCCATGAGCCTTGACATTTATGTGTTGGGTTGTAATCCTAATCAATCTTATCCTAGCTTCAAAGTTTTCCTTTTTTCGAACAATGTCCATCTAAAGATTAATATGAGTTAATTAACCTTGTGCTATAAATACATGTAGTACCACATAATATTTCACAGTGACAGCTAGGGAATGCCTGTTTTATGTGGGTTACATATCACTGTAGTACATTGTAGTAACTCGGCCAAATGCATGAAATTCCATGTTCATCATCAATTTGTTCATATTGGAGGTGCAAGTGTTATGTAAGGTGTACTTGTATACTGAAGGGATATATGCACTGACAAAGAGTCGAATGTTTTCAAATTTATATACGTCATTGAGAGCTCTGTGTTGTGCAGAGGAGATGACGCCCAGCTGCTGATACGTAAAGTGATTAAAGCTCATTTGGACAATATGCAGCCAATGATGACTTTGCAACTTTATTTTGAGGCTATAAAGCGAAAAGATGTCCCAGGCGTAGACTTCATGAAGAAAAGTTACCCTGGGCTACATTCTTTTGCAACACAAAGTGAGGGTCCCCAACTTTGTTACCTTGAGGTAAGGTGACTGCCAGCACTTCAAGAAATCTAAAATTGAGTCTAGAGGTTTGGACTCCAGAGATCCAGAAGTAGAGATTAACATGCATGAGCAGTTGGTAAGACTTAACAGAATACTAGTTAATTTATGCCAGTGTGTGCATGGGTAGGCTGAATGTTGTTGACCCCTATACAACTACAGATTTGACTAAACTGACAGTAACAGGCACAAGGTACCAATTGAAGTTATGTCAGAAGGACTTATGTTTCACTATAGTCTAGGAGAGGAGATATGTTAATTGAGGAGACAAGCAGGATCTTGAGGAGATGGGGCAGAAGTATCATGCATGTGGAGTAAAATATACCTCAGTGGAGAAAGGTGGAGACAGCCAAGTTAGAAGTTTTGACGATGTGGGTGGACAACCGTACTAAGTGGAGGAAACCTAGTAGGATATGTGGAGTCAACCAGATGGTGTTTCCCACACAACCGACACCAAAAGTGCAGAGGAGTTCCAAAAAGTGGAGTTTAATGCACGGAATGTAACTGCAACATCTGTATACGAATAGGAGGGGTAATGTATGTTTAATGTCCTCATTCTTCAACATCCTTGCAAAGAATCTGAAATTAGATGATAAGACACAAAGAGGAGATACCATTGATCCTCAGAGAAGGGTATTTTATTGATCATTATGCAGACCTCTCATGGTAAACTGGATAGTTTGTTTTAATATTATTGTTTATACACTGTGGATATCTATGTTGTTATAAATGGCAAGATAGATATAGTAAATGGCTATGCTTAAACCCTGGTATGATTTGTACATATTGCATTTTAGTTGCAATTAGATAGCACTTCATGTCCCTGCTGAGGCCCAACTGGCAGCAGCAGATAGGTAGCACACTACACCATGGGTTGTGCTTAATTATATGATGTTGCACTTTCATATGATCTATGTGGGAAGTGTTTATGAGTTGTGTGTGATAACCTGAGTGGTGCTGCATGAGTACCCGTGTACAGTAGAGCAAGGAAGAGCGAGGGAAAGATTGATTAAACTCCTTATCATTGCTGAATGGTGTGGGTTGCGAGTGTGCCGGATACAGGAGGTGTTTTGTCTACATGCTTTGAGTAGGAGATTGCTCTTCTCATAAGACTGTGACCATGCTGTGGTGCTAATACCTGGAATAAAGTAGAGATAGATGCACATGCGATCATGCCTAGTTCCTGGGTGAGTTTTTCTCCAGTTTATCGGATTACTGTTACCTCGTTATGTGAGAGATTGGATCTGTTTTTACACCTCAAAAGCAGACTTGGGGAGACTATTATTTCGGATTGAACAGTGATTTAGCAGCTGACCGTTTAAATTCATGTACAGTTTCAGGCCTCCTAAAGCTACCAATGGATGGGAGGGTCAGACACCAGTTCCTATCCAAGTAGATCGCAAAAAGAAGAGTTACTCTTTCCACCCAATTTCCCGATAGGAGAAGGATCATGGAAAGAATGTACCCATGAACTCATGTTTACAAGCAATATAATTATATTGAATAAAAATACGTTATCTCTAGGTATACAACGGAATCATTAAGGAGCAGCAATAAAAAATAACATTCATTGTTACCATTATGTAGCCAAAGAGCCAGGGGAAAAGCTAAAAAGAAGGTGTTAGTATAACATTAAAGTAGTACAAGCAGACAGGTTTTGATGAAGAGCTGGTAGCAGATTTTAATAGGCGAAGAGAGTAGATAGAGTCAACGACAGAGATGATGTTCTTAAAGTAAGAGCATCCTCTTGCATAAACAACAGGGTGGTCATCATTACAAGTTAGTGGAATTGGGTACATGGATTGCGGGGGTGCATACTCTCAGTTTCTGAGTGGTATCCCAATACCAAATTCCGGCTATTCCAAGTTTTGTCCTCAGAATGGGGGAAACAGCATGGAATCAGGATTGTTTGTTCAATAGAAAATGTCAAAACTAAGCTATGGGTTGAGGATGGGTGCTTTTATTTCCGGGACAGCAGGTCAGACAACAGGAGTCCAGAGATGCATTGTATATTCTTCCAGTGGTGGTGTAGGGGTCAGGCAGGGACCAGGTGGTTCATTTGCCCTCTGCTGCTGCCCTGGCATCATTTCATTTTTTTGCAGACCTGTACCTGGTGAGGCCGGGTCTGGTATCCCTTGGTGTTTGCAGACACAGACATTTCTAGCATGGAGACACAAATAGATCAATCGTAATTGCAGGGGACAGAATTCCAACCATAGGAATCCCTCTAGGTGAAATGGCATTACTCGTAAGGACTTTCAGCTAAGACAACAAGAGCAATTACAGAACAATCCCCTTGGAAATTACGGTGCAATGGTATGAGAAGAAATAAACCCGCTCAGGCATACAAGGTCTTCTGGCTGAAAGTTTTGATTTCTGGGCCAATTTGTATTGATGATTCTTCTGGCTGGTAAATAGTGGGCTAGAGTTGCAGAATATAATTTTGCGGAGTTATGGCAGCTAGGACTGAAGCTTGAAGAGCAGGATGCTTGAAGCGTGATGATGATGTAACAAAGGAAAGGAGGCTGGATCAAGCCGATTGAAATCTAACTAGTTCCCAGAGCAAAGAACCCACTGAAATAAAGGAGCAGGATGGAATAACTGTGATACATTAGTGCACACCTGAGGGACTACTTATATACTCTTGATTGGAAGAAACAAGCTGTGGAACAACCAAGATGGTTTGGCCTGTAGTCGGGGTGAAACAAAGCCCTCCCGCACTGTGGGGCCTACAGACTTACCCAGACTGGAGGGAGCCCCCTCACCCCCAACTGATGTGAGTGGGTGGGCCCTTAAGAATATCATGCGGGGGGTCACATTTTGTTGCCCCACTGCATGCAGTCACACTATGAAGAAGGTATTCTGCCATGATCAGGTACCAAGAATGCAATGCACTTGATGTGAAAAAGTACCGCCTTAAAACAACCTCCAATTTGTACCATCATGCTTCTTCCCCTCAAAAAACCAACCAAAACCACCTTTAGTGAACATGTCACAAGTGAGAGCAAGAACGCCAGAACTTTACAAAACCCCTGGAAGCATTCTAGTGCTGGGAAACGTCCCAAATACAATTCTAGAAATGTAATGATTTACCATTTCCCAAAGAAAGCTGGGTGCACTGTGTTGACATGTTGGCATTTTCCCCCAGAGTGACTAATACACACATATTTGTTAGAATCACTAAAAGTACATGTCCCTAGGGAAGCTGTAATAGAGCGCTAAATAAAGCTGTTATACTGCCCAGGATATCAGCCGCCAAGCCACCATCAGTATCCCAAACAAGATCTTGCACCTGGCCAACCATGGAAGTTGTGAAGATCATGCGAAGAAAAAGAGAGCATGTTAATAGAACGTTTCTGTAAGACAGTGTTGAGACAAGAATGCGCCCCTGCACTGTGTACAGGTGTGTCCATTGCCCTGAGTGCCCAAATACGTGCATTTGGTATACAGGTTTTGGAGTTGTGGCCCCAGCCACATGCTAGTCTAGCGCATACGTGAAGACCTATGCCTGTCTCTTGATATGAGTTCAGTCCTGAGTCTTCAAAGACGCACCAACTGTACTTTCCAAAGTGACAGGGGACAATTGTCCCATCTCAGGTTCAAGTGTGTGGTGCGATGGTGGTGGTATGCAATGTTTTGCAGTGATCCTAGTGTGACCAGACGTTTTTAACTGTGTCACAGAAGTGATTACCTACTGGTCCACTCATGTAGAGTTCTACTATTACAGGTAAACCTGGTTCCCTGCACTGATATTCAGAGAGCATGCATGTATTTATAAATGTGTGGGATTTGCTTTGTTATACACACTGAGTATGTGTGAGTGAACCAGAAGAAAGACGCATGTGGTTCCCATTATGTATGCCTCTAGACTGCTCATGTGCTGAAGATCGAGGTGAACTTACATTCCCAGATAGTGGAAGTGCTTTGCTGACATCCTAAGACTAGAATGAGGAGACCAAGACAGTAGTGGGAAAGAGGAAGGACACTCCCTTTGGAAATTCAACGATGTCCATTTGCTGCAGAGAGATGTCGATTAAGCTCCCTGAATACTGCCATTTGGTGGATTGTGGGGTGAAGGAGGAGTTCTAGTTCCAGCTGTCAGAGTGTGAATGGTACATTAGAAAGGGGTCATCATTTTGTGTCTCTTCCTGATCACTGTCAGATGTGACATTAATAGCAAGGCGACTCTGCCAGGAAACAACCAGGCTGTCTGAGGATCACTCTGGACATAGGCTGAGTATGGAAACAGCATGAGAAGGGCAAGTGAAAAGAAGAACTGACCCATGCGGCTTCTGGAACTGCAGACAGAGAAAACACATCCCATGTTTGCAGTATTGGTGTAAGGTTGGGAGCTCTTGACCCACTTGTTGCTGGAGTTCATTGTTTACATTGACCAAGGAAGGGGTGCTACAAGAGTATCCAAAGGAATACTGTTCAAGCAGGGCTGGTGTCTACCTGACAAACAGCTTTACCTGGAGTCTGACATGAAGCAATAGCCATTCCTTGTCCTGGAGCACCTTGAGGATCCTCCCGTGAAGAAGAGGAAAGGAGTGAGCCAATGCTGCAAGAGAAGCAGACTGTTGGCCTGGGCAAGAGTAATTGACCCTAGGGCTGACAGATACCTGTGGAAGTCTTATGTGTTCCACGCTCAAAGCTAGCTGTTTTCACTGTAGCAGGATTTGCAGCACTGCTGATATGTGCCCTAGTGGATTGCACTGCTAATCACAGACAGGGCACTCATCCCAATGTGTGCCCGAGTGGTCTGTGCCACTGAAGAGGACACCCTTATAAACCTATGGCACTTGCTCCAATTGTGTTGAAAGGATTTGTATTGTGGGTAGCCTTATGGCCCTTTCCCAACTGTGTGCCTGTGCAGACTGTGGCACTGGAAGTGAACTGCAGCCTGGAGCACTTCGTACAGTGTGCCAGAGTGATTGTGCAGCTGCCAAGGCGCTGACTGTAACTACACCTGATAGAACCCAACTGCTGCACTAAAGTACCTTGAAATTATTCAGCTGCTGTCCCTGGACCTGTGACCAGAAGGGGACTACATTCCCACCTTGACAAGAGAGGACCAAACTGCAGATTTGACACCTCACCCAGTCTAGAAGGAAGGAGGACCTGCTGTTACCCTTTTCCAATCTGCCACCAAGTGCCCAGAAGAGGGCTGTCAGCGACACACACCTCCACGCCTGCTGCAGATTCCAGACACTGATGTGTGGCCCATGCCCACTCGAAGAGTGTGGACCAGCTACATGATACCCCTGCGACCACTGTGACCAGAACCAAGGAGTGGGAGGCCGGATCGAAGGTGAGTAAAACATTGAGAGACTGAGGCCCATATTTATACTTTTTGACGCAAACCAGCGCCGGCGCTGGTTTGCAGCAAAAATGTTACGGCCGGCACCTTATTTAAGGAATGACGTTAGCCGGCGTTGCGGACTGGTCAGGGTAAAAAAAAAGATTCAAACCAGGCCGCGCCGGCATAGGGGAAAATGAGGGTTGTGCATCAAAAAATGGTGCAAGTCAGGTTTGAGGCAAAAATCATGCCTCAAACCAGACTTGCGCCATTTTTTGACGCACAACCCCCATTGAAATGACACCTGTCTTAGCAAAGACAGGAGTCATGCCCCCTTGCCCAATGGCCATGCCCTTCTATCCCCTGGGCATGTCATTGGGCAAAGTGGCATGTAGGGGGGGCCAAATTAGGCCCCCCCATGCCACTTTTAAAAAAATTTAAATAATACTTACCTCAACTTAACGGTACTTATCTGGGATGGGTCCCCCCATCCATGGGTGTCCTCCAGGGGTGGGCGAGGGTGTCAGAAGGTGTCCCTGGGGGCAGGGAAGGGCACCTCTGGACTCCTTCCATGGTCAGAGACCATGGAAGTGAGCCCACAGGTCCCTCATTGCCTGCCCTGACCCAGGCGTTAAAAAACGGCGCACATCAGGCTGTGCGCCGTTTTTTTAAGGCCCGCCCCCTCCTGTGCGTCAAAATGATGCTGGATTATAAATAAGGCCTTAAAGTCATTTTTTGGGCGGGGACGCCTACCTTGCATGTCATTAACGCAAGGCAGTTTCCTGCATCCAAAAAATGACGCACACAGAGGAATTTTGACGTCTGCGGGCGTCAAAGTTTAAATATGGTGCGCGGTTTGCGCCGAATCTGCGTCAAAAGTTTTGACGCACATTCAGCACAAACAGAGTATACATATGCCCCTGAGTCTTATTAGTGCTCTCCAGACCAAAGGAGGGGTCTTCTGTCCGTTTGTTGAAACCTACACTGGAGTACTTCAGACTAGGAGAGGTGGAAGGGGGCAAAGTGATTTGGGTAGTTTGTAGTATTGAGGTTTACTGTGTGTCCAAATACATATGTTTTGCAAAGATAAGCATTGGGCTGGACCATCGCATTCTTACACTTTGGGGTGTTTGTTGAGTGCTGAGCCTGTTCTAGCCACACCATCCCCTCCCTGAGAAGCCTGTGCCTGCTTGCCATTTCTATCACTGAGGGTCAAGTGCTGAAGGGGTTCACTTTGCAGAGCCATAATAGAACTGACCACAGGACAGGCAAGACAAACAATCCCAACCATCCAGGCAGTGGCCCAGTAGCTATTGTTTGCTCCGTGGCCTCCCAAATAGGGTCTGACAGTTTGAGATAAGGTTGACAGATATGGTAGAGCAAAGGGCAAATGATCTATAGCTCTTAGAGTCTTCAGAGTAAATAAGGGATTCAGGACCAAAGGATAAATTAATAGATGTAAGACACTGTAGGAAAATGGCCTTTTTTACATGGTCATCCCCAGTTTTAGCTGATTTCCTTTGTTGTTTCTTTCACTCTGTGCATTGGGACTCTGCTACCCAGGCCACAGTATTTGTGCTCTGACCCTTAAAATATGTTGAAGTTGGCTAAACCTCTAATGGATTTATTTAACTTACCTGTAAGTCCCTTGTATATAGAACAAAGTGTACCAAGGGCCAGTCAATTAAATGTCACTAGTGGACAGCAGGGCTCAATGTGTCACCACTAAAGTGACAGTGCAAAACATGTCTGCATGCCCACCACTGTAGCCTGTCTATTCAGTATTACAACAGCAAATTCAACCTTCTAAAATAACCACTTGCGACAGCCCTTCTTTTGAATATTGCTATGTCATCCTTAAGTATGCCTTAATGCCCAGCAAGGCAGGACGCATGGTATGTAAAAGAAAGACATGTACAAGTTTAATATTAAACATGTCCTTACTGTGATAAGGCCCTAAAAGCTATTTTCACTGTACCGTTATTAGCTGTTTCATAGGAAAGCATTGGGATACAATATTACATTTAATAAAGGTATCTCCACCAAGGAAGAAGCAACAAAATTGATTCAGCACTTTTTAAATATATTTACAAAATGTATTTTTAAAAATTCACCTTTTCATCCATAAAGCCTCTAGAAGCCCATTTCCACCTGTTAACTAGAAGAAGAATAGCTCCTAGATGAGGTGTGAACATGCTCTCAGCGCTGACATAAAGGCCCTAGGTGCACGGAGGTGTTCTGTTCCTCTGATAGGATGACCATCTGGGCAGTACCCGTTAACTTCAAAGATGCCTACCCTATCATAGGCAAGGGTAGTGCCCTCTAGTCAACTGGCATCAGTCCTAGGGGGAGAGGAACTGCCCCCAAAACTGTTTTTTAGTGATCACAGAGGAGGGATAGATCATTTATCTGGCCACTCTCTTAGGGTGGGCACATGAGCTCTGCAGAGGGAAAGAAAGGATCTGCCATGTTACATTTAGGAATACATGAGTACTATGGGATTGTTTGCAGTAAGGCACATAGGAACCACTGCAAAAGTGGGTAGGGTTACCCCTTGAAACTGTTTACCTATTAGTTAGGGAGGGTCCAGGAGTCACCCTCACCCAGCAAGTAATGGAATGCATAATTTTGACACCCCTAGGAACCCTGTTGAGAACACTAATGGACCTGAGGAAAACACATGAAATATTGCACCTGCTGTTGAGACCAGTGAGACCGGAAAGGCTGGACCTAATTGTACTTGTAACCAAAACCAAGAAGTAGACTCTAAGGGTCAGTAGGCTGATCTTTTGTTAACCTACAGGGGAACAAGAAGCCCTTTTTCCTGAAGAGCCTAAGAGCAGTTCCAACTGGACCTGCCCTGGAACCTGCTGATGGCCTCTGCTGGAGTGTCTTGACCCCCAAATGTTGTTCCCGAGGCCCTGGGACCCTCCACTATGTCAAACTGTACTCTTCCTACCATCATGAATAACATGAGATGTTTTGCCTCAAAAGATCTCTGGAGGACCAGGACAAACCAACCAAGTCAATCCAACGAAGGTGAATTGCTACAGGCCCAAAGATTTAGGTTGCTCCTGCTCTGAGCTTTTCCTGCCGCAGCAAACTCATTTCATGGGGCAGTCATGAGAGGCTATCTGGTCTTGAGGAGTACTTTTTGGAAATGCCTTACCCTGCTGGAAGAATCCAAACTCCTAAAAAGTGACTAAGGCCCATATTTATACTTTTTGATGCAAAACTGCGCTGACACAGTTTTACGTCAAAAATACTACTGCCGGCTAACTCCATTTCTGTGCGCCGTGCGGGCGTCAAATTTATATTTTTACGCAAAGTGGCACAAACCACAGGTGTGAGTCATTTTATTTGACGCACACCACAGCGTCACGTCGTAAAGGAAAATGACGTTAACGCGGCGGAAATGACTGTGAGCCGATTTACGACACCGCAAACCGGATATGTGGCGTTTTTTGACACAATAGTGTCAAAACTCGCCGCAAACACAGCCATTTAAGCAGAGGAGAGCCAAAATGGATCCCAGATGCCTGTACAGACCCCAGGAAGATGACAACAGACCAGGAACCAGCCAGGCGGACCCACACAATCAGTGCAGAGGAGCAGGAAATTCTGGTTAAAGAGGTGACGGAACACCAGCACCAACTGTTTGTCACCTCAAAGTTGCCAATCAGTAGGAGAGAGGCAATATGGCAACAAATTGTTGACAAGATTAACAGTGTGGCAGAAGTACGCAGAACAGTCATCGAGTGCAAGAAACGCTGGTATGACTGCAAGCGCAGGACCAAGGAAAAGATGGCCAGGAACAGGAAGGCAGCACTGCAGACTGGACGTGGGAGTCCAGCACCCCGGGAGGCCCTCGACCACATGGAGGAGATGGTCGCAGCTGTCATCCTTGAGGAGATTGTCACAGGGATTCAAGGACAGGACAGCGCAGACTACCAGGAGACAACGCACATGCAGGGTAAGTCGCATGGGGAATTCAAATGCACTAATGTTAACTGCAACCGGGGGGGGGGGATACCTACTGCACAACGCATGTAAGTCATCATATACATGGAGTGGCATGGGTAAAGGGGCACGGCACAGGGGCATGGCCCGATCTGAGAAAACCTGGGGCACACCATTACACAACACCAACAACCTTTCCATGGGGGTATGCTGCCATGCCAACGATGTTGCAAAGGTAAAGCCACGCCAGGAGGGAAGGGCACAACGTCAAACTGACATCCCGTCACACGTCAGCCACTATACTCCCTACATTAACTAGGGCCCAATTAACAACCTCTAGCCATACCGACAACTGGAATGTAACATTGACAACAGTTGCCACTCCCACCTCTGCTGTGTGTGCTGGTCAAGTAGCCAATGGATCATACACACCCAAATTAGAGGGTTTAGGATGACAATGTTAACAATGCCCGGAAACAAGACAAATGTTCCAGTCCTGTCAAATGTGAATGCCCATAGTTGCCACAAACATCAGCCAATGTCAGCAACATTAGGAGGTACAGAGCACTAATGTCACACCCATGCTGCATATGTCAGGGTCCATCCTGTGCCTGGGTCACAATGAAACATCTCAAATGTCATACTGCTCAGACAACAGCATTGAGGGGGAGGACACATGTAACTGGTCACTGAAATACACCTGCACAGTCAGAGGAGGAAATAGGACACTGCTACGACTATCAGGGCAATCCAATGTACCACACATTCCCCAACATCAGCTGTACACATTACCAATGCTGACATCCATATCGTGCCATAACAATGCTATGCATAGTATACGCTACATTTCAACAACATTTAGGTGGATGTGAAAGATCAGAGACTGGGGCAGGTCCAGGTTGTTAAGTGTGCTGCTAGTGCCATCAGAGCACCCACAGCCAGTGAAAGGCCTCACCATGAGAATGGAAGTAGGGGGAGGGTAGAGTAGGACAAGAACGTGGCAATTCACTATTTAGCCAGAACCAACACCTAGAGGAGATGATGCTGACAAGTCCACAAACTGACCACAATACATGCGACATGCAGGTGGGGCACAGGCCTGGGTGAATGCCCATCTGAAAGACTGGAGCAATGAACAGGAACCAAGATCACAATGTGAAAAGCATCACAAGGCAGGCATGTCACATCACAAATGCCACAACACAGACACACTAATTGTACCATATTTCATTGCAGAGGACGATGGATGTCCTGTGGATATGCCTGTCTAGGACTACCCTGATGACATGGCTGACGAGCTGACAAACATCAGCCACCAGACCCTCCAAGAGGTCCTTGGAACCCTCCAGACCCCACCTTCAGTCACAAGGAGGAGCACAGATACAGCAGCCATTGCGGAGAATCCACCCACCACCCCAATTGTACGACCTGCCAGCTCCAATACAGCTGAGGACTCTGACGACACTGGCACCAGCTTTGAGAGAACTGTAGTCGAAGTACAGTGAGAGCTGGCCAAGGAGGTGCGGGTGGGGATGCAATCTATGGCAGCCAGCCTAGAGGGGGTGCGTTTGTGCATGATGTCAACTGAAGAACTGGCAGCAGCTATGCAAGAGCGAACAACTACATGCAGGAAGTAGAAAAAAGGCTGAAGGAAATCAGCACAGCTGTAATACAGTTGACCCAACACCTACAACAGCAATCCTGTCAACGCATGCACGAATGCAACATTGAACCCCTCAGGGCCGACCTTGCTGCCTACCATTGTGATGTGGCTGCTATTCTTAAGATCCAGCAGAACTTCCTTGCAGCAGTACTGCCCTTAAGACCCCCACAGGTAGTAGCTACCGGGATGTCTGATACCACAAATGACAAAGCATGCACTGGATAGATAGCAGACGCTTGTTCCTGACAACGGTCCAAAACTTGCCCATCACATGTCCTGGAATTTTGGATACTGCTTCCTAGGCACTTGTTGGTGAACCCACCATGAGTCAGGCACATGTACTGACTGAGTGGGTACCTTGTTATTGACACGGAAAGCCATAGGTGAACCACAATTGTAATATCACGCCACAATTGTGGTCATATGACAGAGCCACAACTCTCCTGTGACAGTGGCGGACCATCAGACCAAGCAGCACGTGGCCACATATTTCCAGTGATCAATAGCACAGAGGTGTCTGGTTCATGTGTGTGGGCCAATGTTGGTCCTGTATATTTTTAGGGGTCTATGTTGTCACAGTTACATCCAGGTCTAGTCAAGAGTCAGTGGCGGCAATTCCTGTATCTACTGAGTATCCTTCGGAGATCAATGGAAGTAAAGCCAATGAGGATGGTCCCACTCTGTCACTGCAGATGTGTTATGAGACTGTCAACAGGGCAACCTTTGTGTGCTGAGTGAGATCATATTTTAGGAGTCTTGTACCGGCAGGTGTCATTACAACATTTGTACACAGGTTGGCCTGTAAAGTTCCCACTGCATCTGGGAACATCATAGCCTCTGTGTTGATTAATCTCGCAGCTATTCACCACGCACAGCCCATCAATATGTTGTGAGCAATGTGAATCAGCGTGTGAACTGTCAGGGTCCTAACATGTGTGGACTTTTCATGCACATTATCAGAGGTTGCTGGTTCTGCTGGAGGCACAATACCCAATCCCTGCATACGGCCATAGTACACTGTCACACTTTGTCGCTCATGCATACATGAGACCCAGACAAGGGATAGGCCATGATTTGGGTATTTGGAGACAAGTTCCCAATTATGGTACGATAAATAAGCAGATACAGATAATGCTAAATAGCTTATTTGAGTATGCATTGACGAACCACCTGACAAAATACCCCCGGAGGAATGTGACGGTTGGTAAAGCAAGCATGATACATATGTAGCCACAAGGAACCTTTAGGGTAACGCACAGACAGGTGCCAGTCAGACTGACAGGATGCAGGGTCAATCAGGATCCAGCAATTTCACAAGGTACTTACTCAGTGGTCTGACTAAGACTGGTCGGAGGAAGAACAAGACAGTTGACATGGAAAACTGTGTTTGTCCTGTGTTTTGGAAGGTGACACATAAACCCAAGGGCTGTGTTACACAGCTTATTTTTCTAGCAATGCATAACAGTGTAATCGAAAAATGGCAGCTTCTATGCTGTTCCAAGTATCTGCAAAGGCAGTGCATGTTCAAATGGATGGTCTGCATGGAGGTGCTCACAGGTGTGTGCTGCATCAGTTTCTCACAAGTCCTGTAGGTGAGATTTGAGTTCAAATGGCCAACAGTACCTTTCACATGGGAAGCAAAGTATAGGTGAGAACAGGGCTTAGAGACTACTAGCCAGTGCATTATTTAACCTGACATCCATGCAGACAGATGTACAATGACTATGGCATACCATACTAAAGGGTGAAGCACACTGGATTAATATTGTTAGTCTGTGTGTGTGTAGAGGAGGGAATTTCTGGGTACACATACTACCATTCCAGGGACCTCTTAAGATGGGTGGGGTGAGACCAGGAACATGGGTGTGTCAGGACTTAGGACATGGGCTGACATGTACATGGAATGTCATGTGCGCAATGCTTGTCATAGGTGTGGCGCTTGTGCTCTCTATGTTCTGCTTATATGGAATTCTACTTATATACCACAGAGGGTAACCCAAAAACCCGGCCGGGCTGGGTAGAAAATAATCATTACATACAACAATGCCCGGACGGGGAAGAAACAAATTATTTATACCTCATAAATATATTAATTCATTTAATTTTTACATAAATATCAATTTAAATGGAGTCAATGCAGCAAAATAGAACCAACAGACTATTTTTAATGTTTTTTATATAGGTGCTTTGATCTATTTGAATATTTATTATTATTCTTTCTATCTATCACAAGCACTTTTATCTCACATTATCCTTCCTTCGGTGTTGTGTTTTTTTAGATGGGTTGTCTGTATCATTAATTGATATTTATGTAAAAATTAAATGAATGAATATATTTATATTTATATGAATAAATAGTGTCTTTGTCTTCACCTATGTTGTTTTATGAGGTTTAAATAATTTGTTTCTTCCCCGTCCGGGCATTGCTGTATGCAACGATTATATGGAATTCTAGTCGCACATGGTCCTTGCAAAGATATAGGTGATGTAACAGTTACTGCTGTCAAGGGTGTGGCCATACATTAATGTTACTGTTGCAATTGCACACCCCCTGCCTCATGTATGATGCATTTTGTTCCATCTTTGACTGATGGTGTCTTAGTTGTGTGCCATATGCTGCAATGAATCATGTTGCCAACATGTATGTGTGAAATAGGTGTGGTCCTCTGCTATTGCCCTTCAAAGGTGAAATGTATGGGATATATATAATTTACAGTGTGTGTGAATGTGACTGTTTAATAATACGCCTCGTAATTGCTTTGGAAATTTCTGTGTCATGATCGGTCTATCAGCAATGCTCCAAGAGGCTACACTGTTGTTCTGATAGTTAGAGATAAAGGTGAGTAAAAATGATTACCCAGACCATGATATGGTGATTATTATAGGTGTTTATTTACATATGTTGATACAGTGGTGATGGTGAGTTGATTCAAAAGAAATTGATGACAATATGTTGGTGCCTACGCAATCCTGCAGCTGTGTTTGGTTGGTCCCCCTCATGTTGCTGGCCAGCATCCTCCTCTTCCTCCTCTTCAGGTATTTGTGGCTCTGGTTCTAATAGGGGAATGTTCCTTCGTATACAAAGGTTGTGCAGGATGGCACATGTTAAAATGATCTTGCAGACCATTTCTGGTGAGTATAGGAGGCTGCCACCAGTGATGTCGAGGCACCTGAATCTCGACTTCAGGATGCCAAAGGTCCTCTCGACTATGGTGAATGTCCTCCTATGTGCCTCATTGTAGGCACGCTCTGCTGCAGTGTTTGGGTTGCCAAATGGTGTCATAATCCATGGCTGGATCCCATACCCCTGATCAGCTGAAAGAGAAAATGATTGAGATCATGTTGATGTAGCTTGCCCCATTAATATCACCTTGCATGGCAGTAGTTGTCTTGTGTTGTCTGTGACTCTTTTGTGTTATTGTGTTGATTCCTAGGCTTCTAGGATGTACCATCGGCATTGGGTTGTTTCCTTGGCTGAACGAGTGTTTGCCTGCTGACCGGTTGTCAGCAGTATATTTTGGGAGTTGCAGAACAGTGGGTGCTCCCTAGCATTGTGACTTGTGTTACAGGTGTCCCTGTGTCTTCACTGGGGGTGAGATGATAGTTCCATACACAGATTCAAATTGACAGTGGTGGTAACACGTTAGCATCTATGTACAGTGGACATCCCATACCTTTAGACATATGCAATGGATTAATTTAAACATCAGTGAGACGCTTACATTTTGCAAGGTGACAATTAGCCAAATTTCTCCTACGTTGTGATCATTGACGTCTTAACATTTGACTGTACTCTAATTTCACATGTGTGACAAGTTCACTGCAGACCTATCAAACATGCCTAGCGGTGTCACACCTCAGTGTGTTTCTGTTCACATGTCGCTGTCGTGGTGTATGTGTTGTTTGTCCTAGAGGGTTGCTCTGCAGTTTGTATATAAGTAGGTTTCTGTACTTACCAACAAGTAGTCCATTGCCATATCGTCCATCCTGGAAGTGTTGATTGATGGTACAGTGACGGAAGATTAATAAATCATGTACACTCCCAGGATACTTTGCCACAATGTTGGTGATCAATCCCTGGTGATCCACAATGGCCTGCACATTGATAGAGTGTGTGTGCTTCCTGTTGCGGTATAGATGTTCAGTTGCAGCTGGTGGCACAAGGCGTACATGTGTGCAGTCAATGGCACCAAGGACGTGTGGAAATCCATTAATGAGGTAAAACCCCTGTTTGGTCTCCTGCTGCTTCTGCTGTGTGTTTGGGAAGCAGATGTGGCGTGGTGTGAGTGTGATGATGGCATCCAGTACCTTGGGCAGGAAGGCGGAGAATGATGGCTGTGAGATTCCAGCAACCAGGGCGCCAGTGGTTTGAAAGGAGCCACTTCCCAACATGTGTAGTACAGCTAGCAGCTTGGTTTCTGGTGGGATGGTGCGGGGTGTCTGCAAGCTGGGTGCCAACTGTGGCTCAATGTTGCACAGCAGCTGCTGAATGGCTTGCCAGTTCAACCTGTACCTCTGAATGATGTCATGTTCCCTGAGGCCATGAAGGGTTGTCCTGGTGCGGAATATCCTCTCCTGCCTTCTGCGTTGCCTTTGGGGTCCCTGCTGGTGTTGTGGAAGCTGCTGTTGTTGTTGCTGTGCTCTGTGTCTGCGTGCACGCTGGATGAGAAGCACCTCCATCTGTTCCTTTTGCTGCTCTGCTGTTGCTTCTGTATGGTTTCATTAAATACAGGTGTGTTTGCACCATTTTAACGCCTGCCCTGACCCAGACGTACATTTTTTACGCAAATCGGGCTGTGCATCATTTTCCGACTCTGCCTCCCAGCCGTGCGGGATTTTTGCGTGGTAGCATAAATACGGTGCACAGGTGTTTGTGTCACTTTTTGGACGGGAACGCCTACCTTGCATATCATTAACGCAAGGCCGTTTCCCGCATCCAGAAAATGACGCATACGGCGGGATTTTGACGTCCGCGGGCTCGGGCGTCAAAGTTTAAATATGGGGCAAGGTTTGCGCCAAATGTGCGTCACATTCGGCGCAGACTGAGTATAAATTTGCCCCTAAGTCTGAATGTAGAAATCTTCACCTTGAAAAGGTGCCAAAAGTGTCTAGCGGGAGAGTGACTTTCTTGGGTGCAAAATTTGAATTTCTCTCCCTCTGAACTTTCTTGATAAAATGTCAACAGCTTCACTGGGTACCTCATCCAACAGCTATCCAAACTTCTAAAGCCCTTCTCGGTCATAGTGTGCTGCCTTCCCCTGCTGAGGTTTTTGGATTACCATTTTAGAGAATAAGTCATAGGTAAAACTTCCAATTGGGTTGCACTTAGCTTTTGTATCCGTCCCTCACTCCATATTGGTTGGGCTTAATTTGCACCTATATCCTGGTCAAACACAACCAGATAACCGTAATTGGCATATAACACTTTTTGGCACCATTTTTAATTTAACATTTTTTAAATTGTTTCTCTGGTTTCCCTCACTGGATTTTTGTCATTTTGGTGTCATTTCTTTCTTTAAAATACTGCCTACTTATATAAATGAAAGTGGGATTTTTATTGTGTTGTTTTGCCTTTATAACTGTTTCATTACTCTAAATGCTTTACACATTTTCTTATGGTAAGCCAGCCTGCCCTGTGCTATAGCTACTATGTATTGAGCTCAGGTTTGAATTACTGAACCCTTTACTGGGCCTGCCAAGAGCTCTGACATTGATCTCTGTGCTTAACTACCATCCACCCCAACTAATACTCTACTTTCTCACAGATCTGTTGTACACATTGAAAGTTGAAGGCATGTAAGCCCTGCTGATGGTTGTCCAAACTCAGACACAGAATGAGAAGTAGAATAAGAGCATAAAGAAATACAAGAAGGAAACTATGCAAGATTGGAAGTGGGAATACCCAAGAAATGCAGTGTGCTTCCAAGTATTATTATTATTGTTGTTAGTAATAAAATTAAACATCTTATGTTTGGCCATATTTAGAGTACCATTAACATGAAACCGCACTTGATAAGGAGAATGAGACATCCACCACTTCTTTAAGGATGTCTCCCACCTATCTAATTTTGAATAAGGCCCGAAGTCTCTCAATACAAGTTGGGTAGAAGAGAGTGGGGTATTTGCCACACATAGTGAATACCATCACCTGAGGTTGAGGTATTTACAGTGCCTGGTAAATAACTCTTATTCAGAATCTTCAACTTTGAAAAGAGGCATAATATGTGGAATTAGATTATAACACACCAAATACCCCCTTGCTTTGCCCTTTTGTCTAGCCCTTTCCCATATGATACATTTTGTTAGGTTTAACTTGCCGGATTCTGTCAGGCGAAAATTGTGAGTTTGTAATAATTATCATAGAACTCATATTACCAATCACTATGCAAACCCTTGTTTGGAGAAAAATCAGAATTTAGCCCTTAATTTACCAGGGCTTAAATGCTCAACTGCAGGCAACAAGTCAGATTCAAAACATAATTTCTATTTACATTAAAGAAATTCGATCAATTTATTTGAAGATTGCTTTTTGGGAAATCTGATATTTTTCTGAGTTTTTGCATCTTACCTTGGGCTGAGGAATAAAGGAGGCAATTATACCCCACACATCCATACCCAGTCCTTTTAAGTTCTTCTTCCTCTCCTTCTTCTTCTTCTTATTTTTTTTATTCTTCTTATTATTATTATTATCCCCTAAGCGGCTGGGCCTTTTCCCCCAGTGCTGAGCCTTTTTTTGGCTATTTGAGGTAGTTCATGCTTAGGGCTCCATAACTTTTATCCAAATAGGGTATCCATGCCGAATTTGTGTCCTTTTTTTTCCAACGTTCTGGGTATTCTAATAGCACCCAGGCTTTATGGATTCCCCTGGGGGGGTGAGGGAATAGGCAAAAAAAAAGCAAAGTTTTGAGTTTTGGGGGAAAAACAGGGAAAAAGTGCTCCAGATAAAAGTGTCTGTGTTTTCCCTAAAAATGGCACCCACAAAAGGTTTGCTGTACTAAAGTCACCATCTTCCCAGCTTTTAGGAACTTGCAGAGCTGAATCCAAAAATGTTGCACCACAGTTTTAGCATTTTTACAAGACGTAGCTTATTTTGCCTATTTTCTGTGCTCTCAACCTACAGTTTGTGGTGAAAACCAGTGTGAAACCCATAGATGATCCAGAAAAGCTATATATTTATGAAAAAGAGACAAGATTCAGCAGGAGGTCATATGTGTAGATCCCACAAGGTTTTCCCAAGAAATTTAAAATAAAAGAAATATTGAAAATGAGTAGGAAAGAAATCGACATTTATGACAACATTTTCATATGTACTTTTTTATCATGATAGCTTATTGACAAAAGCAGTGTACCATTACGTCAGGTAGACACTTCTGGTTGTGGGGATATATAGAGTTTGTAGGTTCTCGAAGAACACAAGCTACCCAGAGTTAACAACTTACCTGCACTGTCCAATGACTTTTCATTGAGTACTGAGACTAGATTAGTTCTTATAGCAAAATAGTTAGAGTTAAAAAGGGTATCAAGGAAACCTATGTACTTCTGAAATGCAATATAGAGTTTAAGAGCAGTGGTTATTTCTACATCTCTAAATTTGTGGGTACCATACTAGTGTAGCGGGCACCTAAGGGAACCTTGCCAACCTGTACATTTTTGAAAACTTGGCATCTAGTGGTATCCAGGGTGGACTGACTTGTGTGGCTCTCATGAAGTATTTTTACCCAGAATCTCTTGCAAATATTGACTAAAAAACACATTTTCTTCATATATCTGTGATGGAAAGTTCTAGAATCTCTGGGGAGCCACAAACTTCCTTCCTCCCAGCATTTCACCAGATCTCTGAATAAAAATGGTACCTCACTTGTGTGGGTAGACCTAGTGCCCACAACAGGAAATGACCCAAAACGCAACATGAAATTAGCACATTTTTCCACTGAACAATTAACCTTTCTTTCCCATGCGGGTAGCATGAGATTTTGGACCCTAGCTCAGCCGGCACCTAATGAAACCTACCCAGCCTGTGTATTTCTAAAACCTAGACACCTAGGGGTGTCCAGGGCAGGCTTACCTGAGTGGCTCTCACCACATTTTGTTACCCAGAATCCCTTGTAAATCTCACATTTTAACTAAAAAAATAAATGTTCCTCACAGTTCTGTGGTGTAAAGTTATGGAATCTGCGGGGAGCCACACAGCATTCCTAGATCTCCTGATAATAACAATTCTTCACTTGTGTGGGTAGACCTAGCTCCTGCAACAACAAATGACCCAAAATGCAAAATGCACCAAGCTCATTTTATAACCAAAAACTGACCCTTTATTCCCAATGTGGGTAGATCTAGATATTTTGACTCAAGATCAGCCAGCACCTTGTGAAATCTAGCTAACCTGTATGTTTTTAAGAACTAGAGACCTAGGTGTATTCAGGGTGGGCTGACCTGCATGGCTCTCACAACATTTATGTACCCAGTTCTGTGGCCACAGCATTCCTAGATCTCCTGATAATAACAATTCTTCACTTGTGTGGGTAGACCTAGCTCATGCAACAACAAATGGCCCAAAATGCAACATGCACCAAGCTCGTTTTTTCAACCAAAAACGGACCCTTTTTTTCCAATGTGGATAGATCTCGAGTTTTTGACCCTAGGTCAGCTGGCACCTCGGGAAACCTAGCCAACCTAACCTGTACATTTTTAGAACCTAGGCACCTAGGGGTATCCAGGGCGGGCTGACCTGCATGGCTCTCACAACATTTATTTACCCAGTATCCCGTACAAACCTCAAACTTTGACTAAAAAATAAATTTTCCTCACATTTCTGCGATGGAAGGTTCTAGAATCTGTGGTAAGCCACAATCCCTTGCAAACCTCTAACTTTGACTAAAAACAGATTTTCCTCACATTTCTGTGATGGAAACTTGTGGACCTGCGGTGAGCCACACATTTCCTTCCACCTGGCATTCCCTCATGTCACCAAATAAAAATGGTACCTCACTTGTGTAGGTAGAGCTAGTGACCGCAAAAAAAAAGGAGCCAAAACAGAACATGGACTCAAGGCATTTTTCCACTCAAAACTGACCCCTTTTTTCCAATGTGGGTAGCTCTAGTTTTTGGACCCTAGCTCAGCCAGCACCTATGGAAACCTAGCCGACTTGTACGTTTTTTAAAACTAGACAACCAGTGGTATCCATGGTGGGCTGACTTTTATTGCTCTCACCATGTTGTTTTACCCAGAATCTCTTGCAAACCTCAAACTTTCACTACAAAAACACATTTTCTTCATATTTCTGCGATGGAAAGTTCTAGAATCTGTGGGGAGCCACAAACTTCCTTTCACCCAGCACTCTCCCAGATCTCCCAATAAAAATGGTACCTGATTTGTGTGGGGAGACCTCGTGCCAACGACAGGAAACAACCCAAAACACAAGTTGGAGGTAGTACATTTTTCTACCGAAAAATTAACCTTTGTTTCCAATGTGAGTAGCACAAGATTTTGGACCCTAGCTCACCCGGCACCTAAGGAAACCTACCTGAACTGTGCATTCCTAAAACCTAGACACCTAGAGGTATCCAGGGCAGGCTGACTTGAGTGGCTCTCACCACATTTTTTTACCCAGAATCCCTTGTAAACCTCACTCTTTAAGTAAAAAACACATTTTCCTCACAGTTCTGTGGTGTAAAGTTATTGAATCTGCAGGGAGACACAAAATTATTTCCACACAGCATTCCCAGATCTCCTGATAAAAACAGTTTATCACTTGTGTGGGTGGACCTAGCTTCTGCAACAACAATTGGCCCAAAATGCAAAATGCACCAAGCTCATTTTATAACCGAAAACTGACCCTTTTTTCCCAATGTGGGTAGATCTAGATATTTTGACTCTAGATCAGCCGGCACCTCGTGAAATCGAGCTAACCTGTACGTTTTTAAGAACTAGAGACCTAGGTGTATTCAGGGTGGGCTGACCTGCATGGCTCTCACAACATTTATGTACCCAGTATCCGGTAGAAACCTCAAACTTTGACTAAAAATACATTTTCCTCACATTTCTGCAATGGAAGGTTCTGGAATCTGTGGTAAGCTACAAACTTCCTTCTACTCAACATTCCGCCAGGTTTCCTGATAAAAATGGTACCTCACCTGAGTGGGTAGACCTAGGGGGTTATTACAACTTTGGAGGAGGTGTTAATCCGTCCCAAATATGACGGATATACCACCAGCCATATTACGAGTTCCATAGGATATAATGGACTCGTAATACGGCTGGTGGTATATCTGTCACTTTACCGTCACTTTTGGGACGGATTAACACCTCCTCCAAAGTTGTAATAACCCCCCTAGTGCCTACAACAGGAAATGGCCCAAAACGCTAAATGAATTGCATTTTTCCACCAAAATCTGCTCCTGTTTTCCATTGTGGGTAGCTCCAGATTTTGGGCCTAGCTCAGGTGGCACCCAGGGAAACCTAGCCAACTTGTACATTTAGACACCTAGGGGTATACAGGCTGGGCTGACTTGCGTGAATCTCACCACATTCTTTTAAACAGAATCCCTTGCAAACCTCAAACTTTGACTAAAAAAACAAATTTTCCTCAAACTTCTGTGATAGAAGGTGCTGGAATCTGCGGGGACCACAAACCTTCTTCCTCCCAGCATTACCCCATGTCTCCCAATAAAAATGTTACCTTACTTGTGTGAGTAGACCTAGTGCCTGCAACAGGAAACGACCCAAAACACAACATGGATGCAGGGAATTTTTCAGTTTCAACTGAAAAATTACTGTTTTTTTTTAATGCGGGTAGCTCTAGTTTTAGGACCCAAGCCACCCGGCACCTAGGGAAACCTAGCCAACCTGAACATTTTTGAAAACTAGATACAGAGGGGTCTCGAGGGCGGACTGACTTGCATGGCTCTCACCATGTTTTCTGACCCAGAATCCCTTTGCAACCCTCAAACTTTGACTAAAATGAACACATTTCCTCACATTTCCGTGATGGAAAATTCTGGAATCTGCGGGGAGTCACAAACTTCCTTCCTCCCAGAATACCATCAGGTCTCCTGATAAAAGTGGTACCTCACTCGTCTGGGTAGACCTACTTCCCACAACAGGAAACTACCCAAACGCAACATGAATGCAGCACATCTTTTCCTGAAAACTCACCCTTTTTTCCAATGTGGGTAGCTTGAGATTTTGGATCCTAGCTCAGCCAACACCTAGGGGAATCTAGCCAACATGTACATGTTTGAAAACTAGACACCTAGAGTTATCCAGGGTGGGCTGAATTGCATGTCTCTCACTAAGTTGTTTACCCAGAATACCTTACAAACCTCAATCCTTCGCCAAAAGGAAATTTACCTCATATTTCTGTAATGGAAAGTTCTTGAATCCGCAGGGAGCCACAAACTTTCTTCCACCTAGCATTCCCCCATGTCTCCCAATAGAAATGGTACTTCACTTGGGTGAGTAAAGCTAGTGCCCATGACAGGAAACAGCCCAAAACATAAAATGGACACAGGGCATTTTTCTACCAAAAGCTAACCCGTTTTTTCCAACAAGGGTAGCTCTAGCTTTTGAACCCTAGTTCAGCCGACACCTAGGTAAACATAGCAAACCTGTACATTTCTGAAAAATAGATCACTAGGGGTATCCAGGGTGGGCTGACTTGTGTGCCTCTCACCACATTTTGTACCCAGAATCTCTTTCAAACCTCAAACATTGACTAAAAAAACACATTTTCCTCACATTTCTCTGGTGGAAAGTTCTGGAAAATGTGGGGAGCCACAAACGTCCTTCAACTCAACATTCTCCCACATCTCCAAATAAAAAGATACCTCACTTGTGTAGGTAGACCTAGTGCCTGAACAGGAAACCACCCAAAATGCAACATGGACGTAGAGCATTTTTGTATCAAAAACAGACCCTTTTTTCCATGTGGATAGCTCTACATTTTGGACCCTAGCTCAGCCTGCACCTACGGAAACATTAGCCAAACTGTACATTTGTGAAAATTAGACACAAAGGGGTATCCAGGGTGGGCTGACTTTCTTAGCTCTCACCATGTTTTTTACGCAGAATCCCTTGCAAACCTCAAACTTTGACTAAAAAAACACATCCTCCTCACATTTCTGTGATAGAAAGTTTTGGAATCTGTGGGTTGCCACAAAATTCCTTCCTCCCAGCACTCCCCAAGATCTCATGATTAAAATGGTACCTCACTTCTGTGGGTCGACCTAGTTCCCGCTACAGGAAATGGCCCAAAACGCAACATGGACAAAGCTCATTTTCAACAGAAAACTCGCTATTTTTTGCAATATGGGTAGCTCTAGATTTTTTTTACCCTACCTCAGCTGCCACCTAGAGAATCCTAGCCAACCTTTAAATTGTTTGAAACATGACACAGAGGGGTCTAGAGGGCGGGCTGACTTGCAAGGCTCTCACCATGTTTGCTAACCCAGAATCCCTTTGCAAACCTCAAACTTTGACTAAAATAAACACATTTTCCTCACATTTTTGTGATAAAATTTCTGGGACCTGTGTGGAACCACAAACTTTCTTTCACCTGGCATTCCTACAGGTCTCTTGATAAAAATGGTAACTCAGTTGAGTGGGTGGGCCTAGTGCCCGCGACAAGAAACAACCCAAAATGCAACATGGACGCATCGCCTGTTTCCACCAAAAACTGCGCCTTTTTATTCCAATATGGGTAACTTGAGATTTTGGACCCTAGCTCATTCGGCACCTACAGAAACATAGCCAACTTGTACACTTTTTGAAACTAGACACCCAGGGGTGTCCAGGGTGGATGGCCTGGGTGGCGCAGTTTTTACCCAGCAGTGGTGTGACGAAACTAGAGGGGCCGCCCTGCAAAGAACACGGAGTGGGCCCCTCTGGGCTCAGTCAGGCCTAGTGCTGTGTTGAGGGGGCCCCCCACCCCAGAGGGGCTGCAGGTGCCTTTGTTACTCCACTGTTATGCAGAATCCATAGCAAATCTCAAACTTTGATTAAAAAATACATTTAACTTACATTTCTGTGATGGAAAGTTCTGGAATCTGCAGGGAGCCACAAACTTCCTGCCACTCTACATTCCCCCCAGGTCTCTCGATAAAAATTGTCTGGAAGTGATGCTTGATTCCACTCAGGATCGACCTCAACTGAACAGCCATTGTTTGTAGGCCTTATGTTAAATACATTTCCAGAAATTCTAAAAACCCAAATGAGGTAACATGAAGTGAGTAAACTTTTAAAAGCTCTCACAAAGCATTATGCCATCATGCTGACTAGCAATACTTCCTACTGAGAACTAGTGACCAATGTGCCACTTAGGTGGCCTGGAAGTACCCTGAAGTTATGTAGAATTGTCTGGGTGTATCTGAGAAATGTGGTCCACTGGACCAACAAGCAGAAGAGAAGTATGAGTCCCACTCAGCGATTATTTTAAAATGAACACTTAGTACTTGAATGTCTTAGATTCTCATAGTAAGCAACATAAAGCTGAATAAAGTTTAAAATTGCAAGGTCACGAAGGAAACACACATTGGACCTTATTTATCAAGGATTTTGTTTCACCCTTGCGCCACGCAGAGGGGGCACATGACAACGCAAAACCTATACTGAGATTTACCAAGTCCCGCAAGGCCACCTTGTGGGGCCCTCTGTGGCTCGGTAAATCTGGAGCAATGCAAGGCAGCTCAAGTTGCTGACTTGTGTTCCTCTGCACTAGGGAGGTGTTCTCTAGGTGGGGCATGGGTGTTCCCACACATCCATCCATGGATTCTGAAGCATTCCCTGATTTACTAATACTGGTAGACCTGGGAGTGCGCCAGAATGTTATGTCTTCCCAGGTGAGGGGTTACAAGGAACACTATCTTTATTTCTCCTCGTTTTTCCCTCTTCCCACATGTGCTGCAGTAGGAAGAGGAGAAAACCATAGAAGGTTTTTGTAGTGCAGGAAGGTGTCCCTTCCTGCACAAAAGCAATCCTGCCTGTAACTCAAGCGCCCTTGTGCCATAAAGCAAGGGTGCCTGCATTGGCGCTAGGCAGTATTTTGTGCACCAGCGCTGGCAAAAAGCAGGAATGCGCCATATCTTGCTAGACATGGTGCATTCCTGCTCTTTTCCTTTCAGGAAGTGCAGCGCAGCAAGGTGCTTTGCATTGCGTGAAATACTAATAAATATGACCCTCAGGGGCATATTTATACTCCGTTTGCGCCGAATTTGCGTCGTTTTTTCGACGCAAATTCGACGCAAAACTAACTCCATATTTATACTTTGGCGTTAGACGCGTCTAGCGCCAAAGTTCATGGAATTAGCGTAATTTTTTTGCGTGAACACCTTCCTTGCGTTAATGATATGCAAGGTAGGCGTTCCCGTCTTAAAAAATGACTGTGATGCTATTGCGTCGGATTTATACTCCCGGGCAAAAATGACGCCCGGGAGTGGGCGGGTCTAAAAAACCCGCATTTGCGCCGGATTTTAGCGCCTGGGTCAGGGCAGGTGTTAAGGGACCTGTGGGCTCAGAATGAGCCCAGAGGTGCCCTCCCCTGCCCCCAGGGACACCCCCTGCCACCCTTGCCCACCCCAGGAGGACACCCAAGGATGGAGGGACCCACCCCAGGGACATTAAGGTAAGTCCAGGTAAGTATTTATTTTTATTTTTTTTTGTGGCATAGGGGGGCCTGATTTGTGCCCCCCTACATGCCACTATGCCCAATGACCATGCCCAGGGGACAGAATTCCCCTGGGCATGGCCATTGGGCAAGGGGGCATGACTCCTGTCTTTGCTAAGACAGGAGTCATTTCAATGGGGGATGGGCATCGTAAAAAAAATGGCACAAATCGGGTTAAGACGATTTTTTTGCCTCAGCCTGACTTGCCCCATTTTTGGACGCCCAAACGCCATTTTTCCCTACGCCGGCGCTGCCTGGTGTACGTGTTTTTTTTTCACGCACACCAGTTAGCGCCGGTCGGCTAACGCCGGCTAACGCCATTCAATAAATACGGCGCCCGCATGGTGCTTCAGAATGGCGTTAGCCGGCGCTAATTTTTTTGGCGCAAAACTGCGTTAGCGCAGTTTTGCGTCAAAAAGTATAAATATGGGCCTCAATCTTTTAGCCCGCTCCTGTCGGCTGTGTGTTTAGAAATATTATGGCCCATATTTATACTTTTTTAGCACCGAATTTGGGTCATTTTTTTTACACAAAAGCGGTGCAAACTTACAAAATATAATTGTATTTTGTAAGTTTGCGCCGCTTTTGCGTTAAAAAAAGACGCAAATGCGGCGCTAAAAAAGTATAAATATGGGCCTTAGTACCTCCCGGAATCAATTTTATCTTTGTTATTATTTTGCTTATTGGCTATGAATTTGTTAGAAATTTCTATTCAGGGGAAATTACTCCCAATCTAAATTTAGTACCACTTAAATAGGAGGGGCTATAAGGGACCTGACAATCTAAATGCAGAAACCCATACCGAGAAGTGAAATCTAGCCATTAATATTTACTAGCCTCTCAGTAACAACCCTCTTTGGGAAATCCTTTCAAAATGTACAGTTTTCATACTTGTCTGCACATGTACCTGAACCAATCGCAGTTTACCGCACAAGGAAATAAAATAACTTTTCATAACGAGAGCTCTGTATCAAAAACGCATTAAAATGCAAAACCAATAATACAAGACTTCCTGCATTTTACGGTTATTAACCTCGAACCTTTTCACAAGACATGGTTTCATGTTTGTTAAATTCTACATTTCTTTGGAGGAAAATCTCATTGGTGCCAGACTGTGACAAATTATAAATTGTGGTTTGGTGGTTTGGAGCATTTCCCACCATGGATTAAATTAAGACCACCAAACTCTTTCACTTTTAACTTCTAGCTGCACTCACCTAAATTATTCCATAACCTCAGGTAATTTGTAAAAAATACACTTCAATGAACTAAGGATATTTTGTTCCTTCTATGTTCTGTTGCTGAACAACATTAAATATGACAACAAAGTTGAAGGTGATTCATTGTCCCTGAATTTGCTCTCTGTATTTGTAATATTTGATAAATGTCTTTGACCTGCTGGTGTGGCTGAAATATCACATACTTCCACGTACAATTTCTGACAGAAAGAAACCTTTTCTTAGGTGCAATGTGTGCACCAGTGTTTGCATTGCAAATAGATTTCATTTATAAAAGGTATAATATGCATGTAAGCAGACCGGGGTCCTGTAATGAGCAATGTGTGCCTGTTAAAAAACAGTTTTTTATCCTCTCTTTATAAACGTGCAGCTGCATTTCTGTGATTTATATGCCTAATCATAAATCTGAGCATAAACCACCAGTTTCTTTCGAGCATATATGCATGTTACATTTTTCATCAGTTAGTGACTATTTTATGAAGTCCTGCCTAACTGAGAATACTCCTAAAAACAGATTTTGTGTTATTTCAATGCAGGGCTTGCTCTTTTGGTCATATTCTCTCCCATGAACAATTTCACTAGATTATGAACAATACTATGTTGGCATCTCCACTCCAGAGACAATGTGCCAAAATATAAGATCAGGTGTTCAAATATTGAAACAGAGCTGCCCATGTGAAAACAGAGGTGAGCAAATCAATCGTTTCACGGAACACAACTGGATATTGTAGTACATTTAGTGGAACTACATAAATACTAACAAACTACATAGATACTAACAAAAAATATTCACAACCCAACGTCCCAAGGTCCTCGCCTCTCCTACCTTTCTTGTGCAGAGATCTCTGCCCTGACTGTTGAGGTCTCTGCACATGTGCATCTACATTTTAGTTGTAGAAGTGGGTAGGACGGTGGAAGTGGCTGGAAAATGGGAACTACTTACTGCTAAATGGAAGGGATTTATTGAGGAGTAATGAGTAATGAGGGATAAAGGGAGGGCCAGGGATGAGTTTAGGGTGGGACATGCAACCACCCAAAATCAAAATGTCCATTGATATTCACAAATTGCACTTCTATAGTTACTACAGTCAAAAAGGACCCAATCAGCAGTAAATGTACTCCAGTCCAGACCTGGAGAAAGTCCAGCACCATACATGGCCAACCACTACTAATACAACACGCTCCCATATAAAGTAATCGAAGCAAAGACTTAAATTCAAACCCTGCAGGATCTAATGATAAATTAAATTTATTTATTTCAACTTTTAAAAAATATAAATACATGTTGTTTTTAAAATGTAATATAAATACAAAGATATTATCTTACTATAGAATATAGTTATAGCCATTACTTATTTAAAAAAATGTAACTATTTTTTTAAATATTTACATTAAGGTAAATTAATTCCATATATACCTTTTAGTAACTTTTAGTGGATAATGCAAAAAGCCAACACCTCTATCAGTGTTGGCCTCTCCCTGAGTTTCACAAAGCTGCAGTAGCGATGACCGTCAGTGTCCAATGGTGAAAGAATCAGTGACTTCTTTCACCATTTGGTGGCAAATTGCTGGCTAATAGTTATAACCAGTACTCTCCTGCAGGACGGCCCATTCTTTATACGTCATCTCAAAGCTGCAATAACAGCACTATGATCAAATGCTCTCATCTCAGGGTTACCTCATCCTTGAGTGAGTATGATATTACTATTTGCCACAAGTTGGGGAATGGCCTTCATATATTAAATGCTGTTTGTTATGAACACACAATTTGTATTAGCTTCACTCAGACTACAATCTTTTCTGTTTGTGGTTTTCTTTCTTTTGCTAGGGACAAATTGCATTCAAATAGACCATAATGTCTTTGTTTATGTGCCTTTAAGATTCCTTGATTTTTGTTTTTTGCATATGTGCTTTGGAAGGTACATAAAACGTGTTTCTTTACCTAATGGAAGTGTGTGTTGGTCTTATATTACAATATAATAGCATTAAGAGAGATCACATTTTATCAAAATATTAGAGTCATACAAGTTAGCCTATGGTGATGAATTGACCTACATTTAAAAGCCTAACAGAGAAAATAACACAAGTTGTTAAATGTGCATGTTTGAATTATGGTAGACCATCACCACAGGAGGCAGGTCTTTCTCCTACCTCGCCCCCAAAACCCGGAACTCCCTCCCCACCGACCTTAGCAAAACCAAAGACCTCCTGGTTTTCAGAAAGAACCTCAAGACATGGTTGTTCGATCAGTGACCCTCCCTACCCCCGCCGATTCCCCCCCCCCAGTGCCTTGAGACCCTCACGGGTGAGTAGCACGCTCTACACATTTTTTGATTGATTGATTGATTGGCAGCCACTCGTATTAAATATTACGTTTTAACATGACTGATATTGCATTCATATTAAACAAAGCACTGAAATTAGTTAACACTAAGAGTGTTCTTATTAAGATGTACATTAAGAATTGAAAGTATTAAATGAAAATTAATTGAACGTGCTTATCAATGTGAGTTACATGTGTGCAGAAAAACAAATGCACGTCTAAGTCAGTTCTAACATGTCACAAATAATGTTTGCAATTAAATCTTTGCTTTGCATATTTGAATTGAATTGTAAGGTGCACATTAGGTTTATTAATGTGTAAAATGTATTGATGTGTATTAAGGCTTTCTTAGCTTGACTAGGCCTGAGAGATTGATTTTGCAGCAGTAATGGAAAATCACTTGTTTATTTTGTCCCCTTTGATCTGAATTTCTTGCTTAGGCTGTTGATGTGATGTTGAATGTTCCACTGTATAGAAGGGAAGAAACATGTTTCATAATTAACTATGTTGCATTATTTGTTGTAGCTGTTGAACAAGACAGGAAACTTATGATTCTCGTGAAAATGTATTAGTTTATTTTGTGTACCGTGAGAAGAAGAACCTAATGTTGCAAACTAATAGATAATGTAATATTTTGTCAGAACTATGTGAAATCATTGAAATAACAATGCACTTTAGCTGAGAAAATCCGGAATAGCTGCAAATTTGATGTTCCCATCAACAGCCATAGGACTTAATTTCGACCCTGGCGGTCCTAGGACCGCCAGGGATGTGGTGGCGGTAGGACAGCCACATTATGACCAGAGGTCTCGGCGATCTCAATTGGTAGCCCAGCCATGCAAAGGCTGGCAGAAAGGGGGTGCAGGGTCCCCTGTGGACAGCCCCGTTGCACTTTCTACTGCCCGAATTACGGGCAGTGGAAAGCGCAACGGGTGCTGCTACACCCGCCGCACCTCCACATTAGAGCCGGCTCGATTATGAGCCGGCGTCAACGTTAAGGCCCTGTTCACTGCAGGGCCGGTGGGCAAAAACTCCACCCACCAGCCTTGCGGTGAACTGCAAATAGGGCCAGAGGTGTCCTGACCACAAAGGCAGTTTACAGACGGCATGAGTTTGGCGGACGCCCTCCGCTGCCCGCCAAACTCAGAATGGGGGCCTGAATCTGACATCTAAAGTGAGACCACCAGAAGGACCAATCAAGAGGATTGTGTTCATTTTAATTGGTGAGAGACTTTGAAACTTGAAGTTAGTCTTCTTCTGCCTCGAAGCCAACCAGAACTCTCTCAGAGTCTGTCTATTTTTATTTTAAGTCTGTTGTTACCTTCTGCCTCCCTAAGTTCCCAGATGAGTTTTCTCATCTTAGTCT
The DNA here is from genome assembly GCF_031143425.1 of Pleurodeles waltl. Taxonomy (NCBI): domain Eukaryota; kingdom Metazoa; phylum Chordata; class Amphibia; order Caudata; family Salamandridae; genus Pleurodeles; species Pleurodeles waltl. The sequence continues at coordinate 744,986,274 of NC_090449.1, read as the reverse complement.
TAATTGCCTTATTCAGTTATGTGGTTCAGTACTAATAAGCCCAACTAATTCTGAACTGCTGATCTGTTCTACATGCAGCCCGTGTTCTTCACTGTCCTGATGTTGCTGTCAACTGACGCCGGAAGAAAGTGACCGTCCTGCCTGATGAAGTATTACTGTCTGCTGTCACATGAGGAGAGGTATAACTAAATGTGGTTTCCTGTTTCCTTTTCAGCTTAGATAACTACACCAGCGTAATTGTTTTATAGAGAGGTGCCCTATTTAGATGATTTTTCAAATTATTTATGTCCTTCTTTTATTTTGCTTTTGCCTGCATGTGTTAGTCTGTTCCCACACATGCAAGTCTAAATTTGTGTTAGTGATAGGAGTGGCCCAGCTCTGAAACCTGAAATCTGATTTTGATTGTGAAAAATTGTATTTTGATTTTTACTGATGTCACCACTCTTCACCAAGTCCAAAGATCTAGTCGACCTCTATAGGTGAGAATAGTGATGGTGTCTCACCTGCGCGTTTGTGGTTTCCGAACCCGAAGTGGGGAGGAAATCTTTCCGGCACAACGTGCCCACAGTTTTGGTAGCAGAGGATGGTTTTGTCTTGTGAGGAGGAGACACAGTTTGTTCACATTGTGAGTTGTTCTTGGTGTAGTGAAAGGGTTGATACAATTACTGTGTTGTGTTACAAGTGTACGGAATGTGTTTTGAATAGGGTTTGTGCTTGCAATGCTTTGGCTAAATTGTGGTGAAGTGTAATGTATGAAGTGAGTAGAAAGTTTGTGTACTCCAGGTAATAGAATAGGGAGTTTGCGTACTCCAAGTGAATGTTGCTCATGGTGCTAAAAAATTGCCCACATGGTTGTTGCTGTTGACGGGTCACGCAAGGCCTAAGACTCCAGAGTATTGTACAAGTGTATGGAGACACAGTTAATTTATTGTCTACAGGTGAGGTGTTGGTCAATTGAGTACGGTTGACAATACCAGTAGATTTCCTTGAGTGTGTGAATTGTTGGTTCATATTAGGTGAATCCTGAGTGCACAGAGAGAATCCATACAAATTGGAATGAGATTTGAAGGTCAAATCTTACTTGCATTTGTGATAAAGCCATAGACGGAAGAGTAGCTGTATGTGTGAAAGGCCACAGTCGAAAGTTCTGTGCAGCTTTCAAAGCATTTGAGTCCTACCTGTATTGAGCAGACAGGTTTTGGGTTTTGTGCTTGCAATATTCGTATTTAGGTTTTGCGTGAGAGGTGTATGAGATGGCTTTGAGGTGAGTCGCAGCTGCTGGGCGAAGTGAAAGTGATGTCATTTGGTCCACGCAGGGATAGGTCGGTTGGTCAGAAAAGCCTTGCACAGATTGGTGGACAAGACTGCGCTGTTATAGGTTGAGAACAGCTTGTGAAAAGGATTGTGGTATTGAAAATTACTTCCTGGTTTCATAGGGAGGAGATGTTTTTATTCCAGTTAGGGAGGGTGAGGCTACTCAACCTGAGGGTACACCAGCATTCGAGGTAATGGAGTAGAGAGGAGTTTCAGCATGTCTTTGGGTAAATCAATGGTGCAAAATAACTGAGAATGAAGGTACCTTAGCTTTTCCCTGTTACGGATATTTTAATTTGAGAATTTTGGAGAACTTGAGGAGGGTGTTGTATGAATCAAAACCCCTCATTAGACCTGCTCAATTTGTAGCACTTGCCATTTGGGAATTAGTTGCAAGACAAAAAGAGGCTCAGAAGTTTGAAAGGAAAATGAGGAAAGCAGAAAAGACGCTAGCAGAAGCTAAATGGGATGGAATCCGTCGAATCAAGCTTTTGGTACAGTATTGCCAAACAAATTTTTCAGGACCAGAGGCATTAACTGTTCCTGTAACCATAGATTCAGTAGTCCAGTTGTATGCCCAGGGTAATAACGAGAGTGGTCCCCAGACTTCAAATCCAGTATCAGCAATGAATTCACCTTTTGGAATTAATGCAGCAATGGGGAGACTGAGTACTACTGTGCCAGCCATGACCCATATGAATTCTTCTGGCTTGAATCAGACTTATGATACAGTGGGTCCACTGATAGATGTGACATGTCCCCTGTGCTCCGTGGGATCCTCTGTGGTGACTCAAGAGCAGGCAGTGAGAGCCCCATGCAATGTACCACAGTTTATGCCCGGAGATGGAGGAAATAACATTAGTTTACAAGGGATATCAGCACAACAATTGACTGAATGGTTAGATAATTTGAGTGGAGCATCAATTCCAGGAAACATGCCTGAAAGAGAAAAGACATTGAACGTGGCTGGATTAAAACTGGAATTAAATGAGATGGTTGAGGGAACACTTGAATTGAACAGATTCTTACAATGAAAATGAATTGCGCTTCATGTGCAAGGATGTTACTCTTCAAGCAGGACAGGTTTATGAGAGATTAGCTAATTTGGCTGAGCAAATAATATCAAAATGAATAAATCTAAACAACTGAAGAAGAGCTACAGATTAGAATTTGACTCGAGAGACATTGCAAACATGAGATTACTTGGAATGAAAATTCACATTAAGGAGTTGATTCAGAGCATTGGGGAGCATTAGATAAATGGGAAGGCAGATGGGAAAAGAAAAGTGTTCAGAAGAAAAGGCCAACTCTATCTTCAAATGATGTACAGCAGGCTGAGGAGCTGTAAAAATGATACGAATGAGAGAAATTCCTAGAGGGAATTTTGTTCATGTTCCTTGGAGCAGAAGTGACATACTGTCATTTACAAATGATTCCCCAAAGTTGAGGAGAAAACCAGTGGAATGGTACCAGCAAACAGAAAGGTTTTTCAAGCTTGTGAAGTGTTTGTAGGAAGATGTGAACACTTTATTTGAGATTGTTGTTCCAGCAGATTTGTGGGTTGAGTGTAAGCGGAGTGTTGACTAGCCAATGTGTGAGCCGCCAAGGGTTGCAGTGACAGGTGCACCGTCAGAAGAAGTGATGAAAACCTATTACAAGGTGTTTGGGTTTTTGAAAATTAGAGTTTCCGATAAAGTTATTGATTGGCAAAAAATCTCAGGAAACGAAGGAGTCTGTTCATGCTTATTATGAGAGATTGTTGCAAGCCTTCAAGCAATACAGTAGCACAGAGAATATTGAACTGAGAGACATGATTCATTTTGTGTTTAGATTCGTTCAAGGATTGAAGCCTAAAATTAGTTATATGATTTAGAATCATTTGCTTTGCTGGCAAGGAAAGCCAATTGATGAAGTAGTGCTTTACGTAATATACTTTAGTAACAAAATTGAGTTGAAGCAGAAAAGGTTAAGGGAAAAGTCAATGGTGATGCAAATCAAGTCTGCCCAAGCAGCAGGTATGCAGGGTCTGCAAGGAATGGTGAATGCTGGAGGAATGCTTAGAACACAGCAGCAAGTAAATATGGTGCCTCAGCATAGAGGAAGAGGTCATGAAATTCGAGTAGATCTGAATGTGGCTGATGTCCAAAACATGAAGAAAATGCTTCCTTGTCATGCGTGCAGCAATGTCTGACTTTGGAAACGTGAGTGTCCTTTCAGTAACATAAACAATTTGGTGCAAGATGGTGGTGTTGTACATGTGGTTGGCGACAGTCAGTTTCAAAATCGAAGATTTCAAAGACCCGAAATCAAATCATGAATGTTCCTACTGGAGCACAGTACAGTTTCCCCAACAGCAGATTCATGCCCCACTGCAAATGCAGATACCACAAGATTCAGTGGCACAGCAACAGGTAATGGTTCCTCAGCAGAACGCGAAATAAAGAACAAATGCAAATGTAAATCAGTTAATCACACAATATCCATTGATTGATTTCAGTGATGATGAAATGAGTGAAGAATACACAAGTGAGAGTTAAGAAGAGGAAGAATGTATGTTGGCTGCCTCACTGGAGGTAGATCAGCGTGGTCCTTATGTGAATGCAAGTGTTATGAGTCATAATGCTTCATTCCTGGTTGATACTGGAGCAAACCAGCATCTGTTAAACCCCATTATAGAGCCCATTCTAGTTAAGAAAGGAACATTTGAGGGTCTGCACTGAATTGTAGTTTAATTCCATCACTTGTACACATGAAGGGATAGCAATTCAAACCAATAGCGATGATGAGACTTCCAGTCCTGTCAAACTGATGAGATGTATCCTCTTCTTACATTGTTTGCTGCCATGACAGTTAAAGACTTGTTGAACCAGTCAAAGTAACTATTAAGCCGAATGCAGTTTTCCCCGGAACACCACAGTATAACATGACTCCAGAACTGATTGAAGGTATGACCACAGTAACTGAAGATTTTGTTGAGCAGAGAGTTTTAAAAGAAGTGATGGGCAGCCCGTGTAATTCACCTATTATGGGATTGCGAAAGCCTAGTGGGAAATACTGCATAGTACAGGTTTTGAGAAAGGTGAGTGAAATTGTGGTATCCTGTTGTCCCATAGTGCCAAATCCAGCAGTGATTTTATTTCAGATTCCATGTGAAGCAGAATGGTTTTCAGCTATCAATTTATAACAGGCATTTTTCTCAGTGCCTTTGCATGAGGATAGTCAATTCCTCTTTTCATTCCGATTTGGCAACCATGTGTATTCATGGTGTCGCACTCCACAAGGATTTTCTGAATCTCCATCCATTTTTAATCAGATCCTGAAGACGAAGTTAGGCCCATATTTATACATTTTGCCGTAAAACTGCGCTAACGCAGTTTTGCAGCAAAATGTTTAGCGCCGGCTTGCGTCATTTAACAATGCGAGCTGGGCGCTGTATTTATTGAATGGCGCTAGCCAGTGCTAAACTTGGGCTAGCGTCTTACAAGAAGACACTAGCTGGGTGGCGGTAGGGAAGGAGGCGGTTGTGCATCAGAAAATGACGCTAGCCTGGTTAGAGGCAAAAAAAATGCCTCTAACCAGACTAGCGCCATTTCCTGGCACACAACCACCAAAAACGTGACTCCTGTCTTAGGAAAGACAGGAGTCATGCCCACCATCCCAATGACTAGCACAGGGAACAAGTGCCCTCCAATGGCAAAAAAAAAAAATTATACTTACCTGGACTTACCCGGGATGAGGTCCCCCATCCTCCGGTGTCACTCTGGTGGGGGTGGGGTTGTTCCTTGGGCTTGAGGAGGGCTCCTGTAGACCCATTCAATGGTGTTTAACCATGGAAATGGGTCCACAGGTCCCCTAACGCCTGGTCTGACCCAGGCGTTAAATAATGGTGCAAAGCAAGCTTAGCACCATTATTTAACCCGTCCTTCCACCCGTGCGTCATTTTAACACGGGGTAAATATGGGGCTAAGGGGATAGCACCATTTTTGAGATGGGAATGCCTATCTTGGATTTCATTGACGCAAGGTAGGTGCACGCATATAACAAATGGTGCAAACTCCTATATTTGGATGTTAGACATGTCTAACGTCAAAATAGAAATATGGAGTTAGGTTCACGCCAAATTTGCATAAAAAAATGTCTCGAATTGAGTGCTACAAAGGTATAAATATGGGCCTTAGAGCCTTTCAACATGCTATTTCAGTCTGCTTTATTACAGTACATCAATGACCTGATGGGTGCACCCAATACATGTAAAGCTTGCAGACAAGATACCATGGAGTTATTGAATCATTTGGGTGAAAATGGACACAAGGTTTCCCCTGCTAAGTTACAGTATTGCCAGAAAGAAGTAAAGTATTTGAGTCACCAAATTGAGGAAGCAGCAAAGAAAGTGTCCAGAGAAAGAGTTGCAGCAATTATGCAAATGAATCCCCCAATTACACAGAGAGATGTCAGAATATGTTTGGGCATGTTGAGCTATTGCCACCAATGGATCCAGAATTTTTCAGTAATTTCCAAACCACTGGACCAGTTGACAGACAAAGAAGTCACAGACCCAGTTCTCTTCAATGAAGAATGCAGGAAAGCTTTCACTGTGCTGAGAGAGAGGTTGTGCAGAGCTCCAGCGTTGGGAATGCCTGATTACATGAAAGGTTTTGCATTGTTTTGTCATGGACATGGTGGTTGTGCTTTTTCTGTTTTGACCCAGTCGCATGGAAGAACAAACAGGGCAATGGCATATTTTTCCGCCACATTGGATCCTGTCACTACTGCTTTGCCCAGCAGTTTATAAGCAGTGGCCAGCGCTGGTGTGAGCATAGGTCAATGCAAAGGCATTGTGATGGGACACCCTTTAACTGTTTATGTCCTACATTCAGTTGACGTACTTTTGACACGGTCTACAACCCAATATTTGACCAATGCCCATCTTACCCGTTATGAGTTATTGATCCTTTGGTCAGCCAATGTAACTGTGAAGAGGAGTGCAGTCTTAAACCCAGCCACATTATTACCTGTAAATGTTGCTGATTCAAATGATGTTAGTGAAATGGAATATGACTGCCTCAATGTCACTGAACTGTGCACTAAACCCAGACCTGATATTCAGGATGCTCCTTTAGAGGAGAACAACCAAGTTGAATTTGGTGATGGCTCCTGTTTAAGAGACAGTGAAGGTACTCTGACAGCTGGTTATAGAGTTTGCACACTCTCAGGAGTGGTCGAAGCCTCATGGCTTCAAGGAGTCGTTTCTGCCCTAGTAGCCAAATTGGTTGCCCTCACAAGAGCATGCTGCGTATCACAGCAGCTGAAAGTGACAATATTTACTGATAGTCATACAGATTTGCGCCTGTATTTATACTTTTTTTGCGCCGCATTTGTGTAGTTTTTTGACGCAAAAACGGCGCAAACTTGCAAAATGCCATTGTATTTTCTAGGTTTGCGCCGTTTTGCGTCAAAAAGCGGCGCAAATGCGGCGCTAAAAAAAGTATAAATACGGGCCTTGGTGTTGTGCATGACTTTAAGTTATGGCACCAGCGAGGTTTCATGACCTCATCAGGATCACCCGTTGGAAATGGTGAGAATATTCATACCTTGTTAAAGGCTTTACAATTACCTAAGAAGATTGCGATTGTTAAGTGTATAGCCCTTCAGAAATTGAATGATTATATATTGTTGGGCAATGCCTATGCTGACCAAATTGACAGATATTGTGCACTCCCTTGCGTCACATTCTATGAAGAGTGGAGTAATGGAAGTGACACCAGTAAGACAAATCAAAATTTCTCAATGTCAGTGGTTGATACCTGGGATGAGATTAAGAGGTTGCAGGAAGAGACAATAGATGAAGAATACAGAGGTTGGATAAAAGCGGGTTGTGTTCAAAGAGAAGGAGATGATGTCTGAATTTCAAATGAAGGGAAAGTTGTGTTGCCAGATTGCTTGTTGAAGTTAATGGCCAGTTATTATCATGGACAGGTTTATCTCAGCAGAGATTAATTGATTTGCACATTCAAATAGACATGGTACAACCCCAGATTTAGATTGATTGCAGAAGCGGTTTGTTACAGATGTGTTACATGCCAACAAACGAATGTAGGGAAATGCACAGTGGTTATTTTGAGCAACATAGGCAGATCAGGAGGTCCATTTAACAGAATGCAACTTGATTTTATTTAGATGCCTGCCTGTAATGGATTGAAGTATGTATTAGTAATTGTATATTTGTTCTCCCTTTGGATCAAGGCTTATCCAACATGTAGGAATGATAGTCTCACTGTAACTAAGCTACTGCTCAGGGAACTGATACCCAGGTATGGGTTCCCAACTTCTTTGGAATCAGATCAAGGAACTCATTTTAATAATGAGATCATTAAGTTGTTGTGTGCAGCACTGAACATTGAGCAACAATGACACTGCATTTACAGATCAGAGGCATCTGGATTGGTGGAAAAGATTTATGGAACACTGAAAGCTTGATTGGAAAAGGTCTGTGCCTCTATAGCGTTGAAATGGCCTGATGCATTTCCATTTGTCCTGATGAGTATGTGTAGCACCCCTGACACGAAGACAGAACTGTCTCCCCACGAGATTCTGATGGGTCGTGCAATGAGATTACCAGCAGTACATGCAAATGCACTTGTGAACATAACAGATTACTTAGTGGTAGATTGTTGCAAAGGTCTAGCTGATTTGGTTCGCTCTTTGTCTCATCAGGTTGAAGCAGCAACAGTTCAGATGGCTCAAGAACAGTGTCACAGCTTAAAAGATGATAACTCAATACTAGTCAAGAATAATATCAGGAAGACTTGCCTAGAGCCAAGGTGGAAAGAACTGTTTCAAGTTATCTTGGTGATGACAATAGCTGTGAAGTGTGCTGGCCTTCCGAACTGGATCCATGCAAGCCATACACGCAAAGTTCTGTGTCCTCTTGAAAACACAGAGTCTGATCCTGCAAGAGCAAATGTAGAAGAAGAAGGGGTTTGATTTGGCCAAGCTATGAGGATGGAACAGGTAGCTGAAGCAGAAAGTGTGCAAAGTGGGAAGGTGCAAGCAGCCTGCATGAAGACAGTAGTGCAGGAGAGCAAAGTCAAAGTCAACTGATTCCTGCCAGCTCAGCAAACGTTGTGAAAGCAGTTGCACAAGGAAAGAAAACTGTAAAAGTAGATTAATGGCCTGCAGGTGCACATTCACTGGGTGCTGATAAACTCCCAATAATAACAGAAGCAGCCGAAGAGTCAAATTAGAGTGAAGATGAAGATGGTGCTGGAAGGAGAACAAAAAGGAAAAGAGTGCAGAGTTGCAGATACTCTTCACCAGAATGGATCTTTCTTGTCACAAATTACTGGGAGAATGAGTTTATGGACCTTTGTTTTGACCGTGAGGATTCAGTTGAACATTCTGGAACTTGAAATCGTATTTGAACTGAGTTTTGAAATAACCTTGCCAATTGATCAACAAAGACATTAAACTTTGGAAATTACCATAAGTGATCACCAGACTGTTCCATCGAAAACAAACATTTGAACTATTTTTGGGAGTTTTTAGTTGAACATTGAAGAACTTTTCCTGAAGATCAAGAACGGCTGTAAATAGTGCAAAGACTTTGAAAAGCTCCTTTGTTTTTTTGATTTTGCTCATTTTTGCTTTTATATTTTTCTTTCTCTTTTCTCCTTTGATTCTACAGAAGCCATGAACCCTGGACAGGGCAAACACAGTTGATGTAAATATGTGTGTATTGGTTTAGTTATAGTATGTATGATTGCATGTATTTTTTTGTCCTCATTTGCCTTCTACACCCCTAAGCTGCACTCCAAGTTCTTCCTCTACTAGCATTACCCAGTTACCTGAGGAGATCGAGGATTTCACAGCTGGGAAAGAAGGGGAGGCTGATGACTTTCGGGTACCATTTTCCTGTCGCCTTGTCTTACCCTCAAGCGGCTCTAATCACCAGACCTTGTTGGATTTGTCCCAATTCCCCCTGCTAACCGTCTTGTCATAGGAGCCTATAATTTCTCCCCTTTTTTAGTATGAGATCGATTAAAAGCTATCTTATGCATATAAAATCACTGAGTTCAGCCATTCTGCCATTGAAGGGCTGATCGGAGTTAACCATTGTTTGCATATTTCTCTTCTACCCAATAGGACCAGGTAAAACAGCAGATTCTTATCGCACCCATGAGAAACTCCTGCCTCTGGAGACATCCCCAAAAAAACGAATTCTGGGATTACCTCTATATGGGTTTGGAAAACATCGTTTAACACCTTCCCAACCTCTCCCCAAAACTCCTGTATACTGGGGCAAAACACAAACATATGAAGGTCGTCTGCCTTCGGTAAATCACATTTCTTACAATTTATGTTCTCTGCTTCCCAAAGTTTCGCCAACTTCTTTGGTGACCAAGAAACTCTCTTAAGGGAAAAAGGTGTTTTCACCTAAGATATGCCGGTTTTACCATACTGTACAATGTCCGAAAAGATACTTGCCATATTTGTTCAAACTTTGTATTCGGGATGGTGTCTCCCCATAAAACCACAGGGAGATCAAAATCTCCATCCAAAATATTCAGGAGAAGCCCATATCAAACTGTCACTTCCTTCTACTGGAGGGGCCCTTTAATCAGCGACTCTTCCAGCTCATTTGTTTCAGTTTCTTTATTTCCCAAAGAGCGCGCCAAAGTTTGTAATTGCTAGAACTTAAATTTAGATACCTCACCCAATGTTTTCCTCTGAAAGTCCTCCCAAGAACACAATTTCCCGTTCTGGAGAATCTGGCCCCATTCAATAATGCCTGCCTCTCGGAGAGGTATTACCAATATATTGTTAAGGCATTCTGGCATGCCAGGAGAATCACACACCGGGGCGTATTTGCTATAATAAGATAGTCTTGTCTCTCGTCTGATCTGTGCCCATAACCAAGCAGCTGCCTGTAGGACTTTCAACCTCACTTTTTCAAAGAATTTCGAACCACCAAACTTATACATAAATTCCAAACCCCCACCATGCTCCTCCTTTAATATGGCCCCTAAGACCTGAGCACTCCCAACACCCTCCCTTTCAGACAGTAGAGCCTTTACATTTTTAATTGAAAAGCCCAGGCATATAATTGAAAATCAGGTAGTGCAATACCCCCTTTATCACGTTTCCTCCTCAGCTTCTTCCTTGCTATCCTAGCCTGTTTAGATGCCCAAATTAAGGAATCCAATTTACTGTGCAATTTTCGAAAGCAAGTCTTCTTGAAGTGCAGAGGAATCATATTAAATAAAAAGGTAAAATTCGGGAGGATATGCATTTTGACCAGGTTGGCTCTTTCAAACAATGTTAAAGGTAAATGAGACCAACTTAATATAAGTCTGTTTGTCTATTTTGTGGCTCTATTAAAATTTAATTCAGCAATTCTCCCCAAGGAACTACAGATCCTAATTCCCAAGTATTTAAGGTCCCCTTTCATCAGATCATGTCCTCCCTCCATATTCCATGCCATAATTTCTGTCTTGGACATATTCACCTTATAACATGATACTAACCCAAATGCTGTTATTACTTGATCTAAGCTAGCTAAAGTAGTATTTAGATCACTTGTGTAGACCATCACATCATCTGCATACAATGATAGCTTCTTTACCCAACCCCCACAAGTAAAAGGTTTAATCATGTGTTATTTCTTAATCTTTTATGCCAATGGTTCTATATACAGGTTAAATAATAGAGGGGATAGGGGGCACCCCTGCCTCGTCCCTCTTGCTATCTTGAAACTTGCCGTTGAGTTTCCATTCAGCAAAATTCTAGCCGAGGGGGTGTTTTAATTTCCCGCATTACCCTACAAAATTTATCTCCCAGATGATAAGCTGTAAGGGCCTCCAGATATTGCCAGTTCACCCTGTTGAAAGCCTTCGTAGCATCTGGCACTATTATAGCAAAAGGGGCCTTATTTGCGACTGCCAAATCTATAGATCCAATTAGCTCATGCTTTCGTTCATGCATGAATCTCCCTTTTACAAACTCTTTCTGATCTTCTGCTATCAAATTTCCTACAACATTACTCAACCTCTTTGCCAAGATACCTGCAAACAGTTTTAGTTGTTGTGTAACAAAGAGATGGGCTTATATGACTCACACATCATAGGATCTTTATCCGGTTTCAAAATCAATGTTATCACAGCATCTTCCCAAGATTTTGGGAGAGGAGCGCCTTCTTGAAAGATTACCACAACAATCTGAGTCAGAACCTAGCTGATTAGCTCCTCCAGGATCTAGTAAAATGAATTTGGCAGCCCATTAGGACCTGCCGTCTATCTTCTCATACTCCTATCAGCTATTTGACGTACCTCTTCCAGGTTGATAGGCTAATTTAAGCCTTCCTTCTCCTCCTCTGACAATCTTGGCATTGCCATCCCATGCAACCAGCTGTTTATTTGCACCTTTGTTGTCCGCGAGTCCTCTCCATACAAGGTCCCAAAAAAATCTAAGAAGACCTGCTGCACCTCCCTTGTTTCCTCCAATCTTTTCCCAGTAGATTTACATCTAACTTCTCTCACTTCAATCCTTGCTAAGTCTGCCTTAATCTTCCAGACAAGTAATTTCCCAGTACTTTCTTCATACTCAAAGTGTGCCAGCTTACTTGCCTCCCATCTAGCCCTTACCCTTGCTTCTACTATAGCTCCAATAGTGGTCTTTTGCTCCTGAATGTCCTTCAGCAGGGTCCCGTTACTCTCTCCCTGATCCTGTTGAGCTCCAAGTCTTCTTTCTAGGGGCTTGCTCTGCCTCCATAACTACCCTCCTCCTTTCTCTGTTTTTCTGAGCTGCGAGGTTAATCAATTCCCCTCTTATATAGGCGTTAAAGGAGTCCCACACTACATGTAGCTTTGTAGAGTTAATGTTATTCTCAAAAAACTCCACTGCCCTGGCTCTCAAGGTATCCACCACTTCCGGATCCTTCAATAATGAGCAGTCTAATGTCCATCTTCGAGTACTTTTTGTAGCTTTGACCCTCAATGCTAAGACCACTGCTACATGGTCAGGCAAGTGGGCAGCCAGATTGTGTGCATTTTATTGATTGCGGGAATGAGTGGCTCAATGAAAGGAAAAGTGCAAAGTACAGCAACTCCAGTGCAGAAAATTACAACTTCCAAGCAGGATAAGTTCTATAAGGATAAGGCATTGCTTCATTTAGATGATACAAAAGGAGATTTATATTCAAATGCTTATTTTAGTTTGCTGTATGAGTATGTGGACATACTGAATGTGTGTGATTGTTATGTGTGTACACAAATTACTTCGTCAGTGCACAGAAGAATCACTTATCATAGCTTGCCACTAATTTACGGTATTTGTTGCAGTCTACTATTAACACATTTATACAATCAAGAGTACATTCAGTACTTCTATTCCAACTATGATTTAGTTCCCATTAATCAGCATTTGCGCAGCATTGCAAAGGCTAGAAACATAGATATAGTAGGAGGACTCTTTGAGCCTATACTGACTTTTGGCACAGCATATGCACACCGGAATAACTTAACATGCTTTCTTACACAGGTAGAAAAGGAGTTCATTAATCAAGTAGATGATAGAAGAAAACAATTAAAGAAAAGATAGATAAGGGTATAGTTAGCAGGAAGAAATCAGCATACAACACACCTTTAGGTTAGCAACATGTAGGGAAGCTTTGTATATATAGGCTGCAATCAAAAGCTGACAAGTTTGTAGAAACAAGTGAATGAAGACATGTGTCCCTATTCAAGAGTGTATGGGTTTTTATGTTGAATGGCCAAGACCCTGCTGTACCTTTTGTCTATTACATCTGTGGTGAGAAAGCTTATTACAAGTTGCCGAAAGGCTTGAATGGTACATGCTATTGAGAAGTGGTTTTCCTGAAAATTTATCAAGTGGACATCATTGACAAACCAGCAAAATGAGATTTTAAAAAATAGCACGTAGTTCAGAGATTACAGGATATGTTTTTGGAGCTTTTATTCCATCAGTGGGTGTAGTATTGAATGTCATAAAGATAAGGACGTTATCAACGATTGTAGATAAGATGTCAACTGATTTTTCAGGTGCGATGCTCCTAACGGACACAAAAATAGTTGTGGCAAGGTCTATGATTCTGCAGAATCACCATGCGATAGGCATCCTTTTAGCAAAGGAAGGTGGGGTTCTGCTGAGTTTTAAAGTCACAGCACTGCTGCACTTACATTCCTGATAACAGCAGGGAGATAAGGAGATACTTATCTAATTAGACGAGTCTGAAAAATGACTTAAATGACCAAAAAAGACAAATGTTTGGGAGACAATAGGTGAAGGATTCTCAAAAGTAGGATCTTGGTTAGGAAACTTGAAAAATGGTTTTGTGAAAATGATCTTGAAACCTTTATTGATTGTGAGTGTGCATAATTTGTGCACTTTGATTTTACAAGGCTTATAATTTCTGGCAAAGGCAAAGAGTAAAGAATAAACAGAGGAGGAAAGAAATTGAAATGGAGAATACGAGAAACAGGTATCATCAGACAATGAAGAGAACTGACAATTATCGCAAACCTAGATCTATGCGCTATCAAACTGCAAGGTTTTGATTTTATCTCATTGTAAATGAGAAAAGTTATTTTGTGACGGCATGGATTGCCGTCAGAGGAGGGACTGAGAGAGATCAAATTTTATTAAAATATTAGTAGCATAGAAGTTAGCCTATGGTGATGAATCAACCCACATTTAAACTCCTAACAGAGAAAATAACATGAGTTGCAAAACATGCACGTTTGAATTATGGTGGACCATGTGGCCGCCACTCTTCTTAAAACTACATTTTAACATGAGAGATTTTGCATTCATATTAAACGAAGTAATAAAATGCTTGCAGGTTGGTCGCTCCCCGCTCCGCCTTCCGCGCCGTCTCCTCTCCCGTCACCTTTTTGCTTTATTCCCTGCCGCTGCGTCCCCTGCGGCCCCTCCCGCCTCCCCCAGCCTTCTCACCTCTCCATTGCTCGTTCCCCTCGCCGCTGCCTCCCCTGCGGCCCCTCCCACCTCCCCCAGCCTTCTCACCTCTCCATTGCTCGTTTCCTTCGCCGCTGCGTCCCCTGCGGTCCCTCCCGCCTCCCCCAGCCTTCTCACCTCTCCATTGCTCGTTTCCCTTGCTGCTGCGTCCCCTGCGTCCCCGCCCCCCAGCCCTCTCATTGGACAGACCCTCCTGCCTCCCAGCTGCCACTCCCACTCTCCCTTCCTCTTATGGCAGCCGCGGCACGGCCGCGCCGCTGGTGCGCCGAAGGTGCGCAAAAGGCAAGCCTGTTTGCGCCCGTCCGTGCCAAAACCGCACCCAGCGCCAGTCCCCCTGGCCCTCTCAGACACACCTACTCCCCCCTCACCCTCCACTCTCTCAACCCAGGCCCCCGCCCCACATGCACCACATCCAGCCCCACACACACTCATGGCCCCTTCACCTGCCACACCTGCCACTTCTCCTGCTCGTCATCCCTCACACCACACACCAACGATAGCGACCCCACCTTCAACAAACACAACACCCCCAACACAAGACTCACCCACCCTGCCCCCACCAACCAACCCCGCAGCACACCTGCCCACAACCAGAACACACCCCGCAACAACACCCTCACGCACCAGACCAATGCCACCCACCACAACCACCTGAACTGCCTGCTCCTCAACATCCGCTCCCTTCACAAACATACCATAGAACTCTGGGACCTCATCACTTCACACTCACCTGACATCGCCTTCCTCACGGAAACCTGGACCAACCCCTCCTCAGAACCCGACATAGCCATAGCCACCCCCAAAGGATACAAACTCCAACACAAAGACCGCCCCAACAGGCCAGGCGGTGGCATCGCCATCCTACACAGAGACACCATCAAAGTCACCACCAGCTCCCAAGACACTATCGGCAACACTGAACACATGCACTTCCTCATCCACATCAACAACAACTCCACCCTCAGAGGTACACTAATCTACAGACCACCCGGACCACGCCCCGCCTTCTGCGACACCATCACCGACAGCATCAGCCCGTACGCCCTTACCTCCACAGACTACATCATCCTCGGTGATTTCAACTTTCACTTAGAAAACCCACAAGACCACAACACTACCTCCCTCATAGACAACCTCAACAACCTCGGACTCAAACAACTGGTCACCGCACCCACCCACTCAGCAGGACACACGCTGGACGCAATCTTCACCTCAAGCCAACACATAGCCTACACCCACACCACCGAACCCCTCTGGACTGATCACCGCTGCGTCCACTTCTCCTTCACCAAACCACCCACACACTACCATCAACACACCACACCCTACCGCATGTGGGACAAGATCCCCACAGAACGACTAAACTCCCAACTTGCCCATAACCCCCCCACACCAACGACCCCAACGCAGGGTCACTACCTGTGCAGACACACTAGCCCCCCTCAGAAAATACATCACCACCCGCAACATCAAGAACGTCCCATGGTTCACCCCTGAACTTCAAGACTCAAAGCGCAAATGCCGCCAAGCTGAGAAAATATGGAGACTAGAACCCTCCTCAACCAACTTCTCCACCCTCAAAACCACCATTCGCACTCATCACCAACTCATACGCACCGCCAAAAGAGATCACTACAGGACACGCCTTGACAACAACTCTCAAAACAGCAAAGAACTCTTCACCATCATCAAAGAACTTGCCAAACCCAAAGCCAGCAACATAGATCCCACACACACACAGCCCCTATGTGACGCCCTTTCCAACCACTTCCTCCACAAACTCCTGGACATCCACAACAGCTTCATATCACACACCCACCACACATACCCCTCACCCACCCAACTCAACCCCCACTCAAGACCCCCCCACCACACTATCCACATGGACCCCTACCACACACGAAGAAACCGAAAAAACCATGAACTCCATCCACTCCGGTTCCCCCTCTGACCCCTGTCCACACCGCATCTACAACAAAGCTAGCCCTACCATCGCCCCCATACTCTACAACATAATCAACTCCTCTTTTGACTCCGCCACCTACCCAGACCCCTGGAAGCACGCGGAAATTACCGCTCTCCTAAAAAAAAAAAAAGCCGACCCGGAGATCCTCTCCAACTACCGCCCATTCTCCCTCCTCCCTTTCCCCGCCAAGGTTGCAGAGAAATTAGTCAACACCCGCCTATCCCACTTCCTCGAAGCAACTAACACCCTTGACGCCTCTCAATCTGGGTTCCGCAAGAGCCACAGCACAGAAACCGCCCTCATCGCATGCACTGACGACATCAGGACCAAAGTCGACAAAGGCGAGACCGTCACACTCATCCTCCTAGACCTCTCCACAGCTTTTGACACCGTCTGCCACCACACACTCTGCACAAGCCTCCACAACATAGGAATTCGCCACAAAGCCCTAGACTGGCTCACCTCCTTCCTCACCGACTGAACCTAGAAAGTCCGCCTTCCGCCCTTCCACTCCAACACTATCAAGATCACCTGCGGAGTCCCCCAAGGGTCCTCCCTCAGCCCAACACTCTTCAACATCTACATGATCCCCCTAGCCAACATTCTCCGAGCACACGGAATCACTATCCTTTCCTATGCAGATGACACCCAACTCATCCTCTCCCTCACCCGCAACCCCACCACCGCCAAAACCAACCCACACGCCGCTCTCCTAGACACCACCAACTGGATGACTACCAACCACCTCAAGCTCAACTCAAACAAAACCGAAATCATCATCTTCGGCCCCAACAAAACCACATGGGACGACTCCTGGTGGCCCACCGCCCTAGGCCCCACACCCCCCCCGCAACCCACGCACGCAACCTCAGCATCATCCTCGACCCCTCCCTCTCTATGACACAGCAAATCAATGCTCTAACCTCCTCCTGCTTCCACACACTCCGCACTCTAAAAAAATCCTTCAAATGTATCCCCCCAGAAACCAGAAATACAGTCACCCACGCACTCATCAGCAGCAGACTGGACTATGTCAACGCCCTCTACGCCGGCACCACACTCAAACTCAAATGCAAACTCCAAAGAATCCAGAACACAGCTGCGCGCCTCGTCCTTGGCCTCCCCCGCCACGAACGAATCTCACCACACCTCAAATCCCTTCACTGGCTCCCCACAGACAAGAGAATAACATTCAAGATCCTCATCCACGCACACAAATCCTCCACAACACCGGCCCAACCTACCTCAATGAAAGAGTAAACTTCCACACTCCCACACGCAACCTCCGATCAGCCGACCTCACCCTAGCCACAGTCCCCCGCATCCAGCGCACCACCACAGGAGGCAGGTCTTTCTCCTACCTCGCCCCCAAAACCTGGAACTCCCTCCCCACCGACCTTCGCAAAACCAAAGACCTACTGGTCTTCAGAAGGAACCTCAAGACATGGCTGTTCGACCAGTGACCCTCACTGCCCCCCCCCCAGGCCCCCCCCCCCCGGCCCCCCCCCCCAGCCCCTTGAGACCCTTGCGGGTGAGCAGCGCGCTCCACAAATTTCTTTGACTGATTGATTGATTGATATTAAGATGTAGATTAAGAATTGAAAGTATTATATGAATTGAACGTATTTATAGTGAAGTAAATGATTTTATTAATGTGAGTTACATGTGTGTAGAAAAATAAATACACATCTAAATCAGTTCTAACATGTCACAAAGAATGTTTGCAATTAAATCTTTGCTTCGCATATTTGAATTGAATTGTAAGGTGTGCAATAGGTTTATTAATGCGTTAAATGTATTGATATGCATTAAAGCTTTCTTACCATGACTAGGCCTGAGAGATTCATTTTGCAGCAGTAATGGAAAGTCATTTGTTTATTTTGTCTCCTTTGACTTGAATTCCTTGCTTAGGGTGTTAATGTGATGTTGAATGTCTCATTGTATTGAAGGCAAGAAACATGTTTCAGAATTAACAATATTGTATTATTTGTTCTAGGTGTTAAACAAGACAGGAAACTTGTGATTCCCATGAAAATATATTAGTTTATTTTGTGTACCGTGAGAAAAAGACCTTAATGTTGCAAACTATTAGATAATGTAATATTTTGTTGGAACTGTGTTAAATCATTGAAATGACAATGACTTTAGCTGAGAAAATCCAAAATAGTTGCAAATTTGATGGTGCCATCGACATCCATTGGACACTGAAGCCCTCATTACGAGTTAGGCGGTCCAAGGACCGCCATGGTGGAGGTGGCGGTTGCACTGCCGTGGGCCCGGCGGAGTAGACTGCCATATTATGACCATGGCGGTGTTCCGACTGGAACAGAGCCAAGTCACCGCCAGTCCCACCAGTGTAGATGCCGCGGCGGCCAGCAGTAGGCATCTCCAGGACGGCAGGGGGCATGTTTCTGCCGACCATATTACAAGGTCACACACCGCCAGGATTTCTGCCACGGTTGCCCCACCATGAAAAGCCTGGCAGAAATGAACAACATAAAAGGGGACACTCATCTTCAGGAACACAGGCATGTCCACAGCCACTATGGAACCCGAACTGGAAGTCTTCCCAATGATCCTGCTGGCCATATAACTCCAGAACCAGCCGCGAAGACACTATCCGTAAGTACAACCGCCTAGCACACACAGGAGGGAAGGTCATTAGTACACACCCACACACAACACACACACCCGGCACGGCTAGCGACGGCCACACACACCTACGCAAACAAACACCCGTAGCAACACATACACACTAACACGCACAGAACAAATCGAACATATGCAACACATACATGTGGAATGAAAGCCAGGACAAGTTTGTTACGCTCAACAACAATGGGTCTCTGGTGCAGATATATTAGATAGAAATGTGAATATCATGAATAACTATATACAACATAGGCCTAATGGTCATTCCAACTGTATTGTGTGCCCCAGGCACACAGGGCAATGTCCATGGCTCCAACTTGACTCCTGACTGCAAAGTGGCCTCCACATGGCAGGGGCATCAGGGGTGGGGGTTTGGGTTCTGAGGGGGGGTCCTTAGGTTTGGGTTTGGAGGGGGATCCTTTGGTCTGGGTGGGGGGGCTTTAGGTTTGGACTTTAATTTTGGGGGTGGGGCCTTGGTTTGGGTTTGGGAGGGGTAACTTTGGGCTTTGTTGGGGTGAGAAGTCTTAGGTAGGGGAGGGGCATGGCTTGTACCAGGGGGACCATGGGAGGACTGGGAGATGGAAGGCAGGGGATTGGGGAGGGTAACAGGGTGCTTGGGTGGCACAGGGACTGGGACAGTGTGAGGGAGCATGGAAAATTCTTGCAGGAAACGTTTTTAGGGGCACAAGGTTGGTCATGGGATAAACATTTGGGAGTGGAGGGAGAGGTAGTGGTTGGGAGGTGTGTATAGTGAGGTGCCTTGGCTGCAGTTGCGAGCGTGGATGCCATATGTGTGCTGTGTGACTGTTAGGTGGGTGAGTATGGGTATTTAGGTGTAGTGGGAAGAGGGGGAGGAGATGCAAGGAGATGGCAGGGTGGATGTGTGAATGTATGTTGTGGTGGTGTCTACAGGTAGGGTGGATTTGCTGTATGTGGCATGGGTGTTGACAGTTGTGCTGAGTGCACATGTGGTGTATGGGGTGCATGTACTGGGGTCTGCTATTGTGGTGACGGTGGGAATGAGGGCACTTGTGGTAAGATCCGGGAGTGGTGATGTGGTGACTGCAGGTTTGAGTGGTGTGGTGTCTGTGAGGGGGGAGGTGGTGGGAGAGTCTGTGTAGGGAGTGGATGTTGTGTCTGCATGTGTCTGTTGTGTGTGTGCATGGAGGTGGTGACTTTTGTGGTGCTTGTGTTTGTTCTTGCGAACTGTGTCTGTTGATGTGGATGCATGTTGGTATGAAAGTGTGCCTTGAATGGGTGAGGGGAGAGGGCTGTGGGATTGGGTACTTGTAGTTGGAGGGGGTACAGAAGAAGAAGGGACACTGGTTGCCGTCAATGAGGAGGCCAGAGCCTGAAAGGATCTCTGCAGGGCAGCCAGGGCACTGTCAATGCCTTTCAGGTAGGTATTTGACTGCTGCATCTGTGATGCCAGTCCCTGGATGGCATTCACAATGGTTGACTGCCCCACAGAGATGAACCTCAGGAGGTCAATTGCCGCCTCATTGAGGGCAGCTGGGCTGACTGGGGCAGGGGCAGATATGCCTGCAGCGAAGGAGATGCCCACCCTCCTGGATGAGTGGACACAGACAACTGGGTGGGGAGCTATAGGGAGGGTGGTGCTGATAAGGGGGGTGGTGGACAAGGGTGGTGCTGGGATGGTCCCATATGGGTCAGCCACTACCTGGGAGCGTCCATCGGAGAAGGAATCTGAAGATGTTGTTGTCGATCCTATCTTCCCTGTCTCGCCTGTGGCACTCCACTCGCCCTCTGCCCCACTGGTCCCCTCAGCTCTGCTGGTATCAGCCTCTTGGATCCCGTGGGCTGCAGCTTATCCACTCGCTGGTACCCCTTCTCCTTCACCAGATGAGGCTGATGCACACAGACAGAGGAGGAGAGGGCGAGAGGGTGGCAGAGAAAGACAAGGTGCTATGGGTCTATACCAACCCAACTTTCACACAGAGTAACAACATTATTATCTGCTGCTATGCCATGGCAGGCCATGCCGTCACCTATATATGCTACTGTAGGATACCATGGGGGAAACCACACATTGCTGATGTAAACTGCTGATGGTGGAACAGTAGCAATCATGTACTTGATGAGGACCATATTAGTCACACTTGCCCTGTGCTTGGCACATTCTCAAGGTCGTTTATGGAGACATACCCTGTACTCCTCACTCAACAGAATCCTGCATGGGTAGGTAGCATGCCCACTTATCCATTGACAAATAGCACAGTGACATCTGGGCCCACTGTGCTTATCTACACATAAAGTACATGCCAGCTGATTGAGGACTCACTAATTACCTATGTCACAGTGGTAGGCTGATACTGATGGCAATGCCCTGACACCTCAGGTGTACTGATGTTGATGGTAGGAGCTGGGCTCTTCAGTTTTATTGAAGGTGACCACACAAACCCCAAATTGGAAGTAAATGCCCTGATAAGTCACTGTCTGCATGGTATGGGCACACATCTTTGATACCAGTCCTGCCAAGGTGACTGATACCCATAGTCGACGTGCATCTACCAATGACCTACGCTACATCTTCCCACTAGTAGTCAACCCAAAGCCATACAAGCATTACATTATCGAGGTGTGAGTGTGTACTTACCCCCTTGTGGCTTCTGTGCTGCTCTCAAGTGCCCAACCACGTCAGGGTAGGCCACCGCCAAAATGTGGGCCATTAGAGGGGGTCAAAGTCCGACGGGCACCCTTCCCTCATTGGGAGGATGCCCCCAGATGGGCCTCTGCAGTCTTACGTGCCCAGCGTCTCAGGTCCTCCCACAGCTTTCTGCAGTGAGTTCTTCGCCGGCTATAGACCTCCAGGGTCCGCACTTGCTTGGCGATGGCAAGCCAAATCCCCTTTTTCTGATGGGTGCTGACCTGCATGTGTGATACAGACAGAAGGACAAAGTCATGTAGAGTAGCATCACAGGGACAGCAGTGGCTATCACACATCAGACACATCTCATGACCACACTCACATGTCATCACGCCTCTAACGCTCAGACTCCTCACCCATCTCCATGCATCCACTCCATCTGCCTCGTCTCAACGCCTTTCATCCTCACACACATCACTATGAGACAGGACAGTAACATAAGACTCATCTGTTGCTCTGGTGCCCCATACAACTGTCCATACAGGGGTAAGACCCCGTCCACAAGCTTCTCCAGCTCCTCCTGGGTGAAGGCTGGGGCCCTTTCTCCTGCAGGACGTTGCATATTGGCTTCCAGAGTCAAAACACACCAGCACACACAGTGGAGGTCTTGCTTGCACGAATGTCAGGAGGTAAGGGAGCTATGCCACAGTAAATGACGGTCACACCCGTTGCGTACATGACTGTCACCGCCAGTGGTGATCACCATTGACCCCACTCTAGGCAACAATGTTATCCAATGAGGAGTTGTGACTGCCTACTGCCATGATGACTAACTCTGGCGGAATGAGGTCACTTCCATCTGTCCTGTGCATGCAGGACTGGCGGCTGCCATTGTACATGTAATTAGTGATTAGTAGTTTAATATTAGGTGCGTCATGGATGAAATATAGTGACTACTGCATAGATTGACATAGATGTCCACACATTGAATTCAACAGCTTTTGACTTCTTCTCTCTCCTATTCCCAGATACGGTGCAATGGTGATAATGAGGCATGCCCCTGTGTACCGTCCTCAAGTCGACCTTGCTACCCTGGAAGAGAGACACGTCATACAGACGTATCATCTGAATCATCAGACCATCATGGAGCTGTGTACCCAGTTAGAGCCGGATCTGTTGCTGCCATACGTCATCCCTATGCCATCCCTCCCACAGTACAGGTGTTGTCAGTTCTCCACTTCCTTGCCTCAGGGTCGTTTTAGATTACAGTGGGCTTGGCAGCAGGAACGTCACAGCTGATGTTCAGTAATGTGTTGAAGGATGTACTGTGTGCTTTGCTCAAACATTTGACCTGCTACACCAGGTTCCCCCAACTTGCTAATTTTAACCACTGTTAAAGCTACCTTCTATTATTTGGCACATGTCCCTCATGTAACAGGGGCCATAGATGGCACCCACATTGCCTTGGTTCCACCCAGGATAAATGAACAAGTGTATAGGAACCGGAAAAACTTTTATTCCATTAATGTCCAGGTGGTGTGTCTTGCTGACCAATATATCTCCCAAGTTATGGACAAGTTCCCTGGTTCTTTGCATGACTCATTAATTCTGCGGAACAGCAACTTCCCACACATGATGGCACAACTACAGAGGGACCGGGCCTGGCTCACCGGTATGCATCCAAGAGTATGTGTGCCCCTGTAATCCCATCTATTTTCACAATTGCCCTGTGTCTCCACAGGTATTGAGATGGGTCCAACCTTTGTGCACACAGATTACTCTGGCTACCCTAACCTTCCCTGGCTGTGACACCTGTGAGATATCTGACTACAGATGCTGAAAACCATTTCAGTGAGGCCCACGGCAGGACGAGGCGTGTTATCGAGAGGACCTTTGGGCTACAGAAGGCCATATTCCGGTGTCTACACATCTCCGGACGTGCCCTGCTCTACAAACCATTTAAAGTCTGCCAGATCGTTATTGCCTGCTGCGTGCTACACAATATGGCCCTGAGACGTCACATCCCATTGCTGGATGTAGAGAAGGTGGCAGCTGGACCAGTGGTTGATGAAGGGGACATAGTGAGTGATGAGGAGGATGATGAGGAGGATGCAGCTAGCTCTAGAGCAGAGTTCATTCAACAATACTTCCAATGTGAAACAGGCATGTGTCAACTGTTTTGTATGTGACCTGTACTCCTGTCTGCCTTGTGACATAGCTTATCCTGGTGTCTGTCATCAGTGGAGGTGTTAAGTGCAGCTCTCCCTCTGGGTGGGTTGGGGGGGCATATTGCCCATCAGAGAAGGTGTTACTGTTCAAGTGTTAGTGTTATTTTCACTCTGCTGTTGTGTTGCATCACTTATGTAATTTAATGTCCATGTTTTATGTTCCCTGTAATGCTATGTCAACTGCAATTGTAGTGCCAAACATAGTGGTGTCATCAGTATTGCTACTTATCCTCACTGTCCACAATGGGAGAATGTGTAATCTAACTTTTACTGACTGTGAAACATGCCTTTAGTTGAGTTTTGTCAGCTGTGAGGGAAGGACCATTGGGTATGGAGGTCTAGGAAATATGGATCTGCCAAATCACACTAGGGATTTCGACATTGTACTGCATGTGTGTTGAGTAGCCATCACTGACTCCTGTCGTGATAGTTGTCCCTGCCTTGGTCCATTTGCAGAGCATTCATGTGGTGCAACTCTGGTTCCTGCCTTGCCTGTTGGCTCCCTTGACACATGTATCCAGAATATGTCTGCTCTACTATCATCCTTGCTGCATATTGCTCCCCATTCTGTCTATCTCACAGACTTTTGTAGGACAATTGGTTGACTGTAATGACATATTACGTACTACAATAAAGACACATAGGCAGTAGCTGTGCTCAAATGTATTTAATGTGATTCACAAGTGCAATGGGTGATGAGTGGGGTCATGGTGGGTGAAATCATCAGAGTAGTTAGGCCAGCTGTAGGTAGCCCAGGTCCAGTATCCAAAGGGCCATGGGAAAATGGGGACATGACAGTGGACAGTCAACAGGATGTGTCAGTAGCACACAAGGGAGAATATTCAGGAGAGGCTCACTTCCTGGTAGTGGTCTTGGTCTTGGCATCAAGTCCTGCAGGATGTCTGGATGGACGTCCTTGCTTGTGTGGGGGTTCCTCAGCTACAAGGGGGGGTGCTGGTGTTCTGCGAGTCCTCTGGCAGGGCCTCCATTCCACTAGCTGCCGCAGAAGTAGAGGGCTCTGTTGGAATGTGGCTAGTGGAAGTGACCTGCTGGTGGATTTAGGACGCATGCAGGATGGTGGTCAGTTCCTTCAGCTCCCCGGCAATGGAAGCCATGGTGGCATTGAGGGTCTGCCACTCATGCATGGGCTCCTGGTGGTATTCCCTCTGCAGCCTCTGGTTCTCCTGCAAGGTTGCGAGGATCTAGCCCATCGTGTCCTGGGAATGGTGGTATGCTCCCAGGACTTGGGAGATGGCTTGCTGGCCTGTCGTTTGGTGTGGATGCTCCATCCCTTGAACCACAGGTGCCATCCCACTGACCCTTGCCCCCTGTGCCTGTGCCCCTGGCACAGTGTGCCCACTTCCAGTTCCACCAAGACCTTCATCGTCTTGAGTGTGTGGTCTTGACTCTGGTCCCTGTACTGTGGGGCACACTGCTGATTGACCTGTCCTTGGGACACAGGTTTGGTGATGAAGAGTTGGCTGTGATGTAGTAGCCACATGGTGGGGTACTCCGATATGTCCAGGGTGGGGCTGGTGGTGGTGGACTCACCAGTTGTCTCAGATAGGCCAGGCAAGTCGTCATTATCCAGACATCCACTGGGGCCTTTATCCTGGGGAGGGCTGTCTATCTCTGGCATCTGCTGCTGGGGGCAGTGGCAGCGGGACCTATGTATGGG
Organism: Pleurodeles waltl; assembly: GCF_031143425.1. Lineage (NCBI taxonomy): Eukaryota > Metazoa > Chordata > Amphibia > Caudata > Salamandridae > Pleurodeles > Pleurodeles waltl. Next base: position 744,960,838 of record NC_090449.1, on the reverse strand, counting down.
AAGGGAGAGAATGACATTGTGGGGATGTACTTGTTCGTATCATCGTCTGATGCGTGGAGTAGCTTGACTTGCTTCCCAGTGATGACAAAGACAGATGCAGCACTGCAGACTTTGTTTGCAGGTGACGGATTGTGCCATTGTTTCCGTTTTCCATTAAGGGTTGAGGATAGTGGATGGCATTGCTATCATTGCCATGTGTTGGAATGTAGTTGAAGCATTCAGTTGGTGTGGCATGTGTTATGGTTTTCCGTGCAGGTGTTTCACCTTGAAGTGGGACTGTGATCTTTTGATGTGTAGGGAGTGATGCACTGTGCGAGTTGTGGTGCTTGGCATTGTGATTGGTATCTGTGCATTAGGGAGGGAATGTGTGGGGATAGTGGCAGTGGGGTGGTGTGGCATGGAGGGGACAGACGTGGGGAGATGGGAGGTACAGAAGTGTGAGATGGGGTGGATTAGGGAGTGCTGGGTGCTGGGGACGCATGCTGGACAGGAGTGATTGGTGCCTGGGGAGTGTTGTTCACTTACCAGAGTCAAGTCCTCAAATGATTCCAGTCAGGCCCTCAGGATCCATGATGTCCAAGACCTTCTCCTCCCACGATATTAACTCAGGGGGAGAAGGTGGGGACCCACCAACAGTCTTGTTGATGGCAATTTGGTGATGCGATGCCATAGAATGCACCTTCCCCCGTAGGTCGTTCCACCTCTTCCTGATGTCCTCACTTGTGCGTGGATAGGTGCCCACAGAGCTGACCCTGTCAACGATCCTCCGCCATAAAGATATTTTCCTGGCTATCGTGGTTTGCTGGACCTGATCTCCAAACAGTTGTGGCTCTACCCTAATGATTTCATCTACCATGACCCTCAACTCATCATCTGTGAAACATGCGTGCTTCTGAAAGGGCATGGTGGTTGTGTTGTTGGTGGGGGTGTGTGTTGTGTGTGTAGGGTGCTTGGTGGGGTGGGGGTGTTTGGTTGTGTGTGCTGGTGGTATCTGGTGTTTGTGTGCAGTGGTGATGTGTGTATTGTGTTGCTAGTGAAGTTGTGTGGTGTGTGATGCATGGGAAGTGTGTTAGTGCCTATGGTATTGACATGCAGTGTCCTCTGCTGTGTACTCCTCAATGTCTCTGTTAGTAGTTGTGGTTACAAAGAATTGTTGGGGGGGTGAGGTTGTGTTATAGAGTGCAGTGAGCAGGTGTATGTGATGTGTGTATGTGTCTCAGATGTGGGGTATTCAGACTGTCCAATGTGGTGTCGGGTTCTGGTGGGGGTGATTTTTAGACCGCAGCGATTCGCACCATCAATGGTTTTCCGCCATGCAATGAGCGCCGTGCTGATTTGTTGGTCTTAATATGGAGGGCTGGATGTTGTTGACGTGGCGATGCTGGTGGTGGGATCGTCTCTCTCCCACCCTCCTTCAGCCTGGTGGTTTAGGATTTGTGGCTGTATTTGGGCAGTCTTCAGTTTGTGACTCGTAATACGGCAGTCACCGTATCGCCATCACTGGTGGCATTTTGTCGGGCGTCAGCGCGGCGGTCTTGCAAAAGTTTAATTAGTGCAAGACTTTGAAACTTGAAGTTAGTCTTCTCCTGCCATCCAGAACTCTGATGGAGACTGTCTATTTTTATTTTAAGTCTGTTGTCATCCTCTGTCTCCTTATGTTCCCAGATGGGTTTTCTCATCTTAGTATTAGTTGCCCTATTCTGTTATGTGGTTCAGTACTAATAAGCTCAACTAATTCTGAACTGCTGATCTGTTCTATGTGCAGCCCGTGTTCTGCACTGTTCTGATGTTGCTGTCAACAGATGCCGGAACAAAGTGACCATCCTGCCTGATGAAGTATTACTGTTTGCTGTCACATGAGGAGAGGTGTAACAAAATGTGGTTTCTTGTTTCCTTTCCAGTTTAGATAATTACACAAGCGTAATTATTTTTATAGAGAGTTTCCCTAGTTAGATGATTTTTCAAATTATTTTTGTCTTTCTTTTATTTAGCTTTTTCCCACATGTGTTAGTCTGTTCCCACACATGCAAGTTTAAATTTGTGTTAGTGATAGAAATGGCCCAGCTCCGAAACCTGAAACTGATATTGATTGTGAAAAACTGTATTTTGATGATTTACTGATGTCACCTTCATCTGTTTTGAAACCTAATAGTAATGTGCATATTGTGCTGTTGCTAATCTATATTATTATTTTGGGGTGACTGACAATGTTGATGTTTAGTAGGTTAAATCTTTTCAGACATTTCAGTCAGCCTATGGTTTTCATGTATTTTTATAACTTTGTTTTGTGCACTAATATACGTGACATTGATTTTGGGATTGTAATAAAGCTTTGAAACTGTATTCAGTCTGGAGTTTGATTTAGTGTTACATTGTTCATGCTGTTTAGAATTGTTTATAGATAATGTCATTCATTTCTGATTGAATGATTCTGCCTACTACACTCTTTGCCAAGTCCAAAGATCTAGTCGATCTCCATAGGTGAGAATAGTGATGGTGTCTCACCTGCGCGTTTGTGGTTTCTGAACCCGATGCAGGGAGAAAATCTTCCCAGCACAATGCGCCCACAGCATTGAATGTGTACAGCTAATTCACTGTTTATTTAAAACTTTGTAAATGATAGCAATAAGCACCACTATTTGAAAATAGTACAACGAGGGAGCATAGACATCCTGAGCAGATATTAAACTACTGACAAAACCAAGCGTGTTGAGAGAGGAAGTTTGCTTCCTCAAATGAAGAAACCAATCAAGGGACGGACCCATAGGCTCATCATCACATGTAATGCACAGTTCTAGAAAGTAAGGAACATATGAAAAAGAATTGGAACAATCAGAGTACCACGGTTTCTTTGACTGACAGAATAGGTAGATCAATATCCATTAGATTAAAAAAAGCACGATGAAAATGTGATTAACTATTAAGAAGCTATCAAGGAACAGACCTTCCTATCACTACTCTGCAACTATATAGAAAAGCTACAGGTTTCACCGTTATAAAACAAGTGAAAACAACATTGTTTTTGATTCCTGTGTCATATCGCATACCAAGGACTGGAGAATTATAAGAAAATTAATTACATGCACCACTATCTATGTTGCTTTTCTATTAGGAAGGCCTTGCAAAAAATGGTACGTTGGCGGTGACATTTTTCTAGTCCAAAATAAAGAATCTTGGAACACTACAGAGCAATTACTAATAAGAATGAATCATCTGGTAGCCTGACATTTTGCAAATAAGCATGACAGCAAGTGAAACTTTGGGACGGACAAGGTTGATGCTAATCTGAGAGTGTGGAAAGATAGATCACACTAAGAAAATGTCAGTCAAGATATATAATAGATCTAGACACCTCACACCTGAAGGGTTTATGATAAGGTGCTTGCTGCACATTTGTGTTAGTGACCACTATCTTTATTGCAGGAAAAGCTCACTAGCTGAACACAGAATGTCAATTAATAATTTTTCTACTTTCTTTTCAGATATCTGGGGGATTTGGTAACTTTTACCCAACAGTGGAATCATGCTTTGATTGACTAATTTGTCCACTTGGGCTAGATGTGAATCAGGGTTATGAAGAGTCACAAGTTGGTGGTCCATCTGTATTTTCAAACATGAAACATATTGTAACTTTTAAGAAGCACTGGCAATGCCAAGAGGTCTGGCTTTAAAGGAATGTTGTGTGGTAATGTGAAGCATTGCAAGTAAAGAGCATCAGAATAGATATTTATTGTGCGGACGCAAATCACTGTAGGATAATATTGGTGTTGTTTTAAAGGTCAGGTGACAGTTGCAATGTCAAGCCAGACCTAAAAATATACAAAGATTAATGACTGACCTCCTCCCATCTATGCAGCTGCTACAGGAAAGTAACATACATTATCTAGGTATGTAAGACACTTTTATAGCATTTCAGTGCCAAGTGTGTGCCCCTGAAAGTTGAAGCTTATGCAGCTGGATAAATAAACAAAATGATCACATCTATGGTAAGGGCGAACACTTTTATGTGGAAGCGCATATCTTCTGCCCTCTTGGGCTTGATGTCCTCATGTTTTTTGTTCACATTGTGGATAATGATTAGCACAAACACGGATATATGATAAGTTTGGGACCTGATAACAAGGGTTCGATCCCTGATGAGGGGCATATATGTTTTTATTTTTCCTGTTGCCAAAATAGGATCTCTTTTTTGTTTTTTCTGTGTTTATTACTTTGAGGTTCTCTACAGGTAGTGAATAGTGTAACTTCCTACCATGACAAAGACCTGTGTTAGGGTCAAAATGTGTTTCTTTCCCTTGTCGATGTGGACATAATACATGATGCTGTTAACAGCTAAGTTGAGGGCCAACCACTATATATACATATATGTATATATATAAAGCCAAGAATGACACCACACTCCTGGGAGTCCTCTTTTTTGCCTTTTCTCACCATTAATATCTCACCCAACGCCACCAACGCATTTTGACACTCAGGCCCTCATTTGGACCTCGGTGTTCTTTTCGCAAGACCGATGAGGTACCGCTGTGCTGACGACCGCCAGTGCAGGCGGTTTTCCGCTCAGCATATTATGACTGCTTGCAGCCCTCCACCCTTTTCCGGATGGAGAGCCGCCAGCAGCCATACTGGCAGTCGGCGGTGAAGTGGAGGCTGCTCCACCTCCACCGCCATGTCATCAGAACACCACCCACCGAATCACGTCCCATGATTCAGCGTGGCGGTGTTCTGGTGACGGGGAGCTGGCGGCGGAGCAGCCCCAATGGATCCCGTTCCCTCCCGGAGGATCAGCGGACCAGGTAAGGTGATGGTCCATTAGGGGAGGGGGTGAAGGGGTGTTGTGTGCGGGAATGGGGGTGTGAGTGTGAGTGTGTAGAGGGGGTGTGTGAGTGCGTGTATGCATGCGGGGTGTTGTATGTATGGAAAATGTGTGCGTGTATGTCTGTGTGTATTTCTGTGTGTATGAGTGCGTGTATGTCTGTGTGTATGTGTGCGTGTAGTTGTGTGAGTGTGCGTGTGGGGGGGTGTGTGTCAATGTTGGGGGTGTGTGGGGAGGGGGTCTGACCACCTTTGGGGGGTGGTAGGGGGGTTGTGGGTTTGTGGGGAGGACTCTGGGGAGGGAGTGGGGGAGACCCCTATCAGTGCCAGGGAACGTATTCCCTGCCACTGATAGTGCCTACCGCCATGGATTTCGTGGCGGTACAGAACACCATGAAATCCATGGCGGTATGCGGGGTCATGATACCGCCGGCGGTGTAGTGATGGCTGCCGGGCTGGAGACCAAAGAGGCGGTTTTACATGTCGTTCACCACCATGCTTGTAATTTCATTTTTTTACCACCCGCCTGTTTGCGGTGTTACCGCCACTTCTCCACCGACTGCCAGGGTTGTAATGAGGGCCTCAGACTTTCTCAAAGTGGATGATTTCAGAATGGATGAGACCTTTTCTTGTGTTTGCTATTTATATTGTTACCCCAATGAAGGGCATTCTGTGAGTTGTGGTACAACATATTAAACCTCAAGTCAATTGCTGGATATATATTAATCGATGAGGCTTAAACCTCAGAGGTGAAGATTCCAATACTTCATTGGTTTTGACAATCCATCTAGGCACAGTGCTCGTCTTCCAAACAGTTCATTATGCCATTCTGGTATATTGAGTGTTAAGAAATATAAATATAACCTGAAGGAGGAAATTCAGTGCGAATGTGTAGTGACACGGTTTAAAATGAACTGTTTTGAAGACGAGCACTGTGCCTAAATGTTGGGAATTGTGAAAAATCCCTAAATGCTTACACTAGCAGCCAGAGCACGCCACTCCTTGACCTTATTTGCTTGATGATATAGATATATATATATGTATATATATATATATATATATATATTTTTTTTTCAAAGTTTCAATTCCTCAAATGCCAGGACCCTTGCAATGTTGGTGCGTGGCCAGATGAAGCACCCGGTTACATCCTGAATTCACCACTCCCTCTGACTACCGAAGAAACATGCACTGTCAGGAAGTAACTCCAAAAGTTGATCTTTGCTCATGTCCATTTATTGTGGTGCTATCTCAGGAGAAAAAAACCCAATAAATTTTGGCAGCCTCACCGCTTGATCACAAGTCAGTGAGTGAGCAATAGAACCGGCACCATTTTAATGTGTCATCGAAACAATTCCATGACAATGAAAGTCAGATAAAAAATATATCTGCTGTCTTGTAGAGGTTCTAAATACCTTATTTAATTAAAACAAGTACATATTGTGTAATCTTGCAAAGATCAAACAGTAGATATTGCCCATGTCATAAATGTTCCAAATGACATCGTCAATTAAAAGAAAACTCCTATTACAAATATTAAACATGCAATCATCACTATCATGGCAACAAAATAGCCCTGACCAGGCCCTGCAGTCAACCCTCAGCGTACACAGCCAAAGGCCATGCGTAACATGGAGTTGGGTGCTATAGGGGGTTACCGCAGGCCAGGCCCAGCAGCCAATCCGTGCCACGCATGGCCGAAGGCCATCATGGCAAGGGGTTGGGTGCATATAGAGGGTTGGCAAGGCCCTGCGGCCAACCCCTGCCGTGCACAGTCAAAGGCCATGCATGGCACAGGGTTAGGTGCTTAAATGGGGGCTTGGCCGCAGGGCCCCAAGCACTGCTAATTACCCCACATATTACATCACATGACATATTTGATAACATCATTCATAATATCAATGTAACATTTGCAGTAAAATTATTGAGGAGAAAACTGTGCATTGCGGGGGTGAGTTATAGTTACCTCAGGGCATGTGTTATAGTTACTTGAGCTAACCATAACTGTAACTGCTGAAAATCTGTGGTTTAGTGAGAGTAAAATATACACCTAACTATATATATACAGATGGAGCGATAACCATCTGACGGCTGCACCAATCCCGTTAATTGGATCCCGACCATTGAAACAGAGTCGTATTCAACAAAGCTGTGTTCAATTCATCAAATGTATTACTTATAAAGGTTTCACAGAGTCCTGAAGAGAAATGTCTGTATATATGCATGATATCATTTATGACATAACTGATGGCATCTCAAATTACATAATTGATGACATCACTGATGACGCCATCCAAACCTTTTTTTTTACACATTACTATATAAACTAGTATGCATTAAAGGCCTGAAAGTAAGTACAAACACCTCAGAATAATAAGAATCATCATTAATACCATCACAGATATAACTCCATTAGGTGTAGCAAGCAAGTGTTATGTGCAACATTAAACCTATTGCATACACTTCATGGATAGCCTAGTTCACATTAACAACCAACCACAGATACATAGAAAACCCTTATTGCACACGGTATTCAAACATTCTTTATTTAGCTTTATTCAGCAGATGCTGCCATATAAGAACATGTAAATACAAAAAATACAACGTCTGCACAATAAAATCAATAAAATCCTTGAAACCATATTAAGATCAGCAATAAGCAATTTCTAAATAGCAAGTAGCATAACAAAAGAATAAAACCTTTATATAGTAAAATTCCCACAACAACTAGAGCGATTGGCTTGTGCTTCTAAAACACATAAGCTTACCGTAAGGTGACGATAAATTGTTGGGGAGGGCTAAACACTTTACAGAGGTCGTATTGCCAACAACGGTGAGAGGAGCAGAATGGTTCTCAGAATCCAACACTACCCTGCCTGATTCTTTATATGCATGTTAAAAAACGGGACAGCGCAAACACAATCAGGGGTGCTGTATTCGATCTTCGGAATCTGGAGACAACCCTTAAGTCCCTGATCCCCATACTCCATTAAAGCGGTAATATCCACTCCCTTCTACTACCAGAACAATGTTTACATAAAAACAGCATATGGTAAATACATTATTTCACCTCAGGACAAAAGGGGCAAGTCAAATTGTGATCACTGTCATTGGACCTCCAGCTAGCAGTGAAGTTGTGCAATGGCAAAATCCTGAGGTGAAATTTGATATACAATGTTTTTGCCAATGGGGGTTCGATGGAGTCCATATATTCCTCCATGTGGAAACTGTCTTTAAAATCAAACAAGGCTGATATCAGAGTACCCATACTCCTATTCCTCATTAGTTTTCCATCACAATACTGCCAGTACAACCTCTTGAGTGCAACCTTTGATATACCATTCAAAGCTTCCTGGTTGGACCACAAATGCTCAAACCCCATGTTTGCCAGAGTGGTCTTGATGTACCCTAGCCATGGGGCTCTGGATGCTCCAGCTGGCGAAGGAGCTCCTCCAGGCCTGCCCAATACAGAGCTAGGTCCGCTGAAGCCCAAATCCATCTGCAATATAATAAGGGTCTAAGGGCTACTCTGTGAGCAATGGACCTTTGGCCTAGAACTAACCATAGAAGCATGAGTGGAGTACTGGTTGGGGACTTTCATCAGAGAACCTAGAGATTTGTTCTCACCATCTCTAGTACTGTAACCTTCTCTTGTTCCCACAGTTCTCCCTCATACAAGGACCCTACCTAGCGTTGCAGGTTAAAAATTTGGATGGCAAGAGATACTGGTCGAAAGCTGGAGCCCTTGAGCCCTCTCAGGATAACCCCTGCACGGTGTTTAAGCTTTAACTTGCTCTTGTGGATCTGAGCGGACCAACCAAAGGTCTCCATTAGGGTAAGACCAAGATATTTAAAAGTGCAGACATTTTCAAGAGGAATGCCATATAAAGATGTGTTTGAGTGGGTCATGTGAATAGGATTAAAAACCATATACTTGGTTGTTTGCAAATTAATCTCAAGCCCTCTCTGCTCACAGAAGACACCGAACTGATCCAGAAGATTTATACCCATGGGGATTTAGATACCAGTCTCTCCCAACAAAAAAATACTGCTTCCAGGGCTGCAATGAGAACCTCATAGATCTACTTTTGGATGGACTCGGATGGGATGATAACACTCTACCTCAACCTCTGATGATTACTTGAGGAGACAAGCCTCCGATTGAATGGTTTATTAACACTAGAAGAGGTCTTGGACACCATAGAACAAAGCGTGAGGTCCAGGGCATTGTTATCACTATCTTGCAGTTGGACTACTTCCATGTCAACAACTAATGGCATAACCTAATGTCCAACAATATATAATCTATTCTACTTGAACCACCTGCTGATTAAATGTGTCCCTCCTCTCCATATCTGATATGGTTCTCCTGTTGCAAGCTCTCAAACCGTTAGCAAGGAAAAACGTATTCAGCTGAAAAACAGCAGCTGACCACCTCCTAATTGGTGGTAGGGTGAGAGCTAGAATCACCAATAGCTCATCCTCTTCTCCACTAATGGGACCAGATCCTGCATCAATTGGTTCAAAGCAACAGTTAAAGTCCCCTATCACTATTCTGAATGTGTCAGGTGGGAGAGATGCAAAATGGCCTTTAACTAAGCCAATGGAAGCCGATTCGGCCCTACAATAGTCATTCCTACAGTAGACATTGCATAGCCACAAGAAAGACCCCTTATCAAATTGCAGATTCACACACAGAACATCAGGATAGCCTAAATCAATCATTGGGGAGGAAAATGCAAGAGCGGTAATTACCCATGTCGCCAAGCCCCCTGACGGTCGGCCCCTCTTTCCTGAAAGGGCAGGGTGGTCAAAACAAACAAACCCAGGTCAAAATAAGGAACCTGTTGCCAACGTCTCATGAAAAGCACAAATTTCAAATGTGTCTATGAAGCTCAAAGTGGTCTATGAAGCTGTTCAATCTGTATACAAGTGTTCAGAGAAAGCCAAATTCCTCAAGATACTCAACATCTGTTCCAAAATAATAACCTACTACTGACAGCCTTTATCTGTATCAAACCTCTCACAGTTCCTGAATCTACATTGAGAAATGAAGTTGATGTAAATAGAAAAGTGAGTGCTACAAACCGTGTTTACACGATGGAGAGAACTTACTCTGTACAATACTGTTTGAAGGCAGTGAAACTCTCATAAGAAAGACGCCAACGAGTATTAAAACATATCTCCTAAGAACAGTGTACACTCTATGCAAAGATACACAATTCCCTTAAAATAGCCAAGGTCTGAAGTTGCTAAAGGTCACACTATCTGCAGCCTTCATACTCTGCTGAAAATTTTGCGGTTACACCATCTTCTGAAGATAAGCAAGCACGTGTACAAAGGTTAGTACCTGATGCGAACAGTCTTTTATGTTATGTTAAAATTGTCATGCTGAGATGATTCTGTCTTATAACTAAAGACTGCTAATAATACTTAGGGCCTCATTAAGAGTTTGAAGGTCTCAAGACTGCCATGTTGGCGTTTGCGGTCGAACCGCCAACAGGCTGGTGGGGAATACCTCTAAATTATGACCATGGTGTATTCCCAACAGAATACAGCCAAACCACCGCCGCACCGCCACTGCGATCAGACTGCAACGGACGACGAAAGGAACCTGCAGGCCGGTGGATACCCTGTTACTGCCAGACAGATTACGAGGTAGCACACCACTAAGATTTCTGCTGCAGTCACACCACCACGGAAACCCAGGCGGAAACTAACAGCGTAAAAGGAGACAGTCACCTTCAGGAAGCCATACTGGTCCGGGGCCACCATGGAATCACAACTACACGTCATCCCGCTGCTTCTGCTCACACAAACACAACGGAATCTTCGCCGACAACAGCAACCATAAGTACACACACTTACCTATAGCTGTTGTATAATGTCAATGTTTGTACACTCACACAATATACCATTGGGAAGGGGTTGCGAGGGCGACAACCACACGCTACTACACACTGACACACACACTCACATACACCTACACACACACCCGCACATACACAGTACACACACTACGGCCAACACACACACATGAAAAAAACACAAACTTTCGCACGGAAACACAGCACAGGCCCAGTTACACACAATAACACACAACACGTCACAACAACATCACAACCATACCATCGTCAATACGTTGGCAAGCACTCACTATAGACTCAATCCAGGGACACATCATACATACAACAAAACCTAGAATCAACAGGCAACGACAACACACAGCCACACAACCATACAACGTACCAATCGACATACGCATCACACACAGCATATGGCATCTCACATACCATGCACTAAACACGCACACCAACCCACACAACACACCAACAAACATGTCAACACAAACACCACTAAATAACATGACAACAAAATGTTCTGAACAACACATGCCCATCACACAACACACACACTATCACTGGGGGACAAAAGCACAGCACACAACCTCACATACTGCCCAAACAATACAAGTAGGACAAGCACAACACCTAACCAATGTCAGCCAGGAACAACTCAATACTGGGAAATTAAATGCATGACAAAGATGTAACTAGTAAACCAACAACAGATTGGTTGAAATTATTATTCAAAACCAAAGTTTAGAAAAACAAAGGTCATAGGGCAGTCCCGTTCCAAAAGTATGAATGCACACAGTGCACACTTGTGCCTCAAACTTGACTCCTGACTGCCAAGTAACCTCCACAGGTAGGGGTATCTAAGGGACGGGCAGGACCCCAGGAATTATCGGGGTGGAGGAGGGGGCGTTTGGGCTCAGGTTTAGGAGGGGGACCTTTGGGATGTGGCTTGGAGGGGGTGTTTAGGTTTAGGCTTAGGGGAGGGTTGGCTTTTATTGGGAGGGGTAGAATTCTTGGTAGGGGGAGGGGCATGGGTACTTGCAGGGGGGCAGGGGAGGCCTTGGAGGTAGAAGGGATGGGCTTGAGGAGGGAAGCAACACATTTAGGGGTCTCACAGGGGAAGAGGAGTAAGGAAAAGGGAAAACTCAGAAAGGAAAGATTTCTTACACACACAGGGATGGTCAGAGCAAAAAGGTTTGGGTGTGGAGGGAGATGGAGTGGTTGTAATATGTGTGGATATCTGGGGTGCATGTTTGTGCAAGGTATGCTTGTAGGTGCTGGGTGTCTGTTGGGTGGGTGAGTGAGGGCGTTTATGTGTCTTGGGATGAGGGGTGCTGGGGATGGCCTGATGGGTGGGTGACTGTCTGTTGGGGTGATGACTGCAGGTATGTGGATGTGCTGTCTGTAGGTGTGTCTGGGGTTGTGGTGTCTGCGGGTGTGGTGACTGGGGTGGATGTCTGAGAGTCTGCTGGCGTGGTGTTTGCGGGTAGGTTGGGTGTGGTGGCTGGATCACTGAATATTGGTGTGGTGTCTAAAGTTGTGTCAGGTGTTATGTCTGTGATGCTGGGGTGGTGAGGGTGTCAGGGCAGGTTGTGACTATCGCTGTGTGTGCAGGTGTATATTGCTTTTGTGTATGTCGATGGTGTGTCTTGTGGTGCTTATATTTGTCTGTGCTACCCTTGGATGTTGAGGTGAATGCATGCCTGTCTATTGGTGTGCTTTGGCTGGGTCTGGGAAGGGGGTATTGGGATTGGGAAGAAGAAGAGGAAGGTGGAGGGAGGACAGTAGACAAAGGGTGACTGGCTGCTGTCATTGAGGAGGCCAGAGCCTGAAATGATCTCTGCATGCCAGCCAGTACACCGTGAATGCCCTCAAGGAACACATTACTCTGTTGTATCTGAGTTGCCAGTCCCTGGATGGCATTCATGATGGTCGACTGACCCACAGAGATGGACCTCAGGAGGTCAATAGCCTCCTCACTGAGGGCAGCAGGGCTAACAGGGGCAGAGGTGCCTGTGGCAAACGAGATGCCCACCCCCTTGGGTGAGCGGGCACTGCCAACTGGGTGGGGAGCTAAAGGTAGGGCGGTAGTAAAAAGGGGCTGGCGGACAGAGATGGTGCTGGGATGGTCCCATATGGTTCCACCATCGCCAGGGAGTGTCTCCGATGATGATAAACCGGATCTTGTCTCACCAGTGGCACTCCCCTCACCCTCCAGGCCACTGGGTCCCTCGGAGTCGGTGGTATAATGACTTGAGGTCCCATGGCCAGCAGCTTCCCCACTTGGCTGTGCCCTGTCTCCTTCACCTGTCAATGCTGATGATGGAAAACAGAAAGAGAGATAGGGTCATCAGATTCTTTACAAACACTAACATCACACTGTACACATCAATCACATTTCAACCACTTGTACCACACCCCAGGTAGAAACAGGTTAGTGGCACCATCATGCCACCATTAGATACTACCTACACCCCTATATTACAACAATGTCACACACTAGCTAAGCCACCTATTGCACACCTACTATAACATCATATCACTAGAGCAATCACAATAAACATTCCATGACAACCTGACTTGCCAACATGTCCCTATCTACAGCAACATAGTCAACCAACAACCAAGCAATTGGAAATAGGGCTAACATTCAGTTCAACATTTCACTTACAAAAAATCTACACATACCTTCATTTGTAGCTGATGTCATGTACCAGGAAAGGAACCACATCATGTGCCACACACAAGACAGCATGTTGCATACAAGCCAAAACCATTTTATGTCACGGAGTCCACTACTTTCACTACTGACATTTGCAAATATGCAACAATGATACCTGACTTTTCAATAATTGCAGTATGATAGAGTCTAAACACATGTTAGCAACACAGGGCTCAATAATCATGTAGGAAAGGATGATACATACTTTGTGGAGCTACTCATCTAAGTCATTCTCCACCTGTAAACAAAGTCATGTACACTTATGGGGCGAACTTATGCTACAGGATTTACCCACAGACAAGGCCAGGTATTGTAGCCTCACCTTAAATACAATGTACACCTGTCGTGTGCATGAAGGTTACATACAGTACAACTAATCATGATGATTGGCAACATCAATAGCCCATTATTCAAGTGCCAACATCACTATCCACACTTCCGACATGTGCAGTCTTACAGCTGTACAAGGCCATTACGATGCCGCAACACACTTCTGACCTGAACATGATAGAGACATACACCTTGAGCCAAGCCAAATGACTGACTACGCATACCATTCCAACAATATGTGAAGGTGAAATACCACATCTGCAAAACTATTCAGCCAGTACAAACTATAGGATTCCATACTAAAACCCACTGTAACATATCCACAATAACAAAAGTAAGTATGATGACGTTGCATCACTATGTTGATATATGTCTGAACCTAACAATGTACACATAAAGTTGGCAAAATACCAGTTCATATTGTACCAATTAACACAATGTAGTAGCCTATTTAGAATGTCTACAACACATTGGAAGAGGAATTTGCTGTGTCGCCATTTACCATGCAAAGATCATATACATGATACTAATATTCAGAGCTCTCATATCAATGAAATGGGTTGCAGTAGGCGTCTAGTTATACCACCATGGTTTAGTACATGCAGGATGTCCATTCTGAGGAAACATCACACATGCCAATATTTAGTCCTCGCTCACCAAAAGGGACACCTCCTAACAGACCTGAGTAAGTGCAGCATTTGTGGCATGGAAAATGTTGATTGAGATCACAGCCTCACAATAAGTTAACACTCATTGGAAACCTCAGGAATATTAGGAATCTACTCAACCTGCCAGACTCAATGTTGCACATAGAGATGGATTAAGGGGCATTTGAATAGACAGATGGCAAAGACCAGGACAACTTACCATCTGGATATTGGGAGTATGGATCCGAAGGTGGCAACGAACAACCAGCAGGGTACTAAGAGCAGTATAGTGATACACATATGAGACAGTCACATGTACATCATCAATTGGTACTGTACAGAAGGGATGACATGGGTGATTTTTATGTCCCTATTCACAATACAATGTGCACACCTATGTACCAATGTTGAGGGGTTCGCATATAGGTTTTCCTAGGATACATTTTACCTTTATGCACTTACCACGTTGTTACACCTTCGAGGCTTTCACATCATACACTGACCTTGCAGAGGAATGTAAATGAGTTCAGTCAGAACTCACCCCCTTGTGGCTGCTGTGCTGCCCTCAAACTCCCATCCAACTCAGGGTAGGCCACCAACCAACATGCAGGCCATTAGGGGGGTGAAGATCCAACGGGCAGCCCTTCGTCTTTGGGAGGACATCCCCAGTTTGGCCTCAGCGGTCTTACTGGCCCAGCATCTCAGGTCCTCCCATCGCTTTCAACAGTGGATGCTCTGCCGGCTGTAGACCTCCGGGGTCCCCAGTTTTTGGGCGATGGCATGCCAGATCCTGTTTTTCTGATTGGCGTTGACCTGCATGGATGACACAGACAAGAGAAGAAAGTCATGTACACGCGCTCCATCCCAAAACATGTAGGCTGAACAATCAAGTTAGTGAAAATTGCCAAACAAACCATTCCTCACACTTCAGACTCTTTTGAAAGTCACCCTCTGAAGTCAGGTCATGTGTCAAGTGGAGTCAGGCATACAAGATGCATACCCAGCTCCAGGTTTTGAGTAAAAACATAGAATCAGACCACATGTATGTCCTTAAAATGGTACCCCTCTACAACTATTTCTCACACCTATATAGATGCAAGTGCTGTAATGTAGATTAGGGTACATGCATCACACACTACCTACTATGTATCACGGATAACAGTCTTTCTATGCACATGTGCACATAACCATCTACCCACACATGATGGCTCAATCCTTCATTCCTGCTCATTTCATATACCTCATCATACACTCAACCTTTCACCCACTGGTATTGCATAGGACTCACCTGCTTCTCTGGGGCACCATAGAGCTGTTCATACAGGGGTAGGACCTTCTCCACCAGCTTGTCCAGCTCTTCCAGAGTGAAGGCAGGGGCCCTATCACCTTCAGGATGTGGCATGATTGCTCCCAGAGGCAGTGCACAGCAGCTCAGGTTGTGGAGGTCTTGCTGGCAGCAATGTCAGGAGTCAAGTGAGGGATTGTGCAGAAGATGGTGGTCACGTCGGCCACGTGCAGGACCATCACTGCCAGCGGACGTCGCCACTGGCCCAAATCCGCCAAAGGCAGCAATGTGTTCCAATGGCAATGTCCACCCAATGTCCACCACGGTTGTAACCGCCTACCACCATGATGACATGTCTGTCTCTAGTGTTCTCTTCTTGTTGGGGATGGCAATGTTACCTGTAGGAGAAGTGGAACACACAGTTGGTGAAAGTGATGCCACATGTGATGTGTAAATTTGACAACTAAACATGATGTGTGAGATGCACACACTGCCTTTAAATGATCACCTGATAGGACAATGACTGCTGCTATTTAATGTGGGTAGGTGCAATGTGGGACATAGAGATTTGCAATTCCATACAGCATGCTCCATGCTCTTGGAGTATGCTGGTGTTTAAATGGCTGCAAATACCCTTATATCTAGTCTGAGTGAAGACATGGCAATGTACATTTGTCTCCTAGTAAGGTGTATGGCATCATTTACCCAACTAGAGGCTGAGAAATGCACAATGGTGTCAGAGCTGGCACACAAAAATGGTGCTACAATTTGGCCTAGCCCTCTGGCTGGATGTATTGCAATTGCATCCAGTTTGGCATTTAGGTGTCCCCCAGGTGAGTGCATGACATTATTAGGAATGTTTTCTCTGAGTACCTGAGTACAGTTTTGTATGGAAGACAGCTGTAGCTGTGATTTGCTTGTAATGGTACTGGTAGTGGGCCATTGCATAGCTGTCATTGCCATAAACAGTAACATGATGGACCATTCATTTTGGTTTACTTTGATTGTTAGTTTCACGTGCAAGACATTTCCAAACTTAGTGCACATTTCTGGTTTTGTTAATGTTGGAATAGTGCCTTTTGGGAGTTGTAGTGCTGTCAGTTTCCAGGACTTCACATGCCCTTCCCAAACACTGTGACACAATATGAGGTCACTTGACATGTGGCATGGCAGTGGGGGTATTTGGATATTTGGACAGGGAGTGGTGAGTGGTTTGGTAATTGGGGTAGGGAAAGATGATGAGTGAGCATGCAAGACATGACTATTTGGTGACATGGATGCTGTAGTGACTTACCCGACTCCACTCCCCCAGGTATTCCTGACAGGCCCTCAGGATGCAGGATGTTTAAGACCTTCTCCTCCCATGATGTGAACTGTGAGGGAGGAGGTGGGGGCCCTCCGCCAGTATTGAGGAGCCCCAGTTGGTGCCTGGATGCCATGGAATGTACATTGCCCCTGTGGTTGTTGCGTGGGTAACTGCCTATTGCATTCACCCTGTCAACTATCCTTTGCCACAACTCCATTTTCCTGGCTAATGATGTTTGCTCGACCTGTGCTCTGAATAGATATGGCTCTACCCTGACAATTTTGTCCACCATAACCCTCAACTCATCATCAATGAAACGTGGGTGTTTTTGTGAGGACATGGTAGTAGTGGTAAAGACGGTGAGGTAGTGCATAGAAGGATGAATAATGTATGTGATGAGGTGTGGGTGCTGTGATGTGAATGGGTGAAGGGTGTTGTGTATTGTGTGGTTTTGTGAATTGTTTGTTGTGTTTGTTGTGCAAATGTAGGATGAGTGCTGAGTGTAATGTGAAGAGGTTCCTATTGTTTGTTTAGCTAGTTCTTTTATTTTTGGCTACTCTCTGGCTGTGAGTGGCATTCTGGTTGCAAAGGATTGTGGGTTGTGTAGGGGTGCGTTTTATAGTGTAGTGTGCCGGTGTGCGAATGTGTCAGCTGTGGAGTATTCAAACAATCCAATGTGGTGTGGTGTTCTGACTGATGTGAGTTCAGACTGCCACGGTTCACACCCCCAATGGTTTTCTACCATGGAAGAACAGCTCTCATGATTTGTTGATCGTAATTCGATCGGTTAATTTTTGTCGGGCTGGCTGTGCTGGGGGTCTGACCTCCTTTTTCTGTCCGCCAGTGTCTTGGTGGTTTCGAAAAATTGGCTGTTTTTTGGAGGTCTGGGCTGTGTATCTCTTAAAACAGCTGTCGGTTGACCGCCAACATGGCGGTCTTTTGGTGGCCGCATCCGCAGCGGTATTACCGCGACTGCCAAAGTTGTAATGAGGCCCTTAGTATCTACTATGTAGAATCTTTGCCTTGTTGGAAATTTTTCTGCAGAGCCAAAAAACTTGTGTGGAACATAGCGGACAAGTTGTCAACTGTTACCTGCACACGGAATTACTCTTCAATACAAAGATTTATAATGTGTTCAATATTTCTACACACCTATGTTGTCTACATTGGAAGCACATGCATTATTTTAAAAACTTACACCAATTAGCTGGGTACAGGCTGTACAAAACTAGGTAGAAAAGTAATATGGTAGCTACCCACAACTCTATAAATTTACAACAAACTAACACTCATTGGATGATGTCATCAATGGTGTCATAAATGATGTCATAGAACATGTCATGAGTGATGTAATATGTGAGGACATGAGCAGTGCATAGCATGGCACAAGTTATAGTTAGCTCTGCAAACTGTAAATGGTTAATTTCTGTGTTTTTTTAGTTCAAAACGTTTATGATGTCACTGAAATATTCACATAACTACAATGTGACTTTAACCTTAGTTTACTTCAGTGAATTTAAAGTTGTTTTTTAAACAAAAACTGATCTTTTTATAACTATAATGTTACTTTAACCTTTGTTTTTTCAGTGAATTTCTAGTTTTTTTAAATGTAAAGTGATATTTTATTACCATACGCCAACCCACACCGTGCACAGCCTTTGGTATGCACAGAGATCCGTCACGCGGGGCTGCTTTTTGTGATTTGGTGTAAATCCTTTCAGTAGTTTTTGAAATATTAAAAGAAAGCCAAATTTGTATCTCTGGATGTGGGAAAACTTCGCAAATACTCCTGATATAGTGCAGAAATGTGATTGGCTGCCAGGAATTGTTGGCAGCCATTATGAGACTCGCCTTCAGCCGAGTCTGAAAAAGAAATATAAAAAAAAGACAAGGGAGCATGGTGCATTTACCCAAACCCCCGAGCCTTGGTGCAGGGGTCCCCCAGGACCCTCCAAAGCTTAAGAGTATTTTTTTTTTAAATCACTGCGAAAATCGCAACAGATCTGTACATTTTTTATGAATTAGAAAAGAAAGCAAGCGTGGTCTCCTGTGCTTGCTCTTAATTGTGCCCCAGCACAGCCAGATCCTTAGGGCATTGAGGGCAAATTAGGAGGGAGTGCATGGGCCCACCACCTCTCCAGGGATATGTGCTCTAAATATGAAGCTCCCTGTTCCTCCCTGTGCCCTGGGGACCACCACCTCCTCACGGCTTTTTTAATAGTAATATAATGGGTGGTCCTGCAGACCCTCCCATTCCCCAGGGACCACCAACTCTCTTGGGCTATGTGTGTAAAGCATGCGGGAGGTGTGCAGCCCCCTGCACCCTGAGAACCACCACCTCCCTGGGGCATACTTACCAATAATACAATGGTGAAGTCCTGCGGATCCCCCAGGGCCACCACATTCCCGCGGCTATGTTGATAAAGTATGCGGGGACTACCCCAGGGACCACCATCTCCCCAGGGTAACATATAAACCTCCCTAGGGCTACAAATGCATATAAGAAGGGGGTTTGTCATGGACCCCTGGCCCCGGAGACCACCACCTCCCCAGGACAAAATTTAAAAGATGGAGCAGGACCACATGGCATCCCTCTTGGAGCTATAGATGGCCCTGGGGACCGTCACCCTCCAGCGCCGGCTCCTGCTACCTCCCAAGGTGCCCTCCCTTGGGAGGTAGCTGTTTGCTTTTGCCTGGCTGGAGCTGACAGCTCCCGCAAAGCAAAAGTTAATATAACTCCACTTTCAGCAAGCAGGAGCTGTCAAACAGCTCCTGCTTGCTGAAAGCAGAGTTTTAATTTCTTTCCCTGCACAGTAACATGCATGTAGGGAAAGAGATGAAAACATTGTTCCCACAAGCAGGGAGCTGCTATTTAAAGCCGCTCCCTGCTTGCCGTAGCAATGCTGGCTTCCACTGTAGACGGGAGCTGGCTGGAGCCTTGAGGCTCCACAGTGGTCCCCGAGATAACAAAATTAATAAATATCTTTTTAAGGTGGAACTGCAGATCTGCAGTTCCACCTTGAAAAGTTATTTGATGAAGACACTCAAGGAACAATAACTTTGGCAAACGTACACACACAAGGTCACTGGAGACATTACCGTGGCCTCCTTTAAGCAGCTGTAGTGTAGGAGATACACACAATTGTATTAACGATATGAGAAAGTCTGTGAACTGCAGAAAGAGAGGTGAAGACCTCTCACTCATCCCTTTCTCACCTCTGTGTTCAAATCTTTCGGTGAAATACCTTGTATTGAATGGAGACAAGCGGGTCATGCCCCCAATTATAATTTCCAACACAAACCTCCATGCGGGGGCCCCCAACCCTGCAGGGCAGCTTCAGCCGGGGCGGAGAAACCCATATTCAAAATCCAAAAACGAAATTGCCAAAGCCTCAGTTTTAGTACTTCCAAGCATTTATTCTCAGTAAAATTGGCAGTGAGCAAAAAATCCTGACGTGTTTCGGCGGAATGCCTTGATCACAGGTGAGTGGTTCAAGGTGTGCACAACCCAGGTGTTTTTCAATCAAATGTCACATGACCCCAAGATGACAGCATACATCTCCCATAATGCACCGATGATGTATCAATGAGAATTATTGCACTGTAGCTTAATATTTAATCCTGCTATAATAGCTTCGTAAATGCCACAGTCATATTTCACACTTCTGACCAGTGCATACAGTTGTTGAAATTAAGTAAAGTTGCCACGTGCTTTAATAATATCCATCTGGATGTGTTTCACTTTAAAAGTATCACTCATTGCTGCTACTGTCACAATTGTATTAACGATATGAGGAAGTCTGTGAACTGCAGAAAGAGAGGTGAAGACCTCTCACTCATCTCTTTCTCACCTCCGTGTTCAAACCTTTCGGTGAAATACCTTGTATGGAACGGAGACAAGCGGGTCATGCCCCCAATTATAATTTAAAGATATATGGATTCATTTATATATACATATGTATACACACACACAAATATAAATATGTATGTGTGTTTTGTGCGTGGGTGTGTGTGTGTGTGTGTGTTAGAGTGTTGTTAGCCACTATGTAGTTATAGTTAGGTTTCTATGAGATCGGAATTCTTCAGATGTTTGCTTGCTGATAACCCACCGTTTGATGAATCTCCACAAAACTTTGCAGATCTCTTCTTTTTTTTTTTTACAGTGGCAAATGATGCTTCTTGGTGACTAGTTAAAGGGGGTGAAAATAAAAAAGGGGGTGCATTTTTCCACCAATTCAATTTTCCTAGACCTTTTAAACAGATGTAGCAACAAAATGGCTTAATGGATTTACATGAAATTTGATAGGAATATAGATTATGGTATGGAAAGGGTCCTTGTTGTTATATGATCTGAATTTATTCAGTTGTTTTTAAGTTATAATCGGCAAAAACGTAATGATATTTTGGGCCACGGTATATACCGCAGTGCATGGAGATGGCGAAACTGAATATTATTGGTTTATGAAAGCCCATGAAAAATAAACTGGCAGCCACATTGCTTAGACCACACTTTGCATTTGTTATGTGTTTTAACCTGAAATATAGCTTATTTGCTCTTTTTGCAATGCATATGAAGAGGTGAAACAGTTTAGCAAAGTCTGTAGACTTAAGTAAAAATATTTTTATTTATATCATTTTTTTTTTAAGGTTACAGAGCATCAAAATACTTTTGCAAAATTATTTAGAAAGTACTAGGTTACTTATTGAAATCAAAAAGCTAATTATATATGACAAAATAAAAGTAGATATAATATAGGATGGCTCTTAAAATAACTTTTTTCTCTTAAATAAATAAAATATTTAGATCTGTGTGTCAAGTTAGAAAAATATACATCATCAGGACGATGCAATGCTGCATTGCCATGTTTTTTATTTAAATGAAAATTGAAGACACTTTATGATCGTGAGGTAATCCTGGCACTGCCTTGTTCATATGTCAAGTCTTTTCAAACTTAGCAACATTTACAGGAGACCACTTCCACTTTTGTCTCCGACAAATATTTGAGAACACAAAATTTGTATTCGGAAACTTAGACATTAAGACGAAAAACATCTAATTTATCTCAATTTTCAATCTAACTCCAGTTATGTGTTCTATATTATTGCTACCACAGTGGATAACCATAGAGTGGGGATGGTCGCATTTACAAACAAAGGAAAGTAAACGGAATAACTGTCTCCATTTTAAACACCTTTCACCAATCCATATTAGTTCAAATCCTTTCAAACCTATAACCTAAAAACAAAATCACATTTTTTTCTTAGCATGCCCAAAAATTTAAACTGCACGCAATAAACCAAATCCTAACTATTTTACATACGCACTGATTACAAGAATAAGGAACACAGAGGTAGACAGACAAATGTATAGAGTTATATGATAGGCTATTAGGAAGCTAGACCATGCCCATAATTTAATTTTGACAAGAGGACAATTATTGTCGGAAATACAGTTTGTGCTACTAATGTACCACACTGATCCCATAATTCAAAATGAGGTAACAAAGTAAGCTAGTCTGCAGCAATGACGTTTAACAAGTATTAGGAGGGCATTTGGTACACACATTTGTGGTCACATAACAAAAAAAAAAAAAAACTACATAAGAAATAAAATTAAGAAGTATTGTCATCATCACATTGAAGAGTTCTGAAAAGCCTACCCACAATTGAATATCTAGCACGTTTTGATCCCACAAAGACATTTGAAAACATATATGATTGACACATTCTAACCAAAGAGAAGTCTATTGTTAGAAAAACTATGCCTCTATAAAGTTGTTCAGTTCCACACATATACTGTAGAAACAATGTGACAGAAGATAGCAACCTTGGTAAATTTTGAGTACAAGGTACCAGTGGGTGATTAATCATCATAAACTAAGTTGTGACCCAGAGAAAAGAAAGAATTGTACTGTTTATTATTTCTTCAACTATTTAAACCATAGTGCAAAGAAGAAGAATATGTCTTTTTCAATGCTATGAAGATGGATTTCATGTTTATAAAAATTACATTGCATTGTCTAAATTTCAGACGTACTTAAAAATGCTAAATCAAGAAATAGAAGAAGACAATATTAATGCATAAATTCAACACAACAATCCATCTATTAATAGCACTTCTACTTCCAGGACTGCTAACCCATGTGGAGAACCAATTATTAATACTGAAGCTTTGGTTGCCACGGTGAGGTTCAAAATGCAATGGACCAAGTCAAAAAGGACTTAAATAATTTAGATAACGTACTATTTCAATTAAATAGCAAACAACTGGAAATTAACAAATGTATACATGAATCAGTAGATCATGGACTTTAACATGAAACATGATTATGTAAATGTGCTACTTATGAGCCTACGTTACAGTATGTAAGTGGACTAGCAGGCACAGGGAAAAGCTTTATTATTAAAGCAATCACTGCTTGTATGCATAATGTTACTAGCTCTAGTTTATATTGTGTTGTTACTGCTCCTAATGGCTTACCAGCACCTAACATCACAGGAACTACCTTAAATCGTCTACTATTACCACCTGTGGAGCATAACTACGAACTGGAATACTTAAAAATAAATACTGATACATGCTGAGAACTTGGTAGAGCCCATAAAAAAATAAAAGTCCATGGTGACTACTACCATATGATCATCTTGAACTGTAAATGTTGTAAATATGACATAGTAGTGCAACAGAAATAATGGTTTTGTCTGAAAGCACACAAAAATAAAAATAATGATGGATTGACTTTGTCTTCTGTTTATTAAATAGAATCGGATATCACTGAAGTAGCCTATTATTAAGTTACCATCTACTATGAAGCCACCACGAGGAACATGTTTAACTTACACTTACCATTTATCTCAGTAATAATTACAATTCATTATCTCTGATATCTGAAAACAACATGGTTAATATTGGTAGAAGATCTTTATCTTTTGAGAAATTAGATGAATTCTGTTTTCTCTACTTTTTTGTTTTTAAGATTTTTTCTGAAACGTGAAAAAAACTAAGGTGTATATTTTAGAGCCCCTAGAGCCATTCGAACACCACATTAGCGTCATTTGTTTGACGCTAATGTAGCGTTAGAAGGCCAAAAACATTGCTCCAGATTTACAAAATGGTGCAATGGATGCCTTGCACCACTTTGTAATCCTTTGTGCTACATTATGCCTGTGCCAGGCATAATGTATGCAAAGGGGGGAGGGGAACTGAAAAAATGGCTCAAGGAGATTTCCTTGCGTCATTTTTTCAGCACTTATAATGCCTGCTCAGAGCAGGCGTTAAAAGGGGGCATGCAATTGAATACAATGGGCCCCTATGTACTCTGCAGGAGTAGCACCAACATTTTGGTGCTACTCCTGCAGAGTACATCAGTAGCGTAAAAATAAACAACACTATTGCCCCCTACTTTGCGCCATAGTGCGCTGTATTTTAAATACGGCGCATACATGGTGGCAGTAGGGGGACGCTAAAGGGCGCAAGAACATTTGCGCTGCACACACCCCTAAGGGTGTTGGCTAGGACACTGGTGAGCCATGACAAGCTGACGATGGATGGTCAAATCTCTCTCTTCCACAACAAGGAAAGTATGGCAGAGGAGATAGTATGTCACTATACTGTAATATTGGCTTACTATTTGATGATTCTGCCTTACAAGATGTATTGTGTAACATATCACAGGGACAGCCCTATATGCCCATAGGGACCAGGGTCAATATTTTATATGTGCACAGTGTCCCGTGGGACACATTTAACATGTGGGGCACTCTTCAACTAGTTTGGCGAGTCCACCAATAAATATACTATTATAATAACCCAGTAATGACTTATTACTTGAATTATACAAAAAGAAAACACAGGACTGAAAGGGTTCCTGTTACTGGTATGTATTACACAGTTTATATGCAGTAGTCAGTACGCCAGTGAACAAAAGTACAGGTGACTTGAGAATCTGAATTTGATCGTTTTTGCCATCGAAAGACGCTTAGTGGTTAGTTGAGACTTTGTTGAGTGGCTGATATGGAGAGAAAGTCAGAGGAGAGTAGCCATTCAAAAAGTGCAAAAACTCTTAAACAGAGGAGGGCCAAGGGCACCCCAACTATGAGGCCTACTATTTGGCAGGACAATTAAAATGGCCAATCAGAAACTTTGCCATTGAGATCCCAAAGACAGTGGCAGAAACAGAAGGAAAACGGGACTTGCATGAGCTCAGTTTACTTTCTGTTGTTCAAAAGGAAAAAGAACAATTAAATTAATTTGAGTTTGTTTCCCACTTTAGAATGTTTTCATTTTGCAAATAGAAAGCATTCTGAAGTGCGTGTGAAGAACAATCAGATCAGTTAAAATGTTGCTTTCCTGCAAGTTTATTACAAAAGTCCCATTTAATTTCAAGGGTGCCAAAAACATCAGAGTTTCTTTCACTTTTTCAGCTGCTGATGCTGAGCTTTGCATGGGCATTTTCAGGGTCTCTCCTTCCAGGAGAAGAGAGAAGAAAACAAATCATAGGAATTACTTGGAAGAATACCGCTGCATCAGATTGACTTATGGTCAGCCATTTGGCTGATTGTCTCTATTCTGATGCAGCCCATAAGACTGACGCTTGGTATGTGATAGGTACTTGAAATAATGGTCGGGCTATTCATTTGAGGCTGTGTGAAAGCTCTGAAGGCTGTTTCTGTGCACTGGGTGATGGGTTTGGCCCATGGCTGAGCGTGGTCATTTTCATCTGACCCTTGGCATGTGAGCCTGTGAATAGGCATGTGGGGATGTGTCCATGGTGGCTGTATCTGGGAAGATGACTGCTACAAACCTGACATATTAAGGCAGCACTCCTGGCATACAATGGCCCCACTCATAGCATATCATGGCACTATACAAGTTAATATATGTGTGTGATACAAAAAATAGATTTGTAACTGCTTTAGAAACCTGTGCATTAATTTATTTTTCAATTCAATGTTTACTCTTTTGTTCATTATTAGAATTTTGAATTTAGTGGTGATGCTACCTCAATGCCAGTTTGTAAAATGTCATGTGACAACACTTTCCCCAATATTATCAGCATCAAAAGTTGATGTGATGTTATCATTGGCTTCTAGCTGGGATGATGTCACTCTCACTACCCCTGGCATTTTGGTTAATTGGCATCCATGGCTGTCTGTGAGTGCCCTAGGTGTGAATCACCAGGTGTGGATTTTACAACATTGGAAGGGAAATGCACCATTATCTCAACATATTGAAAAGAAATATCAGCCATGACAACAGGAATAGCAGGAAAGCATTTGAGAAAAGCCAGCTTGCGTGCCCCTTGGGACAGATCCCTGCCTCGATGATCAATCAATATGCTTATAGATCTGGCTCTTGTACTAGCAAAAAGAAAAATAGGTATGACATGGAAGACATCAGTGCCCCCACCCACCTTAAAATCATGGCTAGAGAAATAGACCAATAATGGCAATGACATCCTAATTAGAATTCAAAAGCAGAAATGGCAAGGGACACTGCACACAGCGCCTGGATACTGTTCACAGCAATGAAAGCCAAACTACTATAATAAAAACCACCCTAACCAACTGGACCATACATATAAGCAGTATACATTTGTTTAATGTGTATTTAAATTATTGTGGGAAAACCATTGAAATGTTACCAAGCAGTGTCTGTAATAATATTTGATAATCAATAAAGAACCGTGAGAAAAAGTATGAGAAATGTGGAAATAACACTCTGCAAAAGTACATGACATCAGCGACAGAACCAATAACAATAGTGAAGTCAATATGAAAACAGTGCCATTAATATACTATAGTAGAACATCAGAAATAAGAAAAATGTTAAGTTTCAGAGAGTTTGAATGTGCCTTTCCAGGGAGGTGTCTTTTTAACGAGTACGCGTCCATTAGAGAGGGAGATGATGTTGAAAGTGACTGATTTCCAGGTCTCTTCGAAGGACTTGTGAGAGGAATTAGTCTAAATAGCAGGTGGAATCAGGTCCCATATATTAGGATCACTCCCTGAGAAAACTTGCTTCTAGCTTTTCTGAATGTTGCAGTTTGTATTTGTAGAGTCAGTACCTCAGAAAGAGTGAGAGCCTCCTGAGATGATTAGGAGATCTAAGCGAAGAAAAAAAGCTAGAGAGTAAGAAAAGGGTAAAAATGCCCATAAAGAACATTTTTCACCTATGTCTATTCACTTACTTAACTGTGGTTAAAAGACCTACACAAAAAGAGAAAAATAAAACAAAACCCTGTGAAAGAATTTATTATCTTGGTAGACTTGCTTTGTACCTGCATATGGTGTCAGAAGGTGGATTCCACTTAAGACACAACGGAGGCTGAAGTACAACAGTTTGTTGAAGCCTTACAAGTCCTGGATATGGTAACCATAATTATTTACCACACCAAACTCTCTGAAAAGAAAAAAAAGAAGAGCAGATCTTCAATACATACCATTTAAAACGGGAGGGGCTGATTCCCCAGGAAATTAAGGAAGTGTATCTCATAGAAAAACACACCACGCAGACAGTGAAAAGCGCGACGGGTGCTACTGCACCTGTCACACGGCCGCAACACCGCCGGCTCCGTTAGGAGCCGGCTCCTATGTTGCGGCCGCATCCCCGCTGGGCAGGCGGGCGTAAACTAGGTATGCGCCCGCCGGCCCAGCGGGGATGTTGTAATGGGGACCGCAGGAGTGCGGCTGCATTGGCGGCCGCACAGCGGTTACAGCTTGGCGGGCGGCGGTAGCCACCCGCCAAGCTTGTAATGAGCCCCTATATGCTAAATGGAGACACTTTCAGCATCATTACTAATGCACACATGGAATCACACATCTGCAAACACCATAAAATCAGAGATGCTAACATAAATCACATCTTGCTCCCATGGAACACATGAACCAATCACTACAACCTCATGAAGTAAAGCGAGTCACACAACTATACAGAAGACCTTGATCACATACACATACACCTTTGCCCGACATGTCTACAAATGCAACACCTCATGAGTGCACATCAAAAGAGGTTCTGGTCTAGGAAAATACTCCAAGACTACAGCAACTGGGAACCATCAGTAACCACTCCACTCTTTACATTCAATATCGCTTACAAGAAAAATATACTTCAGTTATTGACCACAGACAAAAAGGTCCCATGTGCACCACAATATCATGTAACTGGCCCCCCTACAAAGGGGCACCGGAAACGCAATCTGCAGGCCACAATCACCCATATATAAACCTGCATGGCAATGTACTCAGGCAGATACACACCGTGTAATAGGCAAGGCCATCTTCTCATGGCATTCGTCGGTTTTTCATCGCCATGCACGCCATCACTTATACATGAATAGCCACCATGAAACCCATTGGTACCTCTTTGATGTATGTCTGCCACCAATGTTTATACTCTGCATGATGCTATCCTGTACGGTACCACATAATTAAATCACTTAGGCCCATATTTATGCTTTTTGTCAAAAAATTTACCGCCGGCTAATGCCACTCCAACGCACCATGCGGGTGCCTTATTTGAGGATTGATGGTGCTGCTGGCTGGTCAGAGTAAAAAAAGAATACTCAAACCAGGCAGCGCCGGCGTAGGGGAAAATGGGGGTGTGCGTCAAAAAAGGGTGCAAGTCAGGTGTGAGTCAAAAACGATGGCTCAAACCGGACTTGCGCCATTTTTGACGCACAACCCCTATTGAAATGACTCCTGTCTTAGCAAAGATAGGAGTCATGCCCCGTGCCCAATGGCCATGCCCAGGGAACTTCTGTCCCCTGGACATGGCCATTGGGCACAGTGGCATGTAGGGGGGCCAAATTAGGCCCCCTATGCCTCTTTAAAAAAGTAAAAAAATCAGTCTTACCTCAACTTACCTGTACTTACCTGGGATGGTTCCCCCCATCCTTGGCTGTCCTCCTGGGGTAGTAGAGGGTGCCAGGGGGTGTCCCTGGGGGCAGGGAAGGGCACCTCTGGACTGTTTCCATGGTCAGAGACCATGGAAGTGAGCCCATAGGTCCCTTAACGCCTGCTCTCACCCTGGCGTTAAGATACGGCGCACATCAGGCTTGGCGCCGTTTTTTACAGCCCTCCCCCCGTGCGTCAAAATGACGCAGGAGTATAAATAAGGCACACAGGCCTTAAAGTAATTTTTTGGGATGGGAACGCCTACCTTGCATGTCATTAACGCAAGGTGGTTTCCTGCATCCAAAAAATGATGCACACAGAGGTTTTTTGACGTCCCTGGGTCGGGCGTCATAGTTTAAATATGGGGCAAGGTCTGCGCCGAATGTGCGTAAAAAGTTTTGACGCACATTCGGTGCAAACAGAGTATAAATATGCCCCTTATTGGCTTTATTTTATGGTGAGCAAACTTGGTCACCAGTCAGGTTTTTGCAAGAGCACAAAAACCAAAATATCAGAATTGTTTAATTTCTGACGAGTCTGCCATGCAGTAAAAGAAAACACACAGATCATCTATATAATTTACCATCCAATTACAGCTCCCTTTGAACTACCACAGTAGACAATGGGCACCACTTACAAGACATGGCTGAGGGACCCCACAGCAATTAGGCCAACACCACACAGAGGAGATGCAACAAAGCAATGCAACCTATTCGAATCACTGACACCTACATACTTTGCACACTATGACTATATATAGGGGCCAAATAGATAGACTCAAGGCAGGGGATCAGTTGCGGCCTGTGTTTGCTTCACAACATGGACGTCAACAGACTGCCAATCCTAGATGAACATGGACAGCCTCTGACAGTGCCAACACAATGGGGGTGATTCTGACCCCGGCGGCCAGGGTCGGCGGGAGCACCGCCAACAGGCTGGCGGTGCCCAGCAGGGCATTCTGACCGCGGCGGTATGGCCGCGGTCAGAAAGGGAAAACCGGCGGTCTCCCGCCGGTTTTCCGCTGCCCTATTGAATCTGCGCCGCCATGGGGATTCTGACACCCCATACCGCCATCCTGTTCCTGGCGGTTCTCCCGCCAGGAACAGGATGGCGGTATGGGGTGTCGCGGGGCCCCCGTAAGAGGGCCCCAAAAAGAATTTCAGTGTCTGCTTTGCAGACACTGAAATTCGCGACGGGTGCAACTGCACCCGTCGCACCTTCCCACTCCGCCGGCTCAATTCTGAGCCGGCGTCCTCGTGGGAAGGGTTTTTGCACTGGGCTGGCGGGCGGCCTTTTGGCGGTCGCCCGCCAGCCCAGTGCAAAAGCCAAAATACCCTCAGCGGTCTTTCGACCGCGTAGCAGTATTTTGGAGGGGGGAAGTCTGGCGGGCGGCCTCCGCCGCCCGCCAGACTCAGAATGACCCCCAATGACTTCTAAATTAAAAATACCAATGTACTGCAACGGCTACAGAGCACAGAAGGACAGCACTTACCACCTGAATTTATTGTTGTCTCTCACTCATGTGAGGACTATACAGGCACTTATTAGCGTTTGAGTGAGCACAGGGAATATTGGGGTCTCTTGGGCATCTCCTGCCGTTCTGCAGCAGATTGATGCACCCCTTTCCTTGGACCATTGGTACCACTCTTACCTTAATTATCCATCCATTAGATGCTGCAACGGTGTTGGAAGTCAAGGTGCAAACACAACGGCCAGATAACTTGTCGTCAGACTTACACGTTTGGACACTGCGGTGAATGGTGGAAGAAGAGAGTGGTGCTAACAGGCAATCCGGCCAGCACTATAAAAGGTCATTTTTTTCATACCAGGCAACTCACTTGAATCATGCAAACCCCCAAATATGCTTGCCAATACTGATGCAGTGGGACTAAAACAGACTGACCAATATGTAGGGTTCGCTATCAATAACCAGGGCAGACGCTTGCAAATTACCTGATCTTACCTTACCAGCAGTGCTTCATTTGAGCCGGTGGTTTCCGGTGCGGGCATTGGCACTTATTTTTTAGGGCCAGCACCTATTCTTCTGCCTCAAGCATTTCCTGCGAGCAAAAGGCACGTATAGGAAAGACGGCAGAAGAGGAAAAGTAAAAAGCGTCACACAAGGAGAAAACAGAAAGCTGCAAGAGTGAGATGAAGGCGCTGGGAGTGGCTTTAAATGAATTAAAGAGCCACGAGATGATTTCAGGATTACGCTGCCTCAGTATTCCGTGCTCGCACAGTTAATTGCAGCAGCCGCGAGTATAGGAGGAGGGCTTTGGGCACTGGCACGTTTTTATTTACAAATGAAGTCCTGCTTACCTGGATGTTTCTTTCAATTGCACTTAAGTTATTTACATCATCTGTGTTTGCAGCCTGTTTTCGGCACGCTATTGGCCACCATGAAAACATATTCTGCACTAAATATATTAAAATTGATGATGCAAGTTCAAAATAATGGTTTGTGGGCAGAAAAGAGCTAGAGACGATTCAAAGTAAATTCTGGAAGAGACATTGAACTTATTTTGGAGTGTGAACTTTAGAATTAATATTAACATGAAAAGCTTGCAATATAATGTGTAGTGAAACTGCATAGAAATGTGTTAATGTAGAAATAATGTGCACGTTTGAAATGTGCCCACGGGGAGTGGCCGCCAATGTATACGATGATTAATGAAACTGACTAATGATGAATTAACAATATACTAACGTATGACTTTGTATTAGAATTAAGAGTTATGTATTAGGGTTTTGCTAAGTTAATCACTAGGCCTTAGTTAGCGACGGTCTGGGCCTAGCTGCCTGGTCTCATATTAATTGTGTTTTTCTAACGTGCAATGTGCTGTTTTCCTGAAGGACATGGAGCTGTACTTTTCCAGAAACTAGAGATATGTGTGTGTAGCCGTAGTAAATTCTTTCTCATGGGACCCGACTTGCTCAAGGAGACATTCTTGCTGAATGCAACAGTGTAATTCGCAACAGGTGCAAGGTCGCCTGGACTAGGAGAAGGCAATGGAACTACTGACTGGAGCGTGAAATTTAACTTTCTTACCTGACATTCCACCCGTTGAAGACGTCAATCACAGGAGCCAATAGACTGCATGAGAACTGTGTTTTGTGGAAAATTCTAGTAAGGTGTGTGGAGAATTATTGAACAGAGATAATGATGCACCAAATATTGCCCAATGGGAAATTAGAGACTTGTTAGACTGTTTTAATATAACCGCATGACTCAACGAGAAGCCAGCCACTTTGAGACTATTCTTCGCCATTCTTCATCGTCCCTTGCCATTCTGAGAGACTTTGGGGGTCATTCTGACCTCGGCGGTAAAAGGCCCTTACCGCCGGTCAGAAGACCGCCATAACACCGCCGCGGCCGTGGTTAACCGCCACGGTCATTCTGACCCACAACGGCCAAACCTCCAAAATTCCGTCCTCCACTGCAGGCCGCCACATCAGCGGGCAGCGATAAACTGGAGATGACCAAACCTCCACCGTCACGCCAACAGAAATACGCCCATGCCATTACGACCCACGAATCCACACGGCGGTCATTCAAACGCAGTATTCCATTGGCGGTACACACCGCCGCGGTCAGAATACACACACATCACCAAAACACAGCCACATTGGACAATTTGAAATACACACACCTGATACACATACACACACCACTCCCACACAATCAACCAACTATAAAACACACACCCACATCACCCACAAACCCCTGCGACCAGAATTACTGAGAGAAGGAGAGAGAGACACAGCAGACAATCCAAAGCAAGACACACTGAGGCACACTACACCATCACACACACCACATAGTAGCACAAAGCACCACTCACCAACATACTTATCATCACATACACCACCCCACACCACACCCACACCACCCCATGGCACCCCAAAGGCACCCACGCTTTTCGGACCAAGAACTCCGGGTCATGGTGGAGGAAATCCTAAGAGTGGAACCCCAGCTCTTCGGCTCGCAGGTGCAGCACACCAGTATAGCTAGGAAGGCGGAGCTATGGCAGCGGATCGTGGACAGGGTCAACGCGGTGGGACAGCATCCCAGGAATAGGGAGGACATACGCAAAAGATGGAACGACCTAC
This sequence comes from Pleurodeles waltl, assembly GCF_031143425.1. Taxonomy (NCBI): domain Eukaryota; kingdom Metazoa; phylum Chordata; class Amphibia; order Caudata; family Salamandridae; genus Pleurodeles; species Pleurodeles waltl. Next base: position 744,927,870 of record NC_090449.1, on the reverse strand, counting down.
GGGGGAAGGTCCGATCGATGGTCTCCAGGCACAACATCGCGGTCCAGAAGACTGGCGGCGGACCCCCACCCACCCCTCCCGAATTCACATCGTGGGAGCAAAACGTCTTGAACATCCTGCATCCTCAGGGCCTCGCAGGAGTAGCCGGAGGAATGGACTCTGGTAAGTCCAATCTCAACTACTATATCCCCCCCACCCCACCAGCATGCCAACCCACACCCCCACCCTCACCCCCAACCCCCCAGCACACATCCTCCCTGACAATGTCTCACCAGCACAACCCACCCATCCCAACACCAACTCCTGCATGCCAACACAAATCATGGGCACCCATCACCTAAGCATGACCACTGCACTAACCCCCCCCCCCTAACTACCCTCACAACACCTCCCTCAAGGGAATGCCTGCACTGGGGGACAAGGGCACCCATAACACGCACGCTATTGCACACACAGAAACAATAACCAAACTCTCTTACCCCATGCAGGACCCGAACGACAACACACCAGCCAGGAGGGTCCAGAAGTGTCCATCCCACCCCCGGAACAGGCCCACACTGAGGATAGCAGCTCTGTCGACAGTGAACCTGATGACCAGCCCGGACCATCGGGGACCTCTGGGCAGTCGGTTCCCCTCAGGCAGCCACAGGCCACACCAGACCCGACCCCCTCTGCCAACACCAGCACAGCTCCCACCCAGCGGGCCCATGCCTCTGTCTCTAGGACAGCTCAATCAGCGGTGTGTCCGCCACTACAGGGCACCCAGGCTAACCCAACACCCCAACAACAACAGGGACCTGGGGGCAGTGGTAGCGGGCACACCGGCCAGGGGACAGAGGCCGGGGGAAACCGGGCAGCTCGGAGGGCTGCTGTGCGACGGGGGGGAGGAGAGGCCCAGGGAACCCACTCTCCAAGAGGCCCTCACCACCATCATGGGGGCATACCACCACTCCCAAGAAACGATGGCGACGGTACTGGCCAGGTTCACTGAGATCCAGGCACAGCAGGAAGAACGCTACATGGGGTTCAGGGAGGAGCTGAGAATCATCGGGACCGCAATGGGGACCATCGTCCTGGCCCTCCACAGGATAGAGGACGCGTTGCGGGACCATGGTGCACCACACAGGGCCCCCGTCACTAGGCCGGACCAGGAACAGCCTACCACCTCCGCCGGCGCTAGTGGACAGGAGGTCCCAACACCTCGACAGCCCCCCAGAACCCCACCTCCTGCTGAAGAACAACCACCCCGTAAGAGGAGCCTGAGACCAAAAAAAAAGACAGAGTAGGATGTCAAGACCCCCGCCAGCAGGACATACCCCCTCAAGTCTTCCCACTGTCCCACATTGCCACCCTGTCCAACCATGAACTGCCTATGCTCCATCCTTCCACAGGCAAAAGAACAATGCACCTGTGAGACTGAGAACTGGACTCTGCCATGGATATTCCTCCACCCCCACCCATCACCCTTAGAATCACATGTACCGATATGTAGCACTGTAAATAAATCACATTTTGCACACAAATCTGTTTTGAGTCATGCTGTATTATTAACAAATGTATTACATATTACTGTTCAATTTCTGTTCTGTCAATTAGTCATGACAACATACCAATGTCAATACGCTGTATTTCATGTGCGAACCAAGCAGAAGTCAGGTACTGAGTCAGACAGCACTGAGAAGGGAAGGGAAAGGCAAAAATTAATGAAAAACATCTGTGGGGAACTACAGAAAGTACAGATGCAGGAGGCTATAAGCAATTGTGAAATGGCGTGGGTGATTCTTACCTGGGTTTTACTGGAAATACTGTTGTATCACTCTGTCCCTATTGTCTGTGTCGTCCTCAGAGTCTTCCTCCTCTTCACTCTCCACAGGCTCCACGGCTTCTACAACACCACCATCTGGACCATCCTCCTGCAGGAAAGGCACCTGGCGTCGCAAAGCCAGGTTGTGGAGCATACAGCATGCCACGATGATATGGCACACCTTCTTTGGTGAGTACATTAGGGATCCACCTGTCATATGCAGGCACCTAAATCTGGCCTTCAGGAGCCCAAAGGTTCGCTCAATCACCCTCCTAGTACGCCCATGGGCCTCATTGTACCGTTCCTCTGCCCTGGTCCTGGGATTCCTCACTGGGGTCAATAGCCACGGCAGGTTGGGGTAACCAGAGTCACCTATTAGCCACACACGCTGTCTCTGTAGCTGTTCCATCACATAGGGAATGCTGCTATTTCGCATCACATACGCGTCATGCACTGACCCAGGGAACTTGGCATTCACATGGGAGATGTACTGGTCAGCCAAACAGACCACCTGGATATTCATTGAATGGTAATTCTTCCTGTTCCTGTACACCTGTTCATCGTCATTTGGGGGGACTAAAGCCACATGGTTTCCATCAATTGCACCAATGATGTTGGGGATGTGTCCAAGGGCATAGAAATCAGCTTTCACTGTAGGCAAATCACCCTCCTCTGGGAAAATGATGTAGCTCCGCATGAGTTTCATCAGGGCAGACAACACTCTGGATAAGATCTTGGAAAACATAGGCTGAGACATCCCAGATGACATGGCCACTGTTGTCTGGAATGAGCCAGTTGCAAAGAAATGGAGGACTGACAGAACCTGCACCAGAGGGGGAATTCCTGTGGGTTGGCGGATGGGGGACATCAGGGCTGGCTCCAGCTGGGCACACAGTTCATGGATGGAGGCACGGTCAAGTCGGTATCGTAGTATTATATGGCGTTCTTCCATTGTCGACAGGTCCACCAGCGGCCGGTACACGCGAGGATTCCTCCTTCTCATCGCTAGTCCCAGCGGACGGTGCCTAGGAAGGAGAATATGGAGTACAGAGTCAATCCACTCACAGGTACGTACAACACAGCTTGCACAGTACAGGTAAATGTATGGTTTGATATGTTTGTATGTGTGCCATTGCAAGGCCTAGGCCTGTGTGACGCATTAGAAATTAAGCCATGTGGGCCCTTGAAATGGCCGATGCCTGTCCTTTGAAGTGGGACAATGGGATGTGAGGTCACTGCGCTGGCGGGGCACACCGTGGCGGTAGGCGGTCGAAGACCGCTGTGCGAAGACGCATTGGTTAACATTGAAGCCTATGGGTTTCAGGAGCCAATGACGATGTGCGCCGGCGGTCGCGGGATGCACCGCTGCGGTACGCACCGCCGCGGGCGTGACCGCCATTTTCTATCAGCTCAATCATTCGAGACCTGATCATCCACAGGAGAGGACCTATACTGCAAGTGCTGCTGTGAACTCGGTCTGGAAGTGACAATGGCTGCTGCTACTGGTGAAAGGGCCCCCGCCTTCAGTTCAGAAGAGTTGGAGAAGCTCGTGGACGGGGTCCTCCCCCAGTATGCGCAACTCTACGGTCCTCCAGACCAACAGGTGAGTACACTCAGTGCACATTGAATGGGTTATGCCTGTGTGGAGGGGGGGGGATGTAAGTTGGTGGGGTGTGGAGGGAATGGGGAGTGCAACGCACGACAGATGAGAGAATGGGAACCATGACAAGGTTGGGGAGGGGGGGGCATGTACTCCAAACATGCAGATATGTGACGGTTTCTCTTTCCCACCCTGTACATGTCAAACAGGTGAGCGCCCACCAGAAAATCGATATTTGGCGTGCCATCGCCGAGGAAGTCCGGAACTTGGGGGTCCACAACAGACGGGGCACCCACTGCCGCAAGAGGTGGGAGGACATCCGCCGCGGAACGAGGAAGACCGCAGAAACACTGCCGGGGATGGCCTCCCGACCTAGGAGGGGTGCCAGTCGCACCATGACCCCCCTGATGTCCCGGATCCTGGCGGTGGCCTACCCTAATTTGGATGGGCGCTTGAGGACAGCACAGCAGACACAAGGGGGTGAGTATCCGCACATTCTCCCATCTGTATGCGCATTGGAGGCGTCTGGGGGGGGGAGGAGGGCTGTGGGTGACATTAGGCCCGGGCGCTCTCTGTAGTGTAGTCCGCTCCCTTAGGCATGGCCCTGTGCCCCCGCCCCCCACCTCTGTAGGGTGCCAAGTGCAGCTACCCATGCTCCAGCATCACCCATGTGCGCGTGTGTTGTCCCTAGACCTGTTTGCCTAGTCAGAAGTACTGAGTAGTGTACCCCAAGTTCGCGACTTAGTGCACAAGGCACCTGTGTCTGTCCTCTCCGCAAAGGGTATTGCTAAGGCATGCACTCAACTTTGTTTAATTTCTCCCCCCACCCTAAATCTTTGTTTTCTTGTGTTTTAGCATCATCAGGCGGAGGAGATTTGGCGTAGGAGCAGGAGGGAGCTGCAGGTCACCAGGCCCCGGTGGGCACTGACACAGACACCGAGGGCACCAGTGATCCGGAGGGCGAGGGGAGCACCACAACGGTGGCCGGTGGAGACACCAGCGACACGGACACGTCCTCATTTGGGAGCTCCCTAGCGGTGGCGGCAACATCTGTGCCCCCCGCAACAACAGGTACAGCCGCCACCCAGCGCACCAGCACCGCCCTCCCAGCAGCCCCTCAGTCTTCGCTCCGTGGCCGCTCGGCCAGGAAGGCGCGCGTCTCCTTCGCCCCAGGCACCTCAGCCCCTGCCTCTGTTACCCCTGCTGCCCTCAGTGCGGAGCTCATTGACCTGGTGAGGACGCTCATTGTTGGGCAGACTACCCTTCTGAATGCCATCCAGGGGGTGGAAAGGGAGGTGCATCGGAGCAATGCCTACCTGGAGGGCATTCATTCGGGTCAGGCTGCCCATCAACGAGCGTTCACTGCTCTGGCCTCAGCACTGACGGCAGGCATTGTCCCTGTCTCCAGTCTCCCTCTTCTATCTGCCTCCACCCTTTCTCTGTCTCCTGTACCTCAACCTATCCCATCCACACCATCAGACCAGCCTGCACACACCTCAACACCCAAGGCCAGCTCATCCAAACATAAGCACCACAGAAAACACAAGCATTCACCCAAGCAACACACAGATGCAGACATATCAACAGTCACTACCACCTCTGTGTCCCCGTCCTCCTCGTCTCCCTCCTCCCTCCCTGTGACGTCTACACTCACACCTGCATGCACCCCAACATCAGCCAGTTCTTCCACCACCAGCAAACCCTCCACTACAGTCCGCACACCTGCAGTCACCACCCCCACTGGCATTTACACGTCCCCTGTGTCCTCTCCCACTGTGTCTGTCACCCCCTCTTCCAAGACACATAAACGCAGGCAGACACCCAAACAACAGCCAACCACCTCACCACAGCCTACGTCCCAGTCACCTGCACCCAAGGACAGCACACCTGGCTCTCATACAACCACATCCTCTTCCTCCACTTCTCTCACCACTACTCCTACCCCTTACCTTGGTCCCAAGAAAAATTACCTCTCCAGTTTTGACCTCTTTCCCTCCCCCGACCCACCACCTCCAACTGAGAAAAGTCCCAAGGGCACCTCAGCCACCACCAGCCCAACTACTACAGTGCAAGTGGTGCATGGCATGTGGAGTCCACCCTTTGGCGGCAGTAACACTTCGGTGAGCAGCAAGGGGACAGCCAGCCCCCCCCCAGGCAAGAGGACCCGGAAATTGAAGGGCCGCCGTGAGCGGACAGAGACGGCTGCCCCCAAGGAGGTGACTCCGGCCACTTCACCGGCCACAGCAGCCAGGGGAGGCAAGGGCCCGAGAGCCCCATCTAAGGAGCGGAAGGACAGAAGGGCGGAGAGGACAACCACCAGGAGCGCGGAGCAGGAGGGCCCCACAAGCCCCATCCCGGCTGCAAGGGACGACACCAAAGGGCCCAGGACTCACTCCCCGAAGGGGCCTGACACAGCACGGTCGGGGGCGATTGAGTAGGGTGTCCAGGCCAGGTATGACTCCCTTGACATACTGCAAGAGCACCGCTGAAGAGGGCCCCGCCGTGCAGAAGAGCACCGCTGAAGAGGGCCCCGCCGTGAAGACAGGTACCGCTGAAGAGGGCCCCGCCGTGCAGAAGAGCACCGCTGAAGAGGGCCCCGCCGTGAAGACAGGTACCGCTGAAGAGGGCCCCGCCGTGAAGACAGGTACCGCTGAAGAGGGCCCCGCCGTGAAGACAGGTACCGCTGACGAGGGCCCCCTCCGTGCAGAAGAGCACCGCTGAAGAGGGCCCCGCCGTGAAGACAGGTACCGCTGAAGAGGGCCCCGCCGTGCAGAAGAGCACCGCTGAAGAGGGCCCCGCCGTGAAGACAGGTACCGCTGAAGAGGGCCCCACCGTGAAGACAGGTACCGCTGAAGAGGGCCCCGCCGTGAAGACAGGTACCGCTGAAGAGGGTCCCGCCGTGAAGACAGGTACCGCTGAAGAGGGCCCCGCCGTGAAGACAGGTACCGCTGAAGAGGTCCCCGCCGTGGAGACAGGTACCGCTGAACAGGGCCCCGCCGTCTCAAGCACCGCTCCGCTGGGCCCTTCCTGTCAAGCACCGCTCCGCTGGGCCCCGCCGTCTCAAGCACCGCTCCGCTGGGCCCTTCCTGTCAAGCACCGCTCCGGTGGGCCCCGCCGTCTCAAGCACCGCTCCGCTGGGCCCTTCCTGTCAAGCACCGCTCCGCTGGGACCTGCCGTCTCAAGCACCGCTCCGCTGGGCCCCGCCGTCTCAAGCACCGCTCCGCTGGGCCCTTCTTGTCAAGCACCGCTCCGCTGGGCCCTTCTTGTCAAGCACCGCTCCGCTGGACCCCGCCGTCTCAAGCACCGCTCCGCTGGGCCCCGCCGTCTCAAGCACCGCTCCGCTGGGCCCCGCCATCTCAAGCACCGCTCCGCTGGGCCCTTCCTGTCAAGCACCGCTCCGCTGGGCCCTTCCTGTGAAGCACCGCTCCGCTGGGCCCCGCCGTCTCAAGCACCGCTCCGCTGGGCCCTGCCGTCTCAAGCACCGCTCCGCTGGGCCCCGCCGTCTCAAGCACCGCTCCGCTGGGCCCTTCCTGTCAAGCACCGCTCCGCTGGGCCCCGCCGTCTCAAGCACCGCTCCGCTGGGCCCTTCCTGTCAAGCACCGCTCCGCTGGGCCCCGCCGTCTCAAGCACCGCTCCGCTGGGCCCCGCCGTCTCAAGCACTGCTCCGCTGGGCCCTTCCTGTCAAGCACCGCTCCGCTGGGCCCCGCCGTCTCAAGCACCGCTCCGCTGGGCCCCGCCGTCTCAAGCACCGCTCCGCTGGGCCCTTCCTGTCAAGCACCGCTCCGCTGGGCCCTTCCTGTCAAGCACCGCTCCGCTGGGCCCCGCCGTCTCAAGCACCGCTCTGCTGGGCCCCGCCATCTCAAGCACCGCTCCGCTGGGCCCCGCCGTCTCAAGCACGGCTCCGCTGGGCCCTTCCTGTCAAGCACCGCTCCGCTGGGCCCCGCCGTCTCAAGCACCGCTCCGCTGGGCCCTTCCTGTCAAGCACCGCTCCGCTGGGCCCTTCCTGTCAAGCACCGCTCCGCTGGACATCGCCATGTCATGCACCGCTGCGCTGGGTCCCGCCGTCTCAGGCACTGTTTATGGTTCACTGTGCCCACCATGCCTCCTCCTTGACCAGTGGACTCTGTAATCCACCTGAGAGACTGTGGCTTTGCACTCCCCAGGATGGTCCAGTGGGCAACCCACCCACTGCAGAGACTTGAGAGACTGTGGCTTTGCACTCCCCAGGATGGTCCAGTGGGCAACCCACCCACTGTAGAGACATTGAGAGACTGTGGCTTTGCACTCCCCAGGATGGTCCAGTGGGCAACCCACCCACTGCAGAGACTTGAGAGACTGTGGCTTTGCACTCCCCAGGATGGTACAGTGGGCAACCCACCCACTGTAGAGACATTGAGAGACTGTGGCTTTGCACTCCCCAGGATGGTACAGTGGGCATGGTGGCTCCTCGTGGATCTGGCGTCGTGGACTCATGTGGCTGTGGTGGCCCCCCCTTCCCTTCCCCCTGAGGTGCCTGTAGTTTTGACATCGGATGCCCCTGCAGTGTTCTCTCCAAAGGACTCAGGTCTCGTGTGTGGGCTTTGCCCTTGTTTCGCAGAACCTTGGCCCACGGACATGTTAGATTTGTAGGATGTGCAGGACTTGTTACTTCAGTGATACACCGATGTGTATATATTTTTGGTTTTTGTAAATATTTTTCACGGTTGGCCAATTATTTCCAGGTGCTTTTTTTGAACATGAAAATTTATTCGAAATTTGGTTGTGTCATTGTATTTTTAAAGGGTGTTTGTGTGGTGTCACTGTGACTTCCTGCTCTGCATTGGTGTGTACATATTGGGGGGTTGCGGGGGTCGCATATGTGTATGCCCGTAACCTTTCTTCCTCCCCCCTCCCGTGTGTCGTAGGTGCAGTACTCACCGTTGACGTCTGCGCCGGAGTTCGTACTCGTGGTAGATGAGCAGGTAGACGAGAGCAGGTATGATGTTCAATTCGGGTTCCATGCTGTCCGGATTCCGCGTGGAGTGTCTCGAGGTGAGCGTTTTCCATTGGAAATGTCTGTTTCCGCCGTGTTTTTATCGGCGGTGCTCCCGCCCCGGAAAAGGTGGCGGATTGGTGGGTCGTGATAGGGTGGGCGGTACATTGTCTGCCGCCTGGCTGTTGGCGGTGACCGCTGCGCTGTTTGTTTGTTCCGCCGTGGCGGTCGGAGTGTTAATGCGGCGGGCTGTGTTGGCGGTTCCCGCCAGGGTCAGAATTGCATTTTTTTGACCGCCGGCCTGTTGGCGGGTTGGCCGCTGCTTTATCACCGACCGCCAGGGTCAGAATGACCCCCTTTGTCTTTAGCCGTTTGATGCTTTAAACTATCCTCTTCCTACCCCTTGCCCGATATGCACTTCTCCTCCTTATGAGGGAAGAGTCTTGTTCTTTATCAATGCCCTACTGAGACTTGCTTATTCTATCCTTGCTGATGGTGAATCGACTGATGTCCTGAGGACAAAGACTGACGCTGTTTGCTGACTCATTCGGATGGGTAACTATCTGATGAAAATTGTATTTGTCTGTTTGCCTTTTCTTTCTAGGTACCAACTGCTCTTTTGATAGAGGCCATAGTTAGAAGTTTTTCCAAATTAATGTTTGCCAAATTGTTTTGCATGAAGCCCAACATGCTGATGCTAATTCGAGGTTAGTTAAGGAGTTCACTAATATCAGATGCAAATAGACGAATGACTGAATTCTTGCTTTGTTGAATAATGTATTAATGATGCTCTGCTAAAGTTGATTCACATTAATGTCGTGCTTTATTCTAATTTTCATGATCTATGCTTTGATAAAGTTTTGCTTGGGTTGCCAAATTATAGTGGTTTTGATGTGCTCGTTATTGTTGAAACTAATAAACATGATATTAGATTGTAACTAATAGGGAATAAATATCCTAACTCTTACTAGATTTGTGGTGGTTATTCATTGCTGAAAGGTCATGGTGCGTTCACTGTATTGATCTATATTAAATGTTATTGATTAACTAGATTGATTAGTTATTGTGCTTATTGATAGAGTTATTGACTTATTGATTGTGATGCTAAAAGATATCTCGTTCTGGGAAGTCTCCAAACGTGGTCCAAAGGTTCATCGGCCTAGACGTGTCTCCTTGTAAGTTTACTTATCAAGGTTCTGACGCGTTATCAGTTTTGGTAGCAGAGGATGGTTTGGCCCTTTGGGGCCCTAGCACGAAGGATCACTGTTTGAAAAATTGTTTTAAAATGATGCAAATTGGGGAGATGGTGTGCCCCTAAGTCCCAAATGACTTTCCCGGAATCTCGGAGCTTGCTGAAGTGATTTGGGTATGTTCTTGGCGTTCTAGTGATAGTGTGAATGACGTAGGGTTTGCGCTTGCACAGCTTAGGCATACCGCAGGTGGATTGTGAAGTTTGTGAGGGTTTTAGGCCAAATTATGTTGTTTTAGTAGGAGTGTGCGTACTCCGCAGTATAAGAGTAGGGAAGTCGGCAAACTTCATGTGAGTGTGGTGGTTTGTGCTAAAAAAATTGTCCACGTGGTTGTTGGTGATGTACGGACCCTGCGTGGTCTAAGACTCCGGAGTATATTGATAAGTGTATGAGACACTTGGTTTATGTTGTAATTTGTGCGGTTTAATAGGTCAATCGGGCGTGGTTGACTAGTCGAGTTTGAGTCAAAGTGAGTGAATGAAAACTTCGATGGAGATTTGGTGAGTTCTAAAGTGCACTAGAACAATCCATTGACAAGTCGAGAGTAGAATTTGCGGGTCAAATTTTGCTTGCGAGTGCGGGATCTGAGAAGGAGAGAGTAGCGGCCGAGGCTAAGCAAAATCTCTGTAAAGTTCTGAAGCGATTGTGTTACCCTTTCCTGTAGTAAACCGGCAAATTTGAGTTTTTGTTGGTGCTCGCTGTATATTGCATTAGTTTTGTGTGAGAGGAAACTGAGGAAGACACGGCGCAAGATTTTGTCAGCCGCAGTGTGTGTGAGTGTGACGTCATTGGAGACGCGCTGGGATAGGTTGGTTAGTGAGAAGGGTCGCGCACAAATGGGCAGCCGTCCATGAGAGAAAATTGGTTGAGAAGGTGAGCGAAGAGAGTTCTAGGAATTAAAGTCACTTCCTGATTCGATTGTTAACAAAATAAAACACGCAAAATGAAGTTTTTTAAGGCTCTAAAGAGCGCTTTGAGGGGAGATGTGTACATTACCGCGAGTGTAGGAGAACCTACACCGCCAGAGGATACACCGGCTTATGCCATAATGGAGGAGAGGGGAGTTGCGCCATGTCTTTGGCTAAAGCAATGGTGCAAAGTGACAGAGAAAGAAGGGTGTTTGGCGTTTCCGGAACACGGAACGTTCAATATAAGGATTTTGGAAAATTTGCGGAGGGTGTTAAATGACCTAAAGCCACCTCTGAGGCCAGCACAGTTTGAGGCGCTAGCAATTTGGGACCTGATGGCAATACGACAACAGCAACAGAAATTTGAGAGGAGAATGAGGAAAGCAGGAAAGACACTAGCGGAGGCTAGGTGGGATAGCGCACAGAGGGTTTGGAGAAGAGAAATAATAGACGGAGTTAGGATGTTTCCAGCAATAACTCAAGAAGGCGGAACCCAAGAAGGGAAAGCCATTTGTAAGACTGACAAGGGTTCTAGCAAAGAAAAGGAGATTAAGAAGTCCTGGGCAGAGGCGGATGACTCAGATGACGATGAGTTTCTTAACCAGTTGCTAAATGATCGACCACCACCATATGCCCTAGATGACAATAGACCAAGTACTAGTGCAGGTCCTGTAAATTCGACGCAGAACCAGGGAACGACAAGTACGGTACAGGTTAATACTGTTGCGACACTAGTTCCGGTGCTGAATAGTGTTAGTGTGTCTACTGCTCCAGAGATGCAACCTCAGTTACAGCTACCACAGTTTCAGAGGCTTTACCCTGATGTCCCAATACTAGAGACTACTACGAATTTGATGGTGCCGTCAGATCCGGCATATACGAGACCAAAGCTGATACAGACTGAGCCAACTCCACTTTTACTGCCTCAGGCACAGCAATAGATGATTCCGAATTATACTTCGGTCACAGGACCGCAGTCAGCCATAGCACCAGGAACTAATCAGAATATGGGAGTTAATGCTCCACAGGTTTTGGGAAGCAGGCAGAGGCCAGCCGCCATATCCTTACCTATTACAGTTGGTCCACCAGTACCATTGTATGCACAGGCGAAGTCTAGTGTATGTGATCAGGGAGTAATGACCCAGGAGATGACAAGAGGAGGGTTCGTAGGAAGCTCTCAAGGGATGACTCCAATGGAACAGACAATAGAAAGAGTATCATGAGGGTATATGAGCGATGACTTCCATTCAGCCCATATAATCATCTAAAATAATTAGGTTGAAGAAAGCAGATATTTCTATTCAGTTGGTTGAAATTTCAAAAATGACTTTTATAGAAGGCTGGTGACTGCTCATGTTACCCAGAAATAAAACACTTTTGTGGCATCCGCTGCTTTTTGGCTAGGACTATGTTCCGGAAAAAAACATATACATACATACATATCCATACACACTGGCTGCTGTTCTAGATGACCAGCAACTATTCCATCTAAGGGTTTCAAAAACATTGCAACAGCTTCTGAGCCCATGTTATAAATGAGAGGGGGGAAATAATTTTGAGGTCCTTCAGGAAATCACAACCCACATCACCTAGTACACAACCTTGCCATCCCTGGAAGAAATATCATTCTGAGAGGAAAAGTGTTATTATAATGTATAAATGCAAAATTTTGAACTTGATCCCTAGAAATATTCATCTGGCTGTCTCCTTGAAAGATTTCAAATCAAGGCTAAAGAGACCCCTATTATATACAAGTTACCCTTCAAATCTGCAGAATGCTAGTAAAAAACCCTTTGTCTCTAAAATGGTATTGTTTGGTTTACCACCAAATATGTCCTTAAATATGTGATTTTGACTATGATTGCATTTACTTTGAATTCAACTATGTAAACATTTCTCTACTCCTGCCTACGTCTATGATTGGATAAAAATATGTTTAAAAAACTAGCATAATGGCACACTAATAAGGGTCCTTTTCAGCGTTCCATAGAAAATAAATAAGTAAATACATGCATACATACATATATAACTCTGGTGGCTTATTTTCCAGACAAGTTCACCATTTCTGGTAGTTCTTCGCACACATTTGCATACAGGAAACCATCACATTTCAGGCCAAGAAGTGTTAAAAAGAAAAAACAAGACAGCAGGGCTTTTCCATCCATGAACCCCAAATCTGAAACAACATTCCCATATCCATCAGGACCACTCCAATGCTAATCCAATTTAGGAAAGAGATGAAGATTCATCTCTTTAAAGAACACAACTTCACAATCCATTAACAGTCCAAAAACTAGCTGCCTTTTCCATCACTCATAGACCTTATGCATGTTTTTGTCACTTTAAAGCCTTCCACTCCCTTTTAGTTAGGTTCATGCTATAAAAAGAACACATACATATATACATAGTCCACACATTAGTCCACAAGCAGGAGTAAGCGTACCTTGTAATATGAAAACTTTTGAGTCAGAATGTTATTGTGACATGAAAGGCTCATGTCAAAATCGGAGTTTATATGTGTCATGACAGCTTCACATTCAGGCATGTCCCTTGCGTTTGTGATGAAGTTCTACTGGCCTTCATCTGTGCCTCTCACTATTGAGTGTTATTTTAAATATATTTTTAAGTGGTGATGTATGCTCTTTAGTTGTGCCACAGTTTGACTGTGTTGTATGTGTACACAGCAGTCTGGAAGCCTTTCTGTTGCCTGATTGAATGGTAGATCAGCTTTACATTATGATGTGTTAGGCCTGTCAGGTTTTGGTATGGTCTTCCCATAAGCTTTTTGCCTTCTCCCCTCCTGCTTGCTGAAATTCGTTTTTGTTGGCATTAGGGCTCTGTGCAATTTAACACTGCTAACCAGTGCTAAAGTGCTTGTGCCCTCCCCTTTCAACATGGTGAAATTAGCTTACAGCTAATTGGCACAATTAATTTACTTATGCGTCCCCAGTAAATTGATACCACATGTACCTAGAGCTAGTGAAATAAATGCTACTAGTGGGCTGCCAGCACATATTGTACCACCCACTTAAGTAACCCTTTACCATGTCTCAGGCCTGCCATTGCCGTATGTATGCAGTTTTAAACTGCCATTTCAACCTAGAAAAATAAACCTTTAGCCAGCCCTAAACCCCTTCTGTTTTACATAAATAAGTCACGCCTGAAGCAGGCCCTACAAAGTTCATAGGACACAGAGCAGTGTATTGAAAACATTGGACATTTACTTTTAACTTTTACATGTTCTGGTAGTGAAAAAACTCTTAAATTCATTTCTCACTACTGCAAGGTCTACCTCTCCTATAGGACATAAAACAGGAATGTCAAATTTGCATACACATGAATTATAATTTTAAATCCTCTTTAACAGTAAAGTTAGATTTTTAAGTCACAATTCTGAAAATGCTGCTTATGGAAGGTTGGTATTTTCTTGTCCTAACCATTTGGAGCCTTCAATCTGTCTTCTAGGTCACATGACTGAGCATAGTTGGCCTTTGTGTATTCCTCTCGGGTAGTGAGATAAAGGGGGACTAGGTGTTGACAGGATGGGGGGAGGGGTGGAGCTGTCCTTGCCCCACTTACATTTCAAATGGGCTTCTTCCAGGACACTCATAAAAAAACTCAACACCAGCTTACTGTCATCCCAGACCCTTTGGGGCCTGAGCAGGAGAAGGAAGATAACTCTTCAGTACACTCCTGGACCTGTGGATGACTTCAGAATCACTGCTGTATATGCAGAGGACTGCCCTGCTGCTTGAGGCTGCCTTGTTTCTCAGAGGACTGACATGCTGCTCCCAGAGGATTGCCCTGCTGCTTGAGGCCTGATTTATTCTTCATCCCTGCTGCTTGAGGTCTGCCTTGCTGCTAGAAGGAGCGAGGACTATCTCCTCGAACCCAGAACTACCAGAGGGACTCCGAGGGTCAGTTGGCTGCTGCGACAGGACCTGTCTGGATCAGCTAATGGACCTGCTTGAGCCCTGCTGGCCTGTGCTAGGGTGAGTCTCTGATCTCCAAGAGGTCTCTCCCCAAGACTTGGACCCATGGCTGGCATCAGAGTGCATCCCTCTGAAGAAAAAGGGAGAAACCTTTAAGTTTTAGGCTCTTTGTGACCGCAAATGGGCATGTTCACGCCAAGATTTCACCACCTGAAATGACCTTAAACACGAAGTTCGATGAACCTGACTCTTCACACTTCAGTGAGCGATGTGGAGCTTGAGCAGCCCCCCAACTGGATGTGCATGCTAAAATGATGGCCGTCCACAGTGCCCCGTCTCCTCTTCGCGCTATAGCAATGAATCTCCAGAACACTCTTCTTGCTCCTCTCAGCCTCATACACCAAGAACTGGACTCTTCACGCTGGACTTTGAGAAGGTAACTTTTTCAGCTGGACTAACCTGGCCCTGTATTGAATCTGCGTTCCATCGGGGTCACCCTGAACATGTGACTTTCCTCCAGTCTAGCATGACAAAATGATTGTGAGTGGCACTTTGTGGTTTTAGGCATTATAATTACCTAAATATTTGAAATTGAATATTTTTATTTCTACTAATTCTTTTTTGTTGTTTTGATGGCAAACTATTTATTGAATGTTAGTCCACTTTTCTAAATTGATGTGGAATTTTTCTTGTGTTGTTTTTAACTTTATTAATGGCTGTGTGTTTCATAAATACCTTACAAAAATTGCCTGTAAGTTATGCCTGACTGACTTTGTGCCAAACTACCAGAAGGTAGGCACAGGTTAATTTAGTGACTTTTGCAGTTCACCCTGGCAAGGACTGTGGTTTTTACTTGAGTAGTGATAACACTCCCCCCAAACAATAACCCAATTTCTTACATTATATATCTTATATACCAGGAGTTGCATTACATCTTCAATGACATCTAATTTCCTAATTGGTTCAATCTGTCTAGTCTGGAGTTAATCATGCCAGCATTAACTTGCAGGTCACTGCTCGCTGAATTGGTATTACTAATGTACTCCTCAGTGGTAGGACTACTGTGCTCTGACATCATTGTGCTCTATAGTAAGAGTCTGGGTTTACCACTTTGTGGGAAGGCAGAGTGGAGTGCTCGCTGGGTGTGTCTACAGGTGGAAAAGGTTGCTGAGTAAGTGTGCAGAGGTTTCTGACTGTGTAAGTCATTATGGCACTGCACCTTTGCTGCAGTCTGAGGTGCTTACATTTTTTTGCATTTTTCTGTGCTGGTCCAAGATACATGTGCATGTTGTTTTTGTTTTGGTTGCAATTTTCTATTGAGAAAACACAAAGGTATGCAAGTACATTGAACATTTTGCCTTATTTTTTCTGCATTTTTCATGTAAAGGACATTTGTATCCTAACAACTAAGTAGAGCAGGTTAGGAGGGCAAGAGGGTAGATGGACAGGAAGGGAAGAAAAAAGAGAAGAGAAGAAGGGGGCAAGGTTTCTAGCACAGAGAGGAATAAGGTTGTAATTGCCCATACCTGCAAGTGGGTGAAGAAGGAATATGCTATACATGCCAGTGCACCTTGTCTAAAGGATACAGTTATTTGGTTGTCATGCAATTCCTTTTCTTATTATGTTTAACGAGTCAGAGATTCATACAGCACTCCTTTTTGACATTCTATTGACACTTTCAACATCTGATAGATCGGGGGAGGTCAGGGGGGGTGACAGTTTTGTCTCCTTGGTTTCCTTAAGCTCTAGAAGTAGGGACAGTATTTAGCCGTATGGACGTCCATTTGCTTCTGTAGGGGAGGGAGGAGCAAGTACATTTACAGATGGGCAGTGAAGCTCACTTCTGAGGTAATTATTATGTTACTTACGTGATGCTCACTGAACGTGATAGGGGGAGATGGGCTGTGGAGAACAATCCCACTTGGGTTTGAGGTGTGTTGGGCACTATCCCTTGGGCATGTATTATAAACAGTGACAAGAAAACTCACTCTGCAGCAGCAGTCATTGCATTTTAGTGTGTGCACAGTAGGGTCGAAGAATGTTGAGTATGATTGTGATCTAGGGAAGTGTGTCTTTAATAAGCAGGGAACGGAAAGGCAGAGCAGATTATTATTGAAGTGATGTGAGTAGTTTGTTATGAACAAGAGGGAAGTTTGGTCATCCCCAAACGTGGTTTCATGTAGGTCAGAGAAGAGATGCCTAGGTATTTGAGAGAGGCAAGATAAGGTAGGTAGTAATTTGATGAAGGGGGGTCTGGGAGGGGGAAGGAAGGGGGCAGGGAGAGGGCAAAGGGGTCAGGGAAGCTGTGAGAGTTGACACGGGCTAAGTTAAGATAAGATTAGATATGGGGAGGGGGCAGATGAGGGGCGGCAAGAGATGTTAGTATAATGGAGGGGATAGGGTGACGGAAGAGTGAGTAAGCGAGGATGTGAGAAGATGAGAAGGTAAGTTGTGAAGGTAAGACGAAGAAGGGCGAAGAAGAGTACCCAGCGCCCTGTTTAGGATGGTGTCAGTGGGGGTGGGCGTTTTAGGGGAGAAGGATGGGATAGGTACATGCGGGTGGTTCACTGCGTTTTTTCTGTCAGGAGCCTTGAGAGGTTTATAGTGAAACTAGGAGATAAATAATGAGCTCACTGTGGTGTTTCAGTAAGAAAGGGTGCCCACACTTGCTGAAAAAGGGCTGCTTGATCCCACATATTGTATATGGGGCATTCAAAGACGGCAGTCTGGAACATTGCTATCATCCGTTCTTCCGGGGTAGGGGGCGTAGGGGATCTCCAATGTCATAGCACGCATATCTTGGCTGTTGCCAGGGCTGTATGTAGCAGACGTCGTTGTGGCCAGGATAGGTCTGGAAGCTGTTCCATGTCATGGATAAGTATAAGTGAGAGCGGTGTCTGCAATGTCACTGAAGTTGCAAGAGTGGTGCCTACCGTGTCCCAGAGGGGTTGAACCGATGGACATTCGCTTCCCATAGGGCATGCAAGAGAGTTGGTAGGTGATTTCTAGAGGTGCGTCCTGGGACAGATCCTACCTGTGTTTGGTGTATTAAGGACAGAATAACTTTGCGCAACCGTGCCGCTAAGACACAGGCCAGAATTTTTATATTGCAGTTTAACAGTGATATGGGTCTTTAGTTTTGGTAGTTCTGCGATCACTGCCTAGTTCGAGATTGCACCTAGTGTTCCATCCTGTTCCGCCTCCCAGAAGCCTTCGTACAGGGAGTCGACCACTTCCGTACCTGCCCGTTTATAAAATTCTGCAGGAAATCCATCTTCTACTGGTGATTTATGATAAGGGAGGTTAGAAAGGGCTAGTGCTATTTCACTCTTACTTATCTCCCCTTCTAATAAGGCTTGGTACTCAGCTGAAAGGCATGGGAGGTATGCTCTCTTCAGGAAGTCATCCACTTGCACAGGATTGACTGCCGCCTCCGGGCTATATAGAAGTTGGTAAAAAAGTGCAAACTCGTTCACAAGTCCTGCGGCCGGGTGAGGACTTCCCCGTTGGCGGATGCCCATGCAGAGTCGCCTTTGCCGCTGCCCACAGGATCCCTTGAGAGGAGACCGTATATTTGTTATCTCGCAAATACATGGTAACGTGCATCTCTAGTTGTGTTTTACCCTGAGGGGTGCAGTAATGATGTACAGCAAAGCGCCAGGGTTTTCGGCCCGGTGAGGTAAGTCCTGTATTAACTATCAATAGTATAGGGGAGCGATCCGATAGGCCTCCCTCCAGTATACGAGAATCCTGTACCTTAGCCACCAAACTATGTGTCACAAGAAAGTAATCCAGGCAGGATTTGGTCCCATGAACCTGCGACAGAAACGTGTACTCCTTATTGGTTGGATGTGTTAGTCACAAATGATCCACTAGCCCATGGTCTAGGGACACGTCTTCAAGGATGGCTCTGTCCTTGTTATTACATACGTCCATGGCCCCTGTACTATCTAGCACTGCGTCTCAAGCCAAATTCCAATCTCCTCCCATGACATTAAGTGAGGCACCTATCTCCGTAAGTAGGCGGGTAATGTGAAGGAAGAACAGTTTTTTGGAGCCTGTGGGTGCATATATGGAACCAATGCAAATCGAGGAGTCCCCTACCTTCAGTTTTGCAAAAACATATCTCCCCTCCGGATCTGCCCATGTTTAAATCAGCGTCACTGATAGTAACTTGCGAATTAGAATCCCAACTCCACATTTCAGTAGGGTCCCGCTGCCTTGTGACCTAGGTGTCGCACAGCAACTAAATATCTTCTTCCCCACCCAGTCTTGACATAACTTAATGGATTACCCCGCATCGAGGTGCGTCTCCTGAAGAAGAACTACGTCCACTTTTTTAATTGCAAGTAGGATAGCACCTTCTTTCTTTTCACATAATGGGTTAGACCTTTCACATTCCAGGATATAAGACGTAGTGAACTAGTACAGGGCGGGACTCTGCCACTCATACCTTTAGTGGAGGTGTGCGTCGCTCTAGGATATAAAGGTGCTGTTTGGGAGCCAGCAACAGCAGTGTCAGTAATCAGAGAATCTGATGTAGAGGGGGAAGGAATGGGGATGTCTCTGATTCGTAAGAGGGGGCGTGATGTCTGGAAAGGTGAGAATATGTTTAACGGCGAAGTCGAAAGGATGACGCTACGAGAGAGACCATCGGGGGAGGATGTGGGGAGGGGAGGGGCGCCAAGTGCTTGCTGAGCGCTAGTAATAAGTGACAGGAGGTGGTTGGTTAAAGAAGAGGAGTAAGATGAGGAAACAGGAGTGTTGATTTGCATCTAGTAGGAATAATAAACTGACTAAGGGAGAAAAGAGGAGGAATGGAGAAGCAGTGAGTGTGAGGCTGATGAGACAAAAGGGGGGGGAACTAGAGAGAGAAGAGGGGAAGAGTTATAGGTATCAGGTCTTCCACTACTTAGGCAGTAGCGAAGCCCTAAGGATCCAGATCTGCAGACTGCGAGTCCAAACCTGCGTAGCCGTCATACTCCGAGGAGCCCCGGGCCGAGACAGGTCACCCTGGAGGGCGTAAGGAGGCAATCGTATGAGTGGTGAACGTCGATCATCATTAAGGTCCGTCTATTCCAACGGGGGTGGTAAGGATAAGGAGAATAACAAGAGTAATAAGAATAATAAGAAGAGGAGGAGGGAGTGAGGCATGGGGGGTGGGGGTCCGGGCAGGGGCAGGGCAAGGGACAGACCGGTTATCTCTCCTGTGGCGGGACGAAAGTGAGGGCCATAACGTTTATGTCTCCTAATATTATTGTTGGACCTGTTCTGATCCATTCCCCTCCAGTCCTCACTACCCCCACCCCACCCCACTCCACTCCACCCCGCCATCCACCCTCTGCCACCCACCCCCAATGTGGGAGGGAAAAAGGTGGGGGGGCCCGATCCCCCCAGATACCCCACATTATCTGTCAACAATTGGGGCATGGAGTGGGTGATAACCATGAAGGGCAGGAGACAACTTGCATTCTACCAAAATACAGTATGCGATTCTAATGAGAATAAACATCTATGATAATATTTTATGACAACATTATTATTGTTATGGAGAACCTCCATTGATAATGAACATTATTACAGCGCATCAATAGCGAACACCTGACTTCAAACATTAAACATTAAACAGAGGGCATGAGGGTTAACTTATATGAAGCCATTAGTTGCTTACAATAGTGTATGCTATTTTGCAGCTGTGCATTGTTAACTAGTAGCTATGTGCTTGTAACCATAGGAAGTTAGTAGCAGTTATATCTCGCTCATTCTATTTCACAGTTTGCAATTTGTAATGTCTCGTCATAGACAGAATACGTAGCTATTGTATTAGTCGTATCGTGTCCATTCTGCACATTGTTCAATCGACCAGTGAGAAAGAGTGAAAGAAAAAGAGAGATAGCGTGAAGCAAGAGAGAGCATGAGAAGAGGAGGGAAGCGAGTAAGTAGACTACTGCCCATATAATTATGAGAGGCCTGGCCGATTACCAAGGTCGGGTTCAGACTGTGCAATTTGGTGTTACTCGACAGTCTACTGTTGTCCCAGCCCAGCGATCAGAGTAAAACATTACATTTCTGTACATTACTTTACAGTGTATTACACAGCTACATTAGACATGAACATGATTTTTGGATACTCATCTGTCCGTTGACTACGCTGTCTTTGCCAGGGTGCAGGCTCCACTAGTCTGGCTTGTCTCAGTGATCCATAATCGCCACTCAGTTTCCAGACTCTCTGCGGTTGGCGTCCCTGACGTTAAGGTTTCAGAGAAGAGCGTGACTTGTCTCCTCCGGCGTTTGGGTATGGCTCACAACAGCTTTTAGCACATTAACTCTGTCGCTTGGAGTCCACGCTTATCTCCCTGTGACTCTTCCCCTCAAGTGGGGTTCAATGTCAGTCTGTTTGCGCAGTTCTGGTGCAATCAATGGAGATATCCTGTCCTGCCGGCCTTGATCCAGCTCCGTGTGTGCAGCTAGTGGGGTTGTGTCTATTATCTGGGTCGCGAGGTAGTCCAAATAGAGACTGAGTTCCTCTGGCTCGTAGAAATCACGTGAGTTGCCATCTTTGATGATCCACATTTGTGCTGGTTCAAACAGGACATATTTTACCTCAAGAGGGCGAAGTTGGTGGCATAGAGAGAGAAATGCCTTGCAGCAATCATTGGTCTCCTTGGAGAAGTCTGCTGTAATTTGGACCTCATAACCCTCAGCTTTCAGCGGTCTGTGAGAACGGGCTTCCTGGAGAAGTTGGCAGGTCTGCCTATGCCGCAAGAGGCATGCAATGATCAGGTGGGGCCAGGTAGCGTTCTCCGGCCTCTTAGAACCTAGACGATGGCCTCTCTGAAATTCCGGCTGCGTGTCAAACATGAGTCCTGTGAGCGTGGAAAGGCTATTCTGTAGATAGGCTTGGATGTCGGCCCCTCCTGCCCATTCTGGGATCCCGAAGAATCTGACATTGTCCCTGTGACTTCTGTTTTCCAGGTCTATGAGCTTGCTTTATAGACACAGCAGTTCCTGGTCCCTATCCAATGCAGTATTTAAATGGCCTTCTATAGCAGAGACTCGCTGTTCCAGCCCCAAAACTTGGGTTCGAAAGCCTGCTATATCTGTTCTTATACATTTTGTCTCTTCAGCTAAGGAGGATATATTTAAGTCTATTACTTCTAATCCTCTACCCACAGGCCGATATTTCTTGGAGTATACGCTCCATTGTGGTGTTCTGTTTAGGTGTATCAGTAGTATTAGTCAAGAACGCTGGTTGCGTTCCCTTGGCTGCAGCCATTGATCGCAAGTGCTGTAGTGCTTAAGAGAAAGGGAGTTGTCTTGCTGGTTTATTCGTGTTTTTTTCTGGTGGTTTTACCATTGGGCATCTCCAGTCCGAGTTCCCGGCGTAGGCACTACTGGTCACTGATCCGAACGCTGCTATTCTTATGTTGAAATCAGGTCCACAAAAAAGTAAGAGAGAGGGCCTTTTATAAGTGTCTGCCCAACTAAGGTTGTATGTCAGTGGAGGTTATCTCCGAATCCGTGCCTCACTCCACACCTATCTCTACGAATCTCCAATAGCTCAACTGCAAGCTGCAAGGTTATCGGTGTAGAGGGGAGGTTGTCTCAGAAGCTTATCACTTCGTCCTGAGTCCCGCTAGATGTTTCAGTAATGCCTTCTAATGTCCGCGCAAAATCCTAAGAGGTGGGAGCAGAAAAGGGGTACAGATGGGGCACTTAATGAGTGATCCAATGTGATATGGGTCTGCTTCAAGGCTGTCCCTCACGCTAGAGTGTGTGTGTATCCATGGAAATCCCCGGACTCAGCGTCCCTCTCTCTGTGGGTGCGTTTCGTTGTGGTACAGAGAGGGTGGTGATACAGCCGAGCAGAGTGAGGAGGGAGAGGACCACCACTTCAGATGCAGTGCTTCATAAGGTAGAAATCAATATGTTTATGAGTGGGGAGGAGGCCCTGCAGGCCCTCCTTAGGGCCCGCTCTAGTATTTTGATGCAGGCGCCTCCCTCCTCCCCTTGATGTTTGCAATACAGTCCCTCCCTTTGTCTTTGGGTGCTGCTGTAGGTATAAGGAGAGTGGGTAGGGGGGGCACCCTCTTAAGGCATCTACTGATGACGGTCGTTAGCGTCTGGCGTTAAGGGTGTAGAGGGGGGCTCCCACTGTGCTCCCCGCCACATCGGCGATGAAGGATATGAATATAAGAGGGGGGAAGAAGGCTCTGCTCCTGTGTTTCTTACCCCAGCCCCCTACCATCATGGTGTCTCTGCTCTCCGCTCGATCAGTCAGTCGTCCCCCCCCAGCCAGTGGCACGGGCTTGCGGGAGCTGAGCCTCCTCACTGGGGCAGCCACGCGTTTATGCAGTTCAGGTGTCGACTCTGTAGGTATGTATGCAGGGTCGCCTCGGGTAATAGGCACCCTCTGGGCAGCTCTCGGGTGCCGGGCTGACTCAGGCTTATTGGATCGCTGTGCCGTCAGGGAGGGGGGAGCACTGAGTCCAGATCGCGTCCTCCCTTCGTTCCGCACAGGCCTCAGTCAGCACGCCAGCCCAGTGCGCGCACTTTGCAGGAAGGCAGAGGCAGCTGCCTCTCCCCTAGTCGCTGTAGTGTAACGCAGCCTGAAAGGGAACTGTGTCCATCTGACAAGCTCCCCGCCTTACTACATCAGTTGGGAGGCCCAACAACACTCTGTTTATGTGTTAGCATGGCCCCCTTGCCCCCATCTCCTCCCGGAGCTCGTTCCAGCACAAAGCTCCCAACTCAGGTGGCCATCCTGGATCGTTGCCAGACCACGCCGCCTACTTGTGCATTTTGAACAATTGGTGAGATTACTTCTTATCCAGTTGGACTTTTATATGTAGGGGAGAAGGTGTTGTGCAGAAGTTGTAAATGGTGGGCTTGGTGTGCCTTACAGCCAAAGAGTAGATTGGCTCAGATCTGCAGATATGGATGAGGCATGATTGGTCAACAGGTGCTTTTCAAGTCAATGTTTCTTTTCAACTGAAATATTTTGGTGTTTGCAGAGGTCTATGGGTGCAGGTAAGGTTTTCTGGTTCAAGTAGAATTGGGTGCTTTCCTCTGCGTTGGTTACTGCTTCATCCAAGCTATATGTCATCTTCTATATGTGAAGAAAGTTTTTCATGTTGGTGACTGTGTCATGGAAGCAGTTACCACACTCTTGCCATCTTCCAGTCTTTATTAGTGGACAATGCACTGCCTGCTTTTGTCAGCCTGCAGTGCTGCTGAAGTGTTTATCTTGCTGCTGCTATTTTGGTATGGTTATGGTCCAATGAAAGACCTTCGTCATCTGCATATATTGTGGTTGTATTCAAATGGTTGATGGATTATTTGCATGACTTCCACCTGAATGTATAGTTGGGCTAGTGATCCCACAGTTTCTTGGGTCAGAATGTGTACATGGGCTGCTGTTTGTGTGGTCGTAATTTCTGCTGAGATTGGTGTTCTTGTTGGTTAAATGTTTTTAATCTGTATGCCACAACTTGTAGCACCCTGCAATCAGTTGTATTGTGTCTTTTACTACAAGGGCATTTTTGGCTGTAACTAACAGTTGCATTCAAATTGGTTTGTTCTTGTCATGTGTGTCATGAATGCGTGCTTTACCAACCCTGTGTTTGCTATACTTTTAGGAGTGCACTGTGTTCCTTTGTCAGCATATGCATATTGTGTTTTTGCATTTTTAGTTTGCAGTCAGTAATGGTTCATTTCATAACCCCCAAATAGTACAAGGTGAGGGCATGTGATCCCGTTATGTGTTCTATGGGTGCTAGTTTAGGTGTGGCAGTGTGCCATAATCACTGGAGCATAGAGCAAAATTCCCATTGAGTGTGCCCTCCATATGTTCACTCAATTAATGCAGATTTGCTTTTGTCTTTCTATTGAAATTATTTGAAGTTCAGGGCATATATATCAAGACTTTGCATCGATTCAAAGTCAAAAACGTGACACAAACTGGTGCGGTCTTGTAGGGTCTTTGCTTCCAGCACAAGAAAATGTGCCCTAAAAGTCCTCAAATATCACTTTACACTGTTTTGCTTTCCTTTGCGTCACAGGGGCATAGCACTGGTGCTACTTGTGCATTCGCCAAAGGTTTTTAATGCAAAACCCTATCTACTAAAGTTGGAAGACAGGGTTTTGCACCAAATAAAAACACCTCCTTGATGTGAATAAATAGAAAGGTTTTTAATCCTCCTATCTTTTCACACATTGCATGAGTGCTGCACTCTACAGCATACATGCAATATCTGAAAAGCTTTAAAGTTAGTGAAAACATAGCATTTTGTACTGAAAGTACACCCTTGCAGTACAAAACCTATGCTGGACATATCACACATATCTGTGTAATTAGATGCAAAGATGTAGGCATGGCGCTAGGTAACCTGTTTGTGCATCAGCGCTGGGGAAGAGACCTTCAGCACCATATCATAATAGTTATAGCTGTGTCACACTATTGTTGCACTAAAATTTCCTAAGTCTTCCCGTTAGTCTTCAGAAGTTTGCGACGGTTTCTAACTTTTTCATGGCTTTGCTTGATTACGCCAATGATGGCAATTAATTATCAGTCAGACTCGCCTGTTTACATAATCAGTTGATATTTCTAGTGATATGTTTTCAGTTCCTACATTATATTATAGGCAGACACAGAGATGACAGAATACAAACTTGCACAATTATTGCAGCAAATCAGGGGCCAGATTTACAAAAAAAGTGGTTTGTGATTTCCTAGTTGCAATTTTTGTGATTCACTATTAGGAAATCGTAAACTGCGATGTACTACAGTGTCTCAGAAACTGTTTGTGATTCCCAAATGGGTTGCAGGGGGCCTGCCTCATTAATAAAATATTTGTGAGGCAGGTCGCAATTTGTAGCCCATTTGAGAATGGACACAATCATAGACATGGTGGTCTGCTGGTCTGTCTGCTGGGGTCAGCAGACCACCATTTCTATGATTGATTTTGCAATAAAGCAATCTTTTTTTTGTAATGCAGCCTGTTTTCCTTAAAGGAAAACGGGGTGCATTACAAAGAGAAAAATAAAAAATTTACCTTTAATTTTTAAAGAGTAGGCAGTGGTCGGTGGGACCACCTCCTGCTCTTAAAAAATGTTTTCACCCATGTTCACAAAGGGGAAGGGGTCCCTTGAAACTTCTTGTTTACAAATGGGTTACTGCCTCATCTACGGAGACAGAGATGTTAAAATGTTTTGTGACTGCACATCGGTCCAAAACTTTCCTACATACTAGTGCTATTCAGTATTAGGAAGGAACACCCTAAACATGCCCCTTCCTAATATCGAATCGCAAAAGCAAAATGTGATTTGGGGCCACATGTACGAAGCATTTTGCACGTCGCAAACAGCGAATCCGGCCATTTGCGACTTGCAAAATGCAATTTGGGATGTACAGACCCATTTTTGCGATTCGGTAATCTATTTGCCGAATCGCAAAAAGGGTTTGCGAGTCGCAATTAGGAAGAGGTGTTCCCTTCCTAATTGCGAGTCGCAGTCCCATGTATGATTGTTTTGTGACCGCGAATGCGGTTGCAAACCAATCGCAGTTAGCACCAGTTTCAAACTGATGTCAACCCGTTCGCAAAGGGGAAGGGGTCCCCAGGGGACCCCTTCCACTTTGTGAATGGCAGCGGAAAAAAAAATTCAGAACAGGCAGTGGAAAAAATGAAAAGAAAACTTCTAATTTTTTGTTTTCGAAATGCATCTCATTTTCCTTTGAAGAAAACGGGCTGCATTTAAAAAAAAAAAAAAAGCTTTATTTAAAAGCAGTCACGGACATGGTGGTCTGCAGTCTCCAGCAGGCCACCATCCCTGTGAGGGCGGGCATTCCCAATTGGGTCACAAATTGCGACCTACCTCATGAATATTCATGAGGAAGGTCATTTGCGACCCCCCTTGCGAATCGCAAACAGTGTCATTGACACTGTTGTACATAAGGTTTTGCTCTGACTCGCAATTTGCGAGTCGCAAAACCTGTATTTCGTACATGTGGTCTTTGGTAACAAGTTACCCGAGTCGCATTTTCCTTTTTGAACATTGTAAAATGCATTTTGCCGTAAAATTATCTGTAGAGCTGGCCCTACCTTCCCCCTGCCTTTTCTACACACGGTCCCAATGCAGGATTTCACTCACATTCCGCACTACTGTACGGATTTAATTGTAACGGATCCACTCCGACCTTTACATACAAAAATACGAAATGTCAAATAGTGTTGCACACTTTTCAACCTTTGGTTAGATCATTGAACATTAATCTTTATTGTGTTTAAGTATGTCAGCAACTTTTAACGATTGTATAAAAAGGGAAAGAGCCCTCCCAGACAGGATCTGTCGTGAATAAAACCAGAGCGCGCGCCTCCGTTTTCTCTCGTTTCATTCCATTCCTTACTTCACTCACTCAGTGTGGCCTGTGCTGAGAGACTGCTCGTCACGAGATATCTGCTGTGCCACCCCTGTTCATGTCAGTCATAACCCCTTCCCAGGGCAATCCCATTCTACGAATGTCTTCACCTTATACTTATGCTTTTCTTGGCACAACTTTCATAACCACTCAAAAATGAGCTCACCATTAAAAAAAATACAATTTACTATACCGAAGTCCTGGCCTACTGAACTGAGGTCTGCACGCAGGCTTCTGTTTTTTCAAGCAGTGATGAAACGTGGTAATGTTTTCAATGTGTTACAGGTAGTTTCACAATTAAGCAGCCCTAATGTTAAAACAAAGGTCTGTCTTTGATGCATGGCACAACTCTGATAGAATTCCAAGCCGGGGATGTAACAATTGGGAAATATGATACGCCCTGCAGTTCGGACCCACTCTGGAATATGTATTTATTTAGTAAGTTGGATGACAAGGTTATGATGGAGAGCCTGTATGGAAAGATTGCATGAACCTTTTTTTCAAAGTGGGTTAAAAAGAGATGTTCTTATTGTCACCACTTGGGCAATTGCATCTGAGGCGCCACTGCCTTTCATTTATGGGCCTACAGACATCAGGAATTCATATTCAAGCGCACAATTTACACATAAATTGTCTGATTTTTATATGGGCATTTAAAGGCTGCTTAAAATTGACAACTGTAGAAACAAACCACTTGATGCACATCTTACTTCCACATGTTGTGCTGTCCACACAGGATCAGCCTTGGCTTCCAATAAGTAGTGAATTATTCTGAGCTCCTTTGATTGGTTGCAGGAGGAATGGGGATTTAAAATCTTTTGAGAAACATTACTACTGTTCATTTAATGTTTCTCCCTAAACTAGCTTTATGGAGTAGATTCCAATTAGTAGTGCCTAGTAAATATAATTATCGCCAGTTATGCATGTATATTCTTTGTGTAGATGGTACAGAGGTTGAAATAAGATAATACTAAAAACAGTCAAACATAATTCAAATTCCAACAAAATATCAATACTCATGAGAAAATGTCACAAGCATTACAGGTGGGATTGAATCTTTAAGTCTCAGAGTTTTGATCTCGATTTTTTTCATCATTGCTCTAGGCTTTATTTGCACAGCTACTCTGGGTTTCCTTTATGTTTAGGATCGCCTTGTGTTTATTTCATTTTTAGGTCGAGCATAGCAGCGCGCAAGCTGTTCGTATGTATCTTGGCTTTTAACAACGCCCGCATCACGCCCATCACTACCACCCGTTCGTGGGCTTGCCCTTCAAAAATCCTTTGATGACATGGGTAAATGGTTTATATTTGTCCCACCTTGAGGAGGTTTTGTTACCGCCTTGGCCATCGCCCCTCTTACATAGGTAATTGCACTTTTGCCTATAAGTTTGATAAGCGATAGGTGAATGCGGCAGCAAACACAGAGAAAGAGTGCTTTCGTGGGAGCTCCCCAATTTAGTTCAACCCCAAATTCCACCGCCCCAATCTTGTTGTGGAGATATCAAAATTATACATCACAAAACAAACTGGTTTTGTAAGGCAGGCACCTGGGCTCGGCAGCCATATAGGGAAACATACTAAAACCAGACATTTCTGGAAACTAGACATCCGGGGGAGTCCACAGAAGTGCGACTTGTGTGAATTCTCCAAAGTTTTCTTACCCAGAATACCCTGCACAGCTGAAATGTTAAATAAAAACTCTATTTTTTTTGCATTTCTGTCACAGAAACGACAGGAATGTGCTGGGATCCACAAAATTCATACTACCCAGTGATTCCTCACCTGTCCTGATAAAAACACATCCCACTTGAGTGCCTGTACCTAGTGCCTGCGTCAGGAATGGATCCCCCCAGGGTCAACAGTTGCCTCATGTAAGGATCAACATTGACTGTTGTCTGATCTATTCCTGTTGCGGGCACTAGGCCTACACACACAAGTGAGGTACCATTTTTATCGGGAAACTTGGCGGAAGGCTGGGTTGAAGGAAATTTGTGGCTCCTATCAGATTCCAGAACTTTCTGTCACCGAAATGTGAGGAAAAAGTGTTTGTTTTTTGCCAAATATTGAGGTTTGCAAAGGATTCTGGGTAACGGAACCTGGTGAGAGCCCCACAAGTCACCCCTTCTTGGATTCCCCTAGGTGTCTAGTTTTCAAAATTGCGCAGGTTTGGTAGGTTTCCCTAGGTGCCGGCTGATCTAGTGGCCAAAATCCACAGCTAGGCACTTTGTAAAAAACAGGTCAGTTTTCTTTGGGAGAATGTGATGTGTCCACATTGTGTTTTGTGGTATTTCCTTTCGCGGACGCTGGGCCTAACCACACAAGTGAAATACCATTTTTATTGGGAGATTTGGGGGAATACTAGGTGGAAGGAAATTTGTGGCTCCTCTCAGATTCCAGAACTTTCTGTCACTGAAATGTGATGAAAAAGTGTTTTTTTGGCCAAATTTTGAGGTTTGCCAAGGATTCTGGGTAACAGAACCTGGTGAGAGCCCCACAAGTCACCCCATCTTGGATTTCCCTAGGAATCTAGATTTCAAAAACGCACAGGTTTGGTATGTTTCCCTAGGTGCCGGCTGAGCTAGAAGCCAAAATCTACAGATAGGCACTTTGCAAAAAGCAGGTCAGATTTCGATATAAAATTGTGATGTGTCCATGTTGCTTTTCCTGTCATGAGCATTAGACCTACCCACGCAAGGGAGGTACCATTTTTATCGGGAGACTTGGGAAAAAACAGAATAGCAAAACAAGTGTTATTGCCCCTGGTCTTTCTCTACATTTTTTCCTTCCAAATGTAAGACAGTGTGTAAAAAGGGCGTCTACCTGGAAATGGCCAGTAATTCACATGCTACTATGGGCACCCTGGAATTCAGAGATATGCAAATAACCACTGCTTGTCAACACCTTATCTTATGCCCATTTTGGAAATACAAAGGTTTTCTTGATATCTATTTTTCACTCTTTATATTTCAGTAAATGAATTGCTGTATACCTTGTATAGACTGAAAACCCATTACAAGGTGCATCTCATTTATTGTCTCTGGGTACCTAGGGATCTTGATGAACCTACAAACCCTATATATCCCCACAACCAGAAGAGTCCAGCAGATGTAACGGTATATTGCTTTAAAAAATCTGACATTGCAGGAAAATGTTACTGAGTAAAACATGGAGAAAAACTACAGTTTTTTTCAGATCAATTTCAATATTTTTTTATTTCAGCTGTTATTTTCTGTAGGAGCTACACAAATGGCCCCTTGCTGAATTCAGAATTTTGTCTACTTTTCAGAAACATTTAGCTTCCCAGGATCCAGCATTGGTTTCACACCCATTCCTGTCACTAACTGGAAGAAGGCTGAACGCACAAAAAATAGTAAAAATGGGGTATGTCCCAGTAAAATGCCAAAATTGTGTTGAAAAATGTGGTTTTCTGATTCAAGGCTGCCCGTTCCTGAAAGCTGGGTAGATGGTGATTTTAGCACCACAAACCCTTTGTTAATGCCATTTTCAGGGAATAAACCACAAGCCTTCTTCGGCAGCCCTTTTATCTATTAAAAAAAAAACCAATGTAGCTGTATTTTGGCTAATTTCTTGGTCTCCTCTAAGGGACCCCACAAACTCTGGGTACCTTTAAAATCCCTATGATGTTGGAACAAAAAGGATGCAAACTTGGTTATGAAGGCCTAAGTGCGAACTACCCCAAATAGCCAAAAAAGGGCTCAGCACTGGGGGGGGGGAAAGGACCAGCAGCTAAGAGGTTATGGTGAAGGTGAAACTGCTTCGCACATTTATTTGAACCCATGGATGAATTTGTGCTCATTCTGAGGGTTGTGTGTGTAAGAAAGACTGTTTCGTAACTTGAGAGTGCTTCAGTATCGAACCATTTCAGGAAAGCATGGGCCAGTCAGATGTGAACATGTTTCCTTGTTGTCATGTCTTGGATCCTCCTTAGTTCCAATAAACCTCCATCTGCTCAGGACCCAGGTCTCTGGCTGGATTTCTAGACCTAAATGAATTTACAGCATGCATTTCATACTGCACTTGTGATTTGAGATGCGCTTTAACCCAATGTTGTGTAGAGATGCCAATTGTTTGGGATGCACTGACAATGCATTGAAAAGAGGACCTGATAAAAGAATGAGAAGTCCCTCCCCCAGACAGTGCAACGATGAAGAAAGTACATCGAATAAAATCAAGTGTAAGTTGAAGTACAGCAGTCAAGAATCTGTGTGGTAAGCAGGGCAAACATCAACAGCTGGAACACAGTTGATGAGAGGCATTGTATTCCCTTAACAGAGACTGCTGATGTCAGACGTATCCTCACACTGTAGGTTGATGGGTGTGTAGGAATCGAGCTTCAGCATCATAATAAAGAAGATGCTGAGAGCACTAAGTACTTCTTCTGAGCACTGTTCAACCTCAGGAATTGCTCTGTCAGAGCTGAGTAAAGTTATTTCACATTTGCTTCCTCAAGGAGTTTCACAGAATGGGCAAGTGTTCCATGGTGACTGGCACACCAGTAGATGTTGCTGGCTAGTATAATGCGTCAATTGCACAGTGACATCCACAACAATAGATGTTGTTTGATTGCGTTCAATCTTAAGTTGAGTAATCATTAAATCATTAGTCCTGAGATATGTCTGCATTACATATATGCCTACACATTGACAGGCACACCTACAACAATAAAAGTGTGGATTAGGTTGCAGGAGGCTTTTGGAGTACATTTTAATAATAATCTGTATTAGCTATTTTTATGAAGGATCATTTGGGTATACCTTTTCAGTTCCCTGACATACATTTAATTCCGTAAGGGGATACATATTGGTGGTTGACCACTCCATTGTGTTGGTTTCCAAGTTAGTGGGAATACAGTGCATCATTCAAAAGTGACAGTCCTGATCTTCATAGTTAAATATGGGACACACCATGAAGAATACAACACCACCCCCATTTTAGTCTAGTCACAGCAGAGGCCCTGCTATATGGTGGGGAAAGTGGAAAAAGGTGTTTGAAAACTACTTAAAAAAGTGCAGGCCCAACATGGGGGTTTTGGACATTGGCTCTGTTGCTACAATTGGCTCCTGCTATGTAATCTGGGGGCCAAAGGCCGAGAAGTTCTGGACCTCTTACCTGACCTAGAGAGGGATGCAGCAAGAAAGCTTAATGACTATGCAGTGTTCTGAAGAAACTAGATTTGCCTTATTTGCCAAAGATTTCAACAATCCTAGAGCAATATCATGTTGGAAAACGTAAACAAGCCGAACATGGTAAATATTACTAGTTTGAGAAAGATATTGATCACATGTCAAATTGGTCAGCTCATAGATGAGAAGAGACATTTCTCAATTTTTTGCTTACTTGAAGCTGTGTGTAAGTCCATATACAACTGTGGCTAAAAGATGAGCCTCCCTCGAGGGAAGTGTTGTTTGCAAAGAGGGTTGAGTATGTGATGAACTGAAAAGAGAAGGAGACAAAAGAGAACTTAGTGGAGCTGTTGTGGAGCAATGTTTCCATTGTGGTTAAAGGGGTGCATGGTCAGTTAGTGAATTATGATGCAACAAATGTTCTGGGGAAGGTCATTATTGTAAGTGTTGCAAAAGTACCAGTTCTGTTGAGAAAAATCAAGTGTGAATGAGGTATGTGAGAAAGTCATTCTACAGGCAGGCAAGAAGAAGAAGATCAACTCAGAGGAGTGGGTGTAAACTGATGAACACAAAGCCCAAATACTAGCCATAATATCAAAGAGTGTGCATATAAAGCTGTCTGGAATGTCTTCAAGTTCAAGGTCATAGACGGCAAACCACATTGTTATTGCGGACAGCTATTAAAGGTGGCAGGCTATTATGAGATGACAATTGAGTTTAGGGATAGAATTATTGTGGGCAAGATGTATGTTTCATGAGAAGATATTAAACATTTTGGTTGAACTCATAAAAAAGAACTGGAGATAGTGGGGTCCCATGCAGCTCTGCAGGTGCAAATGGGCAGGTGGCAAAGAGCTGTAGAAAGTTTGAGAACATGTTTCCAAAGCTGTTCAGCAAGAAACCGAGATGTCAAAAGGATATTTGCACAAAAGTAAGATACGTCACAGTTCCAAGCTGGTAATGTAAAATGCCAGGATGTTGCTGTTTGCTGTGCATGATTTAGTAAAGGCATAGTTGGACAAGTTGTGCTGTTCGGGGGTAACAGTGCCAGTGGAGCAACAGAATGGCTTTCTTCAGTGGTGGTTCCCAAAACAGACAATGGTGAGTTGTATTTGTGGATTCACCTTGGGGCACATAATAAGGACGTTGTTTTTGATAAATAGCCACAAACCAATATCACAGAGATGCTTATGTTGTTGGCAGGGGTAAATATGTTTTCTACGCTAAACCTAGCCTCCACATACCACCAGATAACAACCATTTGAAAGTATAAATTCCTGTGCATGCATCTTGGAGTTGTGCCAGCAATCTTACTGGTGTGGTGTTTTATCTGGATTATGCAATATTCTAAGAAGCAACATTGGAGGAACATAATCAACAAGTAAAAGCTGTTCTGGAGATATTCTAGCAATGTGATCTATTGATGATGGCTGAGAAATGTTGTTTTGATAAGGAACAGTTGTCGTATTTAAGGGAAGATATAAATTGTGTGGACATGTCATCTAGTAGAGACGGTATGGAAATTGGAAGTGATGCAAAGTAAGAAAGAGTCCTCTCCTTTCTAGGCATAATGAATCACAATGCGCGGGTCACAAAGAATTTATCATCAACAACAGTCTCCAGCTTTATTAAAGAAAAAGATTGAATTGGAATGATGTGCACATTAATCAAAGGAATTTAAGAGAGTCAAAAAAGAGTTGACGAAATCTAATTTGAAATCTTTTGTTCCTGGAAGAGATTGTATAGTTATTACTGCCGCAAGCTGGTTGGTGTAATGTTTCTGTAAGTTGTCCAAGCTGAAGTGATAACTGTTGCTTTGCCTCTCGAGATTTGAGAAGCGCAGAGTTGAATTATTTTATTATTAAAAAGAATGCCTTTATGGTTAAATGCTCCCTTTGAACATATTGTTTAATTGCTCTTTGTTGAGTTTTTTCATATACATCAAGACAATTAGTAATGTAACCATACATTTTTCAATGCTCTTTATATAAAGGGACAGTTCTGCAGACAAGAGTGGCAATCATCTGGACCAGTAAGCTTCAACATCAAAAACATGTCAGGGTCAGACATAAACAAGTATGTTTATCAAGGAGAGCTGCTGACCAGCTGCATTCAAGTCATAATAAGTTGGTTCGTGCAGCAGTGAGTACAGGTGTACAGTTTGTGGGCTATGGGAGAAAAATTGAATAGTTGGGGTGGTTGTGACACCTCCTCAAGTAATAATGTAACGGATCTCTATCAGGTCCAGTTAGGTTTATTCTAAATTAAAGCTCAGTCCAGGATAGCTGTGGCACAGAGCAGTCAGGCTTAACTCAAAGGAAAACAGGTGTAAACCATTTATCAGTACCAAAACAGTAAATAAGTAATACTATCACACTCCAATTTCTAAAAATAGAACATATTTTTATTTTTATTAGACAGTAAATTAAAAAGATTGGACGAAGGAACCCAGAATTATAATTTTTTAGAAGCTCTTCATAAATCACTGGTTTTCATGCTAAAATGTTTGGAAAACTTTTAAAAAGTTGGTAAATCACTTTTTTCACTGTTAGCGGTAGTCTGTCAACCTTGAATGCAAAGACCTGAAGCAGAGTCAAAGTACTGGGCCGACAGCAGGGTCGGATGTGGTGGCTGAGTTGGTCCAAGTCAAGATTTTACCTCCGTATTTATACACTTTTCAGGTTCTTTTTCTCATCGACGGTGAGGTCAGCGGATTCACCTGAAGATTGAGTCCAGCCTTAGATTCAACATCAATTGATTGGTGAAGTCCAGGTGTCTGCTGGAAGCCTTCCAGTTCTCAGTTGCATTCAAGGCTACTTGCAAACAGGCAAGTAGCAGTAGTCTATGTGCTTTGGACTCTGGGCTTAGAAAAAGTTATCTTTGGCTTTGGCTTACAAGTTGCAGTTGTGTGGCAGGAAAGAGTCCACTCTAGCATTAGCCAACAGTCCAAGATCTGAGAGCGAAGTCCTGAGGATTAGAATTTAATATCTTCATCACGCCAGTGGAATCCATGGCATGTCGAAGGAGAAATTATCAGTTTGGCACTTTTCATGTGAAGGCTTCTTTAGCATTTGCGTCCCTAAAGTTTAACTGGAAGCTAGCCAACTTGCCCTTGGAATCCACTCACTGGTCTTTGGCATGAGTGAGAGCAGGTCAAGCCCTTGGTGTCTCTCTTCTTGGGTTCCACTGCAGGAGCAGCCCTTTTCTTTCTGAGGTCCTGTCTTCACTCAGAAGGTGCAGCAGATGCAGTCTTTTTTGGTACAGCCTTTCTTCCTGAGATCCACAGGTTCGACAGGTGTAGTCCTTCTTCTGTTCTTTCCAAGTCCAGCTGGGTTTTGAGGCTGGACCCCAGAGGTGTCACTTTTATGACAATTTCGAGTTTGTGGATAGGGAGTACGCAATAGCCAATGGCGCTACAAATCCCACGGGTCAACAGTAACCTTTTTTACATAATTTACTGTGGGGCTGGCCCTAAACAACCTCACAGTGCACCTCTCTTCCCAAATCCAAGATGTTAGATCCTACTTCCCTGAGACAGAACCATGGGCACATCCCTAAGGTGTGTTCAGTATAGCGAGCCACGCCTCATGAAAAAATGATTCTTGCACTGGGTTTTCCTCCTCAGGGGAAAACGCCTGCTTGTCTACTTGCACAAAGAAGCAAGGAAGCTAAGGTGAGACTCAAGTATGCCTCTTAAATGTGGTAGCCTGGGACATCTGTTGCCACAGCCCCTAGGCCATTCTGAAATGAGTGGGTCACACGTCCTCCCTTCAGCAGACCCTTTGTTTCCCTTCACGGGAGTGCTTCATGTCTCTTATCAGGATGGCAGAGGCTATCTCAGATGACAACTGCTGCAGTTAATCATAAGCGGCTACCAGACATTTGGGGGCAGGAGAGTTGTGACTTTCTAAAGTCACCTTGTATTAAAAATTACTTTATATCTGAGTTCGGCATTAAGCTAGGTTTAAGATAACAATTAATTTAATACCTTGAAGTACTACTTTTTGGTAGTCCCAAATGAAAGTGAGCACTTAATGTGTGTGTGCTGGTAAAACTCCATGTTAACCAATGAGGTCACATGCCTTGCTACAGTGAAAGCAACAGTTTTGAGTTTTCACTGTCAACAAATATAACAAATACATTTGACATAACCTTCTTTTTAATATCTGGCACCCTGTCTTGTGGGCTACATATATATATTAAAAAGGAAGGCACGGACATAGCAACAGGGTTACTTTGCCATGTCGAATTGTCAGTGTAAAATCTGCTTGACTGGGCTGCAATGGCACACCTAGAGCCATTTTTTCACTTTGTCACAGCAGTGGTGGCACATTGAGTGCTGCAGTCCACTGTTGACATTTAACTTATTAGCCCTGGGTACACTTTGTACTATCTACTAGGGACTTACAGGCAAGTTAAGTATGCCAACCAGGGCTTATCTAATTGCACATACACAGTTGAGGAGTCCAGAGAACATGCACCTGGCCTGGTCAGCAGTGCACATCAAAGTTCAAACACTGGAAGCATCAGTGTAAACCTTGGAGGGTTATCATGCAAAAAAAGATCCCTTTCCTACCAGACTGGATGAGCTGAATAGCAGTACATGGTTTCCTGCAGTATGCACAAGTATGTAGTTGTAGCCTGTTTGACTTTATGGCAGCCTGGCATTAGATTTGGGGGCTAGTGCCAACATGCGAAAGTCCCACCCTGCTGTTGCACTGGATCTGCCTGGTTTGTATTTTAAGTGTCTAATGGCACTGTCTGTAGTTCAGCGGTCTCTAGCTGTGGTTTCCAGTCTTTGATTGACAGGGGGACTGGGAACCTCCTATTAAGAGCAATGGATCTTTTCTCAAGGGATATCGCTAAGTCGATAAATTTACTAGTGACATAGTTGTTTTGGGGCCTAGACATCAACCCTAAAAGGCAGTTTCTGATGATTAGATATCCTTTTTATGGGTTAATCGCATGACTTATTTGCAAATCCCACTCCAAAAAGTGTGGATCTCAGTACATATCTTAGTCATATGGCAGAAATTTGCATCATCTGCGCAGCCACTGGGGCAAGGGTGCCTGCATTGTAAGCAGGATTGTTTTTATGCAGGTATGGGCACATTCCTGCACAAAAACTAACCTGAGAGGCATTTTCCTCTTTTTATGTGTTTTGCAGAAAAATAAAATAAAGAGATTTGTCCTTGTTACACCTCACCTAGGGAGGCATAGGTATTTGAAGTATTCCCAGGTTTACAGGTATTATTAAATCTGGGAATGCGCCAAAATCCATGGGTGGATGCATGGTAACACCTATGCTCCACAATGAAATGCCTCCCTGCTGCATAATAATGCAAGGCAGTGATTTGCACTGCGTTGCCTTACTCTAGATTTATCAAGCAATGCTTCGCAACGTAAGGTGGCCTTGTCTGGTTTGATAAATCTAATTTAAGAGATGCGTCGCTCTTGCACCACGTTGCATGGTGCAAGAGCGATGCAATGCTTTGATAAATATGCTTTGATAAATATTCTCCTGAGTGGGTGGGATTTGGGTCAGCCCCTGACTCATGACTCAATGACTTTCTGATCTACTTCGGTTCCATACTTGTTATTTGATGGCTTTCATCCATATTTCTGCTTTTCTCAAAGTGAGGTGCTAACGTGCTGATGTCAAGATGTCGGGACCACGAACACTGGAGATTTGCGAGGAGGTGCACGGAAGAGGCAGGGTGTGAAGCTTAGCAGGGCAGCCAGCGGAGCCCGTCCCAGCAAGGTTGGACATTTGGATGGGGGGGTTGGAGGGCGAAGCAGGCTGAGCAATTTGTGGCCTGTGTTTGAGGCTGCGCTGAGGACTCGAGAAATGTCTTGAGAAGAACAGAAGACAGCAGAGCCAGCCATGCCACCCGACCTTGCCATCAATAATTAGACTGTGGTGTATGATGTGTGGTACCACACGTGGTGCACGTGCAGAAATCTTTTGGAAATCCTCTGTTGCGTCCGTTGCCGGTTAGCCTTGCAACTCCAAACAGCAAATTCAGACGCAACAGTCTTGCACATGCAGTGCATACAACCAAGGACCCATGACACACGATCTTTGACCTTTGACCCACAGAAGCAGCCAGGGGGGCACATGCTGCGGCCCCCTTGGCCCCACTGTGGCTCTCTTCTTCTTTCCTTCTTGACCCCTTTAGCCTCCCGTTAGAAAATTGTTGTGCTGCCATTTTGCTGCACTGTGCATTTTGCCTCTTTGAAAAGCTCTGCGCCCCCTCACTGCACTGCCCCCCCTTACGCCTCAGAGGTGAGGTAAGTGGCGTTAGGTTGGGTGCGCAGTGGTGGGGGGGTGGTCCTGGCATAGCGTTGGCATAGTTGACGGCCATCTGGCAGTCAGTTGACTGGTTACCCAGTTGTGTGATTGACAGGGGCTTTGGGGTGAGGAGGAGGAGGGGGTGTGGCAGTGGGTGATGGGAGGATCAGTTGGCAGCCCAGGTGCAGCTTGTGGGTGGGTGTGATGCATGAACTGATTGTGCTTTGGCCTGTATCTGTGCATGACTCCTGATGTCTGTTGTCTGAAGCTGGACTCTTTATGTTGATACTGTTGAACTATCTAAACCTTGCAGAACTTTGCTGAAACCTGGTGATTCGTGAAGTGTGATCAGTGAAGGATGGCCCGAGGCTGTTGATTTGACTGGCCTTACTGTAAACCAAATCAAACCTGTTCAAAATCACTAGAAACCACATGTGTGCTGTAGACAGCACTGGCATATATACCAGCCAGGATCAGCCAGCGGTTTAGCTACTTAGCATTTAGTATTGTTTCCAATTTGGACAGCACCACTCTCTTCTTGGTCTGTCTTTCTTGTTAGGCATTTGTAGACCAGAAGCAACTTGACCCTCCTTTTCATGCGGCTGAAGTTAAAATTACATTGAGGAAACTTCTATCTGAGCATTGATTGGTGAATCTAATACATCTAATAATTTATTGAAATTTTAAAAATCTATTTGTCACAAGAAGTTCCAGCTGACCTATTTGAAGTCCTACTCTTCCAACTCTAGTTTTCTATTAATAAGTGATAAAGATAAGGAGGAGGAAAGAATGATGATGGAAACTGGAAGGAATAAAGTTGTCAGTCCTCCCTCAGCCCACTTTCCCCCACACAATGTACTGATATGTGCGAAGGAGCTCAAGCTGGTCAAATCCCTCCTGCAACATTAAAATCTGCTCCACCATGTTGTCCTTCTAGCTCATCAGAAGAGGGAGTTGTTCTAAGCGTGACTGCCCTTGGCGGAGTTGGGCACTGTGGAGCTGGAGGCTGTAATGCCCGATCTTTCCCAGAATAGTTATTCTGAATTTTTCCCCGTGAACGGCTCATCCAAAAATGAGGAGTTGGGCTTAAGAGGAACCTAAGGTGATCCTTTGGACTACCTGCATCATCAAGGCGTCCACCTAGTTCCACCAAATTTGCCTGGCTGGGAAAATTCTACTGAGCAAGGAGGCTCAGGCGCATGGTGAGGGGCCCAATATGTCAGAGGATTATACCTTGCTTGATATTGGTGCCTTTAATAATAAGAATCAGCAGAGGGAAGCATGTTTGCAATTATTTGCTGCTTCGGGTGGAGGCGAGTTGGGCTAGGCCTTGCAGTGTTTACCCAGCCGCCCACCCTGCCTCCACTATATTGTAGCACTCCCTTTATAAGGCATTTCTAGGTCTTGTTGAACTCAACAAATTTACTGAACTCTATGACTTCTGTGAATATATTAAATTGTGATTCTATGGTGTTTACAGGCTCACAAGAAACTACAAGGCAGCCTAACATGAATGGGGAGAGCGGGGTAAGGTTTCATCTGAAATCATGTTTTGCATTGAAAAACTGTTGTTGTCTATTTTATCTTTGTTGGAAAGACTGGTTTCTAACTCTGATCATGTGTTGGATGTGTTGTCATATATCATTTTGGGGGTACAACACCTTACTACTTAAGGTTTGGGTCATTTGCAGAGCCAAAATGTAAAAGAGTTGAAATTGCAGGCTACCCAAGTTAACAACGTGGGCAATAGGAGGTCAAAATAAACTGGCACGCAGGGAGGTAAGCCCATCAGGGTCTGGGTGTCACCTCCAAAAACAGTTAGCGTAAAATTGTGCAGAAAATTGGAGGAGGATGTGTATTCATTAAAATATATATATTTCAGGGATGTGATCAGGAAGAACCAAAGGTCTAGCGGTTGGGGAAAACTTTACCTGACTTTCAGATTTGTACTAAAGAAGCAGCATCTTCTGGTGGTGTTCCACCCACTCCCTGTCACTCTTGTAATGCCTCTACCTCAGCATCTGTTAATGGGGCTTCCCCAAGCTGGTAACTGACCTTGGGGGCCCCAGAGTAAAATTTCCAAAGGGAAAAAGGAAAAAGAAATGGCACATCACAAAATGTAAGTCTAGAAAGCTAAAGTTTGCAAGTGTTCTTGTTAAGCCTGCTCCTTTGGAGTCCCCTGGAAACTCAGGAAGGCTGAATGGTGATTTTCTTAACCTGAGCTCAGTACCTTGTGTGCCAGAAATTTCCACCCCACTTGTATCTACTTATGACCCGGAAGAGTTGGGTACAAAAATAGCCCGTCAGGAATCGGGGGAGATCACCGTCAAGATTCATGATGGTTTAAATAAGACACATGAAGATCATGGGAGTAGGGTGGTTGGTGGACATGATGGTCTAAGAGCCGAAGTAACATGTAGGGGGCCCCAGCAGGCGAGTCAGGATTCAGTGCTGCCCCCTCTTGTTTCCTATCCGGGAAACACACTCACTCCTCATAAATAAACAGCTCTTAGACCTCTTAATTCCAAGGCACAACCTTTTTTACCCCACTGATGAAGTCCTTTGTTGGCCCTTAGTCAATCTCCGGTAAACCTGTAGAGGACGAGGAAAGATATGGTCCAATTTCTAATATGTTGGACTTTATATCTTTGTTTGATGGGGAATTCGGTCCTTTGAACAGACAATTTATTTTGCATGTGCTATTCATTACAAGACGGTAACACAGTTTATATAAATCCATTTGCTACCCGAGTTCAAGGGTAACATTTAGTTCTAAGATTGTGGTGTCATTGATTTTAGAGAATGCTGACTATTTTAGAAAGTGAGGGATTGTTGTCTTCTGTGTAGAACCCTGTAAAGAGCTAAAATGTGACAGTTGAAGGCAAAACTCTCACGGCTTTGTGCAGGACACGTATTCTAGGGGATCTGTTAACCTGAAAGATATTACTGTCTCTGTAGGGAAAGATATGGGGAAGAGAGTAATAAGCATTGTGGGAAAGGAGGCTCCAAGGGGTTGGACTCCTGGTAGGGAAGATGAATCTTCTATTTCGAATTGGGAAGCTGGCACATTGAATGGGGCTAGAAATAACACAAAGATTCCAGTGTTGCTAAGATAGCCCTCGAGGTAAACTAGTTTCCTGGAACATGTCTGGCTTAAGCCAACCTAATGCAAAATTGAATTATGTAGCGCACCTTATGCCATTAATTATATGTTTGCAGGAAATATGGGCCTGTTATGATTTTTCCCTTGATAGTTATTTTGTTTACTCCTGTGGGGCAACGCCCACCGCTAAATGTCATGCCAGTAGTGGCATCACAATTTTGCATCAAAATAATATTCATTGGAACCCAAAGGTATTTGCACATCCCTCTAACCTATGCCTTTGCCTAAAGTTATCAAAGATTAAAGAGTATGGTGGGCTGTCATGCCTTTTGCCCCCCAGTAAGGTAAATGATCCTTTAGCTCTTTTCCTTGTCCATAATATTGGTAATATGGAGGAATATCCCTTGATAATAGATGTCTAATTCAGGTTGTATGACTTTTGACTTTTAGTAATTCTGAAATGGATGAGGCTTGGGGTATTCCTGATGTGATCTTACTCGAGTACCGTCCTTAATTGGTTATATGATGGAGTCCTATGAAATCTCCAAAGTCTGTACTCAGCGCAGACTGATCCGAGTAATCAAAGTATTCTGTGTCAGTTGATTTAGATTTCATGGGCCTGCATGATTGGAATTTTGTGAAGGACACAGCTGATTATAATAAAATTAATAGGCGCACCTTTTGGATTCATGATAGTATGATGCTTCTGGGCCAGAATCTGAAAATCGAAAGCTTGGGGCCCTCTGATCTGCCATCAAGTGAGCCAATCCAATCTCCTGGTTTGAAAAGCAGTTGGTCCTCTTCCAAACCCTGTAGGGGAAAAGAAAGTGTCAATCAATCCAAATCTGTTTTGAAGGTCTCCCGGGCTGTGAGAAAGGTAAACTAAGAAATGAATTGCCTTGTTAAGGGGCAATTTAAGCTTTTCACACCTTCTAGACAGAGAGAAATTAACCGCCTTGAGTGGGAGAGAGCAAGACTGAAGGTTGTTGAACGCAGGAATGAGGATGACAAGAAATAGATCAATCTGAGGGAAGCAGCCGCATCATATAACTGTTATAAATACAGGTCTCCAAAAGCTAAATATGGTGACTCCAGAGTCACAGCCCAGCCAATTCCAATTGGGGACAATGTCTGGATGCAGTACCTTTCCTATCTATATGCTAGTAACCCAAGCAACTGAGATCAGCATGTTTATAGTACTAAAGTGGTTAATATAGAGTTATTTGGTCCGCTCTCTTGTAAGGAGATTGAGGGATTTAATAAAGGTGCTCCGACTTCAGGTCCTATGGGTCCTGAAGAATTTTTTATTGCTCTTTTTAAACAAGAGTTGTATCTATGGACTACTTTTTTATGTTCCTTTTTCCAGCATTGCTATTTGTCAGGTGATATTCCATCTTCCTGGAAGGGTTGTATCATTGTTCCTCTAAATGTCTTAAGGCCTTTCCTGCCAGTTATATACAAATTGCCCTTCTTGATGTGACAGGCAAATTATTTGTTAAAAATTAACTTTCTCATCTTCAAGATTAGACATTTAGCAACAACCGTATTCCAATAGAAGAGGCAGGTTTTTTGAAAGAATTGTTGTACTCTTGATAGCATTACTGCTGTACAAACATTGATAGAAACGTATCCCAAGAGTAGGGGCATACCTTTGTATTCTGCCTTTATTGATTTCTTCACAGCGTTCGACAGGGTAGACCGGGGATGCTGTGGAGAAAATTATTTGCTTTAGGGATTGCGGCTCACCTTCTCAGGTTAGTCATTGACATTGCACTCTTCTACTTGGACTCAGGTTCTGATGGGGTAATCATGGTTTATCTAAGAAAGTGGCAATGCAAAATGGTTTAAAATATGGGTGTCTGCTTGCGCCACTTGTCTTTTCTCTTCATACACGTGACTTGCCTAGCAGAGTTGGTTTTGTAATAGGCGATCCACCTAAACTTTGCCCAATGTTATTCAGTTGCCTCCTTAATGCAGACAGTGTCATTTTGATGGAACTAACTCCAATAGGTCTTCAAAGACGGCTTTGTGTACTGGAAAAATATCCTGAGGAGAAGATAAATATTGTTAAGATTAAAGTCATGATTTTTAGAACAAAGGTGGTTAGATCGAGGAAAAAGATTAATCGGACTCTGGGAAATTCAGGGATGGAAATGGTGCAGTTTTATCCCTATCACGGAAGAACTTTCTCTAGTAATTGTTCAATTGGCTATTCAAAGATTGTACACATGCTGTAGG
Source organism: Pleurodeles waltl (assembly GCF_031143425.1). Taxonomy (NCBI): domain Eukaryota; kingdom Metazoa; phylum Chordata; class Amphibia; order Caudata; family Salamandridae; genus Pleurodeles; species Pleurodeles waltl. The sequence continues at coordinate 744,884,209 of NC_090449.1, read as the reverse complement.
CCTAGGCAATTTTCACCTATCTTATCTGTATATAGGTAAAGATCCCACCCTCAGTTACGCTTGTGAAGTGATAGATGTCCGGTGTTGGGCTTACTTCGAGAAGCCAGAGGGTTGTATATGGTGTCAAAATTGTAATTTGAACTCCATGGCCTCTCCTCCAGCTCTTCGGTGTGAATTTGGGTTACCTTCCACATTTGTGCTTGCACTGGCAGCAGCCTTGAGGTGGGCGAATCGTTTATTGGGTGGTAAAATGGGCTCTATTCAAGCTTTACTGAAGTTTGACATTTTTCAAATCATAAAAGTAAAAAGAGCTTTTTATTCTATTTGAAAGCCTTGGAAACGTTTGACCTTGTTCAGACTGGGGATCTCTCTTTCCCAAAATCTATCGTGAAAAATGTGGTTAAAAGTTACTGTTGACATGACAGTGAGCAGAACGAGAGATATCTCACTTTGTAGTCCGACTGCAAGGAACAAAAATAATAATAGGTAGTAGTATCTATGAACAACCTCAACCTTACCTTTTATGGAATCCTCTGCATGGTGTATGCAGAATTATTTTGTTATTGAGACTAATCCTATTACCATTACGTGATATTAAAGGAACATGGGAAGCTACTCAGAAGGACGAAGAGTGCTGCAAATGTTGCCTTTCCTATGTTCAAAATTTGAATCAAGCGATTTTTGTATGTCTAAATCTGCACTTCGCACTTCGGCACTTTTGAAATATAATATGGCTTTGGTTGCTGAGGCTAGACTTTGCTTATTTGCCCCTCCCTTTGAAATGGCTTGGGCAATTTGTTTTACATCTTTCGAATGTTTTTTAAACGTGTTCTAAAATTTCCTCTGGATTGGTGCTAAAACTCCTTGAACTTCAATGTATTTGTATGGATTTGTTAATCTCCCTTGCAATTGCACGGTGCTGTGCCAAAAATAGCAGGCTCGCTCTGCACCACTTTAGAAATGCATAGGTGCGCCATATTTAGATGAATACGGCGCACCCCTGCATTTCCCATTGTGCTGCACTGAATTAAGCTGCCTAACACCAACACAGGCATTCTTGCACTAGAGTGCAAGGGTGTCTGCATTTAGGGGATAGATTGTTCATGTGCAGGAAGTTGTCCCTTCCTGCACGTAAACAATCGTCCATGGCATTTTGCTTTTTCTATGTGTGCTGCATTTTGCAGCCCACATAGATAAAGCAAGTAGCAAGGAGGAATAAAAGCATTCGTCCTCATTTTGCCATGCTAACACCACCCCTGTGGTGGCGCTACTTTTTGGCGCTGCCTCAGGTTTAGGACAACTCTTAAATCTGAGGCAGCGACAAAAGCAATAGGTGTTGCGGTGAAACACCCACCGCAATACCCATTCCATGCCCCTCTGCCACAGAAAACTGCGTTGGAGGGGGCCATATTTACAAGGTGGTGTAACGCCACAAAAAAGTGGTTTTACGCCTCCTTGTAAATATGGAGCAGTGCTTAGTGCCACCGGAGCGTCACGAAAATAACTATGGTTTTGTACGAATAAATTCAGAATCTAACAATAATGGTCCTGTAACCTTTGTTTTTTTCAGTGAATTTCAGTTTTTTCAATGTAAAGTAATTTGAATTACTATACATTAATCCAACCACTGCCACACATGGCTAGGGGTTGCTAATCACCCAACCCTGTGCCGCACACTGCCTTCGGCCATGCAGGCCACAAGTTGGCTGCAGGACCTGCTGCCAACTCCCATAACCATCCAACCCCACACAATGCACAGCCAAAGAGTCTGTACCTCTGGCTGTGAGAATAGGTGTGAAAGGGTGTCTCTGAGTGCGAGAGCGTCTGCCTGGGTGTGAGAGTGGGTGCATGAGGGTCTGAGTGGTTCTGTGAGTGGATGTGTGATGATCTGAGTGGGTGCATCAGTGCCTGAGTGGGTCTGTGAGTGGGTGCATCAGTGTCTGAGTGGGTCTCTGGGTGGGTGTGTGAGGGTCTGAGTGGGTCTGTGAGTGGATGCATGAGTGTGTCAGTGGGCTGTGAGTGGTTGCATGAGTGTCTGAGTAGGTCTGTGAGTGGGTGTGTGAGGGTCTGAGTGGGTCTGTGAGTGGGTGTGAGAGTGCAGCTATGAGTAATTGAATTAGTGTCTGGATGACTGTGAATGTTTTTTGTTGTTACCGATATTTGTGAATTTTTTGCAACGTTAATGGGGAGGCACACTGAGTGGTGCGATGTATTTGCAAATATCGTGCAGTATGAAAAAAAAAATTAAGGACATAATTTCACCCTCACAGACCCCTAATTCACAGATCTGGTTCAGGGTACCTCCAACCTGATCCCTTATGGCACTTTTCATTTTATTTTTCAGCCCTGGGGACTGTGTCCCTTTACCTAAAATGGCAGCTGCAACTTTCTGGCCAGGTTGAGGCCAGCCAATCACAGCATTCCTGTTGGCAAACGCATTCGCAAATATGTCACAATCACCGCGAAAAAGTCGCAATGGTTCCGAAGCCCTAGATATATAAATTTGTTTCCCCCTTAACTTCTCAAAAACTACTGAACGGATTTACACCAAATATGCAAAAGTGTAATCTGCATACCAAAAACCAACTTTTCTGCCACATTTGGTGTAATTCCATCCAGTGGTTCAGGGTGTAGTTGTGTTCACAACTCCTACGGGAAACACATGCGTTTTGACCCCCACCTTTTTCTCTGCCCCCGCTTTATGGATCTCTCCGAAACTTTACATGTGCAACAAGAATCACGGAGGCACTTTTTTTGGAAAAAGTTTGTGAAGATTGGTCAAACGGTGCCAAAGATATAGGCAAGTCAAAAATGCTCTTTGTAAGGAAACAGGGTCCTCACTAGGTAGTTATAGTTAGGATCTAGTTTATATATAAAAAGCATTTTTTTTATTTGCCTATATCTCTGGCGCTGCTTGACGATTCTTCACAAAACTTTCCAGAAACTTTTGCAGTCCCGTCAACTGCTGTCTGGAAAGTTTTGGGGTGATCTGTATGGAGCGGCGCTGAGAGAAAGGGGGGGTCCCAAAACACATTTTCCCCATAAATTTTTCCATAGGGATTTTGAACAGTGATAGCACAAAAATAATGGACAGAATTACACCAAATTTGGCAGAAAGTTAGGTCCTGGTCCAGAAAGTGGCTTTTTGTTTGTTCTGGTGTAATTCCGTTCAGTAGTTTTAGAGAAATTAAAAATACAATTTGTATATATAGGGACGCAAAGGATTCAGGACCCCTCCCGATCTCGTGCTGAGATCTGATTGGCTGATAACACTTCAACAAGAGAAGTTGTTGAAATGTTGTCAACCAACTTGGCACTTGGCTGAAGCTGAGTCCCAGATAAAAGTTAAAAAAAAAAGAAAAGGGGCCAGGATATGAACACCCCAACCCCTTAGCTCTGGTGGTGGGTTCCCAAAGGGACCCCATCAGGGCTAAAAAGCATTTCTGTTATTTTACGAGTGGAGTCACAGTGAATCCGCAGATCCGATATAAAATAAAAAATAAAAAATGAATAGCGGTCTTCCGTGCTTTGCTATTATAATGCCCTCGGGTGGGCCAAGTTCCGGGATTCTTATGTGTAAAAATAGGGGGGCCTCCAGACCCCCTCCCACTGCCACGGGGACAGCCATCTCCCCGGGGCTTGTTAGTTTTATGTTGGGGGTGCCGTGTGCCCCCCCTGCCCTAGGTATGCCATCTCCCCAGGGCTGTTATCTAATGTGTGGGGGGTGCTCGGCCCCTCCTGCTGCCGCGGGGACCACCCTGCCATGGCAGGGTCTCGGGGGAACCCCTGCACCAATGCTAGGTGGTTAGGGTAAACATACCCTGCCTTCTTTTCTTGTTCTTTTTACGTTTGTTTTTAAGACACGGCTGAAGCCGAGTCTCAAAATGGCTGCCAACACTTCCTGGCTGAAGTGATGGCAGCCAATTAGATCTCTGCATAAGATTGGGAATTTTTGCAAAGTGTTTGCCCCTCTAGATATGCACATTTGGTTTTCCTTTAACATTTCCAAAACTACTGAATGGATTTACACTAAAGAAAACAAGTGTGATCTCTACCAGACCTAAATCTTCCTTTCTGCTAAATTTTAGTGAAATTCCATCCAGTGGTTTGGGCTCTAGTTATGTTCAAAATCCCTATGCAAAATAAAATGGGAAACACACTTTTTTTAAACCCCCCCTTTTTTTGAGTCCCCACTTGACAGATCATCCCAAAACTTTCCATGCGCAACAAAACCCTTGGGTACACAGTTTTGTGAAAATTCATCAAATGGCACTATAGAAATAGCCAAGTCAAAAAATGTTTTTTCAATGGAAAGTAGGTCCTAACTATAACTACCTACTGGTGATTTGCAGTAGGTGAATGATATATATAAGTGGCGGTCGCCACTAGGTAGTTATAGTTCAGAACTAGTTTTCATAGGAAGATCGTTTTTTGCTTTTGCCTATAACTTTGGCGCTGCTTGATGAATTTTCATGAAATTTTCAAAACGTATACTTTGCTAAGTTCAGCTTCTGTCTCAAACGCTTCAAGGTTATCTGTCAAGAGGGGGCCAAGAAAAAGGGAGGGTGGCGAAACACATTTTCCTCATTCATTTTTCCATAAGACCTTTAGACACACCTATAGCCCGAACCACTGAACGGAATTACACCAAATTTGGAACAAAGCTAGATTCTGTTTCACAGATCACACATTTTGTGGTTTGGTGTAAATCCATTCAGTAGTTTTGGAGTAATATAAGACCAAAAAATATAGATATATAGGGACCTCCGCTGATCCAACTGTCCCTGTGCTGATTTCTGATTGGCTGCCAACACTTCAACAAGGAAGTGTTGGCAGCCAACTTGGGACTCGGCTTCTTGCGAGTCCCAGAAAAAAAGACAAAAAAAGGGGCCAAGGTAGTCGTTCTGACCCCTTAGCCCTGGTTCTGGGGTCCCTGAGGAAAAAATCCATGGATGGATCAGTGGATTTTTTTGAGATAAAAAAAAAAAAAGCGGGCTTCCTGAGTTCTTTTTTATTTGCCCCGGGTGGGCCAGGTCCTGGGGCATTTGGTATTAATGTATGAGGGGGGTGCAAGAGGCCCCCCTCCTTGTGCTTTAATAAGTCCCCGGGGTGATTGAGCTAATGTGTGTGGGGCTTTTTAAGGTGGGGGAGACCCTACAGTCTCCCCCACAGCACCCGGGGCATGTATACAAATATGAGCGGGTGCCACACAGCCCCCGTGCCCCAGGGACCATCACCCCTGGGGCAAAAATGTTTTAAGTAAGTGGGTGAGGCCCAGTGGCCTCCCCCACAGCCCAGGGGACCACTACCTCCCCAGGGCTACACTGATTTATGAGCAGAGGCTGTGTAACCCCCCGCAGACCCAGTGACTACCACCCCAAGGGCAAATATTTAAAAAGCGAAAGGGGGTCCATTTGGGACCCCCAAGCTCCAGGGACCACCACCTACCTGGGGCTACACTGATTTGTGAGACGGAGGGCCATGCACCCCCCAGCTGCTGCAGGGACCACCATCCCCTGGGACAAATATTTAAAAAATAAAGGGGGTCCCTTTGGGGCCCCGGGGACCACCACCTCCCTGGGGCTATGTCCTCGTTGGAGGGGGGTTGCACAGCCTCCTCATGGAACCACAAATGGCCTGGATGTTATGAAAGATGTCAACAGTGCCATAAGAGCACTAGTTATATTTACTTGAGATACCTCTAACTATAGCTGGTGAGTTTCTATGGTTTTGTACATTTAAAATGTGAGCCTAACTATAATGTCCCTGTAACCTTTGTTTTTTTAAGTTAATATATATGTATATATATATCTTGTTAAAAATGGGGTCTTTGGTTGGCAGTCAGGTTACCCCCTGTCCAAGCAAGGACCCTCACTCTAGTCAGGGTAAAGGAGAATCAACCCTCAATTAACCCCCACCCACCCCCTTGGTAGCTTGGCACAAGCAGGCAGGCTTAACATCAGAGCCTAGGTGTAAAGTATTTGTACCAACACACACAGTAACTCAGCGAAGAACAACACAAAATGATACGATACAGGTTTAGAAAAATAAGTAATATTTATCTAAACTAAACAAGACCAAAACGACAAAAATACACCATGCACAAGTCACGGTATTAATTAAAAATCAAAAAGAGTCTTAAATCCTTGGAAAACAGTGCTAACGCTGTTAGCGTGAAAAAGTATCTGGGTTGCGTCAAAATAACACTGCACAGGCGAGTGTGCTTCTGAAAAGGCCAGCGATGTGTTGATTTCTCACTCGCAAGCAAGACCGTTCGTCGTTCCTCCTCCTCGGGTTGGCGTGCATTGTGTTTCCTCTCCGCAGGAGAGGGATGTGTCGATCCGTACAGGCACCTCAGGTCCAGGCAGGCTTTGCGTTGTTTTTCCATGCCCAGGCGATGTTTCCGTCAAAAATCCTGCCGCACAGTATCAACAAAACCACGCTATGTGGGTTGCGACGTTATCAGCCTCCGTCAGCGGGTGTTGCGCACTGTTTCTCCAGCCACATGCATCGATCTTCCAACCGTGATGCAGGTGGAGTGTAGATTTCAGCTGCGAAACCGGCAGCACGTCGTTTCTCAGCCACGTCTCGGAAGGTGCGTCGAAATTTTCCCCGCACAGCGGTCTGTGCGTGGATTTTCAGTCTTGGTCTGCCAGCTTCACTTTCCAAGGCCCCAGGAACTGGAAAGGGCACCACCTGGCAAGGCAGGAGTCTCAGCAGAGACTCCAGGTGCTGGCAGGAGAATTCTTTGATGGCCCTGAGACTTCAACAATAGGAGGCAAGCTCAGGACAAACCCTTGGGGATTTCTTCACAAGCAGGAATGCACAACAAAGTCCAGTCTTTGCCCCCTTGCAGAGGCAAAAGCAGCAACTGCAGGATAGCTCCACAAAGCACAGTCATGGGCAGGGCAGCACTTCTCCTCATCTCTTCAGCTCTTCTCCAGGCAGAGGTTCCTCTTGATGTCCAGAAGTGATCTAATTTTCCAGGGATTTGAGTGTCCTTTTTAGACCCAGTTCTGCATTTAAAGTAGGCCTACTTGAAAGGAAAGTCTCTCTTGTTTGTGAAATCCTGCCTTCCCCAGGCCAGGCCCCAGACTCATAGCAGGGTGTTGGAGAATGCATTGTGTGAGGGCAGGCACAGCTCTTTAAGGTGTAAGTGACCACTCTTCCCCTCCCTCCTAGCACAGATGGCTCATCTGGATATGCAGGCTACACCCTAGCTCCCTTTGTGTCACTGTCTAGAGAGAGGTGCAAACAGGCCAATTGATGAACTAACCCAGACAAGGAATACACAAACAGGCAGAGTCACAGAATGGTTTAAGCAAGAAAATGCCCATTTTCTAAAAGTGGCATTTTCAAACACACAATCTCAAAACCAGCTTTACTAAAAAAATTATTTTTCAATTGTGAGCTCAGAGACCCCAAACTCCATATGTCTATCTGCTCCCAAAGGGAATCTATGCTTTAATCATTTTTAAAGGGGGCACCCATGTTAGCCTATGCAAGAGACAGGCCTTGCAACAGTGAAAAACGAGTTTCAGGGCATATAAAACACATTAGTATATATCCTACCTTAAACATACAATGCACCCTGCCCATGGGGCTACCTGGCGCCTACCTTAGGGGTGTCTTACATGTAAGAAAAGGGAAGGTTTACCCCTCGCAAGTGGGTACACGTGCCAAGTCGAACTGGCAGTTTAAAACTGCACACACAGATACTGCAGTGGCAGGTCTGAGCCATGTTTACTGGCTACTAATGTTGGTGGCACAACCAGTGCTGCAGGCCCACTAGTAGCATTTGATTTACAGACCCCTGGGCAACTCTAGTGCACTGTACTAGGGACTTACCAGTAAATCAAATATGGCAATCATGGAAATCCAATTGCACACACATTTTACATAGGAGCACTTTCACTTTAGCACTGGATAGCAGTGGTAAAGTGCCCAGAGTAACAAAAACGAGAGAGACCACGCCAAGGATGCCAAGTCTAACATATATATATACATATATATATATTCCTAATAGGTAATTATAGTTTGGTCTGCTTTTCCATTGAAAGATCACTTTTTGGTTTGCTAATAACTTTGGCCCTGTTAGAGGAATGTATGTATGTATGGAGTATTTATAGAGCGCATTCCGGCCCGGGGGCATCGAAGCGCTAACTAAGGTGTGGCAGTGTACTATCTAGGAAGAAAGAGGAGCCGGCTATCGAGGGAAGAGCCAGGTCTTAACCCGTTTCCTAAAGGTAAGGTAACTAGACTCTTTCCTGAGATTCAGCGGAAGAGAATTTCAGATCATGGCCACGGCGATAGTAAAAGCTTTGTCCCCCCACTTCACTTTTCTTAGTACGGGGGACTGGAATTAGAATGGTGCTGCCAGAGTGCAGCAGGCGTGTGGGTCTGTGCCACTGTAGATTGGTGGTCAAGTACTTGGAACCGATCCCATGGGTGGCTTTATGTACAATACAGAGAGCCTTAAAAGAGATCCGTTGGGCTATAGGAAGCCAATGCAGATTCCTAAGGCTCTCCGTAGCAGAGGCTGATTGAGGCAGATTTAATATTAGTCTGGCTGCTGTGTTCTGCATTAGCTGCAGTTTTTTTTAGAGATCCTTTATCCAAATTGAGCAAGAGAGAATTGCCATAATCCAGTCTGGACAGGACAAGGGCTAGGGTGGCAGTAATTCTCCATTCTTTTAAAAGGTAGGGGAACATTTTCTTCAATTTCCTCAAGATCCACATACAGGATTTGATGGTCTGGTTAACCTGTGCTTGAAAAGAGAGATGATCATCAAACAAAAATCCTAGATTCCTAGACGTGGAGCCAGGGAGAGGCAGGGTGCCACACTCTTTAGGCCACCAGTTAGGGGACCACTGTGCCCTACTTATCCCAAAGCAAAGAACCTCGTTCTTATCGCAATTTAATTTTAGCCAGTTAGCCTTCATCCAGCTGCTTACCGCCAACATACAAGCATTAAAACGGGCAGCAACTACCTCCGCGTCTTTGTTAATCAAAATGATGAGTTGTGTATCATCCGCATATGAGGTAGGGATGAAGCCAAAAGAGCGTATTAGTTCAGCCAGGGGGGCCACATAGATATTAAATAAAGTAGGGCTGAGTGATGAGCCCTGAGGAACCCCGCAGGGCAAAAGGTAGGCAGGGGATCTAAAATCTCCACAGCTTACCGTGGACCACCTGTTGAAGAGAAAGAATTCAATAAGCTTCAGGGCTTGATCCCTGATGCCTACCTGATGTAGGCGTTCAAGCATAATGTGGGGAGCAATGGTGTCAAATGCTGCAGATAGGTCCAACAGGACCAAGAAAACACCCTGACCCTCATCAACCAGCCTACGGATAGTGTCTTCACAAGACTTTCCAAAACAAAAGTTAATTTTATATATATATATATGTATATGTGTATATATATATATATATATATATATATATATATATATATATATATAAATACCTACACACTCACACGCCACTAGGTAATTATAGTCAGGATCATGTTTCCATAGGAAATGCTTTTTGTGCTGCTTGTAATTTTGCAAAATCTCCACTAATCTTTCAAAAGAGTTGCTTCTTTTGACTGTTTTGGGTTGATCAATCATGAGGGAGGCGAGATAAAATGGGGTCCCAAAACGCATTTCCCCTTTCATTTTTCCATAGGAAGTTCAGAAAAGGCTACAGCTCAAACCGATTAATGGATTTACACCAAATGTGGACAAGGATTTGGCAGCAGCCATCTTAAGACTCGGAACACAATACCGAGATCTAAGAAAAAAGTTGTTTTTAAAACAGAAACATTACTCTGCGTGAAAAGAACAGTCCATGGTTGTTGTTATGGGTGTTCCTTTGTAACACCCATGAAATCTGATGCATTCCCATATTTACAAGGTTTCCTAAACCTGTGAATGCATCAATTTCCTACACATAAGGGTGGTGCAATGGGGAGAAATACCATTATTTCTCCCCATTTTGTCCTCTTTCTACGTGTGCTGCATTCTGCAACACACATAGAAGGAGGAAAAAAATGCCTCCAATTATTGTTTTTGTGCAGGAAGGTGTCTCTTCTTACACCAAAACAATCATGCTAACAACACAGACAAACCGTGCACCATGGTGCAAGGGTTCCCGCATTGGCACATGGCAGCAATTTGTACATCAGCTCAGGGGACAAGGACAGGAATGTGCTGTTTCTTGTATATATGGGGCATTCCTTCCCTTTTCTTTTGACGCAGGGCATTGCAGCAAAAACACTTACCTTATGCCAGAATTTTGTAAATGAGACTCTGTGTATTGCTCCCATGCAGCAAGGGGTGCTCCAGTGGGGTGGGAGCAATGCCAGCTGGGTGGAAGCCAATGAGCCAACAGGGCTTCAGAGATCAAGTGCCTCACCTCGCAGCCTCCAATGTGGGATGCTCCAGGTGGGCACCGGGGCACAACACTTTAAAATACAAAAAGACAACTGCAACAGGAAGCAGTGAGGCTTCGGGGGGGGGGCAGGGGCTCCCCTTACAACCCCAACAAAAATATGCCCCAGATAGGTGCTGGGGCGCCCATTTATATCAATAATTTTAACAACTGCTGGCTTCTATGAGGACCCATTAAATGGGACCACTTGCAGGGACTTGTCAGTGCTGCGGGGGCCCTGGGGTACCCCCAGCAGCCCCTAAAATAAAAACAGTGAATATCCTGGGGGTGACTGGGACACCCAGAAAAATCTATACGATGGTTAAAAGTGAATATTAAATGAGCGGCTGCAGACGCTCATTTATTATTCACTTCTCCTTCAAGAAGGGTCCCATAATGCCCTGTGGGGGCTAGTTACATATTTGAGTTTTTTTGATGATGTCTATAGCAGGGGCACCACTAAACATTTTTTTAAATGTTGTGAGGGCTGCAGGGAGTTTTAAAGCCTTCCCTAGCAATGCTTGAAAAAACAGGAAGTCTCCTGGGTCATTAAAACCATGACCCCAGGAGAACTTACCATATTTTTAAAGTATTTCCTAGCTGGAGCTTTTACTCTGTAGCTGGGAATGCTGTGCCATCTAGGGCATAGTAGCATGACTGTATTTAATGTTATCTAAATATGTATAAAAAAGGTAGAAGATTCTCTTCTGGTTGTTTTTAGAATTGCATGAGATTAAAAATATTGAAAAAAAACTTCATTGACATGTTTGTTTAATAAACAAGAACATGTCTCTGACTATTTTTAATGTGTATTTACCCAGAAAATGTAATAATAAAAAATATGTAAAAAAGAAAAATCGCACAAATGTTTTCTAATAAAACGTTATGAAATATTTTTTTTTGCATTATTGAGCATTGGATTGTGTGAATTATTGAAATATACATTTAAATAAAATTATTGCTGATTTTGGAGAAATAAGATAGATCTGCTTTACTTATGTTGAAATACTCACCATTTGATAAAGTTAAATAGACTAAAATTTTATATTTTAGTGCTGCAAAAGGCATTGCATGGCATAGGGTTGGCTGCTTATAGGCCAGGCCCTGTGGCCATCCCATGCGAGTCACACAGGGTTGGCTATCTGTGGCGAACCCACCAGCATACATGGCCAAAGGACGTGCATAGCTGGTGTCAGGAATCCCCAAGGTGCCTCCTGCGTTATCTGTCAGCATCCCCAGGGATTAGGGTTAAATCATATCTCTGTTCTTGATTAAACACTCATGTTTCTAAGTAAACATAATATGCTGTGTTACACAGTTGGTTTTATCAATGCTTGTTTTATCAATGCTTGTTTGCTAATGTGAGCAGGTGTAGACATGTGCTTCTAATTGTGTGTGTTGACTCATCCTCATGTGGGAACTCAACTGCTTTCCCGATTGGCTATAAATAGCAGAGTGAAGCATGCCTCCCTGCTTGGCTTTGTTTTGCTTCCTGATCTCAGCATCTGATTTGGCAGTCTAGCCCCTGCTGTCATCCTCGTATTCAGGACTTTTGAGGCAATTCCTTTCTTCGTTCCTGTACCAGCTGACACCAGACATTCCTCCAGCACTCCGGAAAAGACTGCAGCTAAGTGACTAGTATTCTCCAGGAAGTTTGTTCTTTGAGCGCCGCGCTTTCCTAGAACAGCTGGTGTATTTCAGACCTCGTATTTTGGCAGAGTGCTTATCTTGAAGAGACAAATGCATTTCTGAACATTTTACATTATTATTGTAGTTACTTGCCTAAATGTGCTTCAGGAAATGTGCTTGAGCTCAAGTACTACAAAAAGTGACAGTGCAATTTTAAAAGAGCCTGTATGTGACTTTTCTTTCTCTAATAGCATAACTCTTGGATTTAAATTGTGTAATTCATGCCTGTGTTTCAGGTTTGAGGAATTTGCTTTTCAAGGGTTTTTCACACACACAGTGAAACCAAACCGTGCCACCTTAACTGTTTAAACCCCGAGTGAACATTTGTATTTCTTGGATTGTTTTCGTTCCTTTTAGCTTAACCCTATGCATGCAGGAAAGGTATACGTCAGTGGTTCCCAACCTTTTGACTTCTGTGGACCCCCATTTTATCAGTACTGGAGCCCGGGGACCCCCACTGAATCATTATTGGAACACGGGGACCCCCAAGGAGTCATTACTGATAGCTGGGACCTAATATTATTAAATTTTTTAAGCAGCCGCGGACCCCCTGAGGAGGCTTCGCGGATCCCCAGGGGTCCCCGGCCCACAGGTTGGGAACCACTGGTATACGTGATATAATTAATGCCCTTGTTTGTCTTTCTTGTGCATGATAAGTGCAACCACAGTTCTATTTGTATTGTGCAACAGTGAATCTCTGTGAAGCCAGCCCTAGTGTCGCAGTTCTTATTGTTATGGTACTAAGTTTGGGTTTTTGGTATTGCAGTGTTAGTAATTGTGCCAACAGTTATTATTATCCAAGAAAAGTGCTGGAGCATCCCGGTGTTCTTATACCGCTCCTGTGCCCATATCAGAAAGAGAGATTCAGTTTCAAGGAAGTTGAGTGCACTAACTTTACTATCACTCTGTCAGCAACAACCTGCCCCCCGAAGATACAGGGTGCCTGGCTGGACCGGCAAGAGGTGGCAGTGTTTTGTCTCTTTCTCTTCCACTCCCCCTTTCCTTTTAGAACAACTGCCGGAGACATCCTGCTTTTCAGGTGAGTGGCCCTGCCACAACATAAAGTCAAGCCACAACATACAGGGCTGCCTGGGCGATGGATTCCTCAATGGGTACTTTCAAACGTTTAGCACAGGCTTTACCAACTGATAAGGATGCTCCGTCTTTATTCGATTTAACTAGGGCCCTAGCGGGATTACAGAAGGAAGTTTTTTTCCTTAAAGCAAGAGAACCTGTAGTTGCACACTGAACTACAGCGGTATAAACCACAAGACACCCCCTGGGGAGGAGTCCAACTAAAACAAAGATCTCCAGTACTACAGGCCCCTCGGTTTGACCCGTCTAATCATGTTCCTAGACCCGATTCAGGCTTAACGACTTCCACCACACAACCCATGCAGGTAATGGTCACAACTCCAACCCCTGTGCCCTTAGCTCCTCCAGAAAGGTTTTTTGGTGATACTGCCAAGTTCAACATTTTTCTTAACCAGTGCCAGCTACAGTTTTTGTGTCGGGCAGCTGCATTCCCCAATGATGCTGCAAAGATAGCTTTTATTATCTCTTATTTGGGAGGCAATGCAGCTAATTGGTCTATTCCGCTGGTGGAGCGCAATGACCCCATACGGTATGATTTCAACCGGTTTAAGGAAGCCGTGCAGAAACTGTTTGACAAACACCTCTTCGTGCAAGCCAGTGACAAGGAGGTGCTGAATTTGCACCAGGGAAACAAGGATCTACTGTCCTATATCACCTCTTTCAATCGGTTGGTGGCAGAGACTGAGTGGCCCGAGGAGAAGAGGACCTCCCTCTTCTATCGTGGCCTTCGGGACGATCTCAACGATGTTCTAGCCCAAATTGTGGAACCTCCTACGGAGTGTTCCGAGTTCATGGGCCTGAATTCTCTCTTCCTGACCAGGCGGAAAACTAACTGGCTCGATAACGTCTGAGACCATTTTATCGAGCCCTTCTTTCAATATGGTCTCTCATCTTTTGGCTAATACCATCAGTCCAGTACCTCGACATCTAACTCTTATTGTGACGTTAGTGTTGTCCCCTCAGGTTCGTAAGGTCATTCCCATATTGCTTGACTCTGGGGCTACCGGAAACTTTTTAGACTTTGGTTTGGCTAAAACCCTAAATATTACGACTGTCAGAAAAGACGTCCCTGAACCAGTCAGAGCAGTGGATGGCTCAGAATTGTCCTCCGGGCTTATCGTTTATCAAACAACACCCTTGTCCATGCTTTTTGCAAACAACCATACAGAACACATTCAGTTTGACCTCATAGATACCCCAGTATTTGGAGCCATTTTGGGGATACCCTGGCTTCAGTTACACAATCCCAAAATTGACTGGTTAGCAAGGACAGTGACATTAGACTCTAAACATTTCTGGCACTCCTGTTACCAAGACAAACCATTACTAGTGACACCCTTGCATTGAGGGTCCACACATAGTACGGCTATCAAGCCAGACGACACACTGGCCATTCCTGCACCGTACAAAGACTTTCATGATGTCTTTAGTGAACAAAAGGCCACCCAGCTACCGCCACATAGGTCATACGATTGTCGTATAGACTTGATTCCAGGGGCAGCGCTACCATGTAGTAGGGTGTATGCTCTTTCTGAGCCTGAGAATCGATACCTGCAAGACTACCTGGATGATCTATTGGCTAAGGGTTTCATTTCTTTTAATGTAAAGTCAAGCTCACAGTAAATCTGTACACTCAGGCATACCCAGTTGTGGTGCGGGAAAGGGGTGGGGCGGTGCGCGGAGGGGGCGGGGCAGCACACGGAGAGAGGTAATAAAAACGAAATAAAAAAATAAAATAATAAACACTTACCTTGCTCGCTGCCGCTGCACTGCTCCATCCGCTTCTCCTCAGCAGGCACAGGCTCCCAGCCTGCCTCGCGGCCAATCCTGATGCTGCTCAGAACAGCATCAGGACTGGATGGGAGCGCCCAGCCAGGGAATGCTCTCTCCAACCCGGCAACACAGTGCCGGGCTGGATAGGGCCCACTGCGCATGTGTGTTTGGCCGGTCCAAGACAGCCGGCCAAACAGACATGTGCAGACTCCCCCTCTGTGCACGTCACAGCCTGTGGCCCGCCCCTTTTACCAACAAACAATAATAAACATAGTTTATTATCATTTTTTGGTAAAAGGTTTGCAGCTGCCGCTGCTGGCGGGGGAACAATGGCCCTCCGTCCTAATGGAGGAGCCGCCCCTGGGCTTACCATTAGTAGATGCAAAACATATTTAAAGGAGCACTTTTCTGAAACAGAGACTAGGTTATGAGTGTACTTGACTCTATATTTGAGTGACTGTATAAGTTGCCAACTAGGTTTCATACTGCAGCATATATACCTGCTGTCTGGATGTGTGCATGAATGTATAAGTGCCTCTTTCTGTGTCTGAGTGAGTGTGTGAGTGGCTTTATCCTTTATAAATAGGTATCACTCTGGAAGTCCAGTAGCTGGCCCAAGCCTTGTTTAAAGGACTACTTCTCTAGATAGGTAACTGGGTTGTGTCACTGATTGCCTGCAGGTTTGAATGAGTGTATCTGTCCCTCTTTGTGTGAGCGCTAGATGTTTAAGTAAATATGGCAGTATATATCTGGCTCTTTTAGTAAGTATATAGGCCTCTAAGGCCCATATTTATACTTTTTGACGCTAAACTGCGCTAACGCAGTTTAGCGTCAAAAAATTTTGCGCCGTCTAACGCCATTCTGAAGCGCCATGCGGGCGCCGTATTTATGGAATGGCGTTAGACGGCGCAATCAGACCGGCGCTGCCTGGTTTGCGTGGGAAAAAAACACGTAGACCAGACAGCGCCGGCGTAGGGGGAAAATGGCGTATGGGCGTCTTAAAATGGGGCAAGTCAGGTTGCGTCGAAAAAATCGTCGTAACCCGACTTGCGCCATTTTTTTTCGACACCCATCCCCCATCAACATGACTCCTATCATTGTAAAGATAGGAGTCATGCCCCCTTGCCCAATGGCCATGCCCAGGGGACTTCTGTCCCCTGGGCATGGTCATTGGGCATAGTGGCATGTAGGGGGGCACAAATCAGGCCCCCCTATGCCACAAAAAATTAAAAAAAAAATACTTACCTGAACTTACCTTAATGTCCATGGGATGGGTCCCTCCGTCCTTGGGTGTCCTCCTGGGGTGGGCAAGGGTGGCAGGGGGGGTCCCTGGGGGCAGGGGAGGGCACTCTGGGCTCATTTTGAGCCCACTTGTCCCTTAACGCCATGCCTGACCCAGGCGTTAAAAAGCGGCGCAAATGCGCCGTTTTTAGCCACGCCCACTCCCGGGCGTCTCTTTTGCCCGGGAGTATAAATACCACGTAAAGGCCTGGGAGTCATTTTTTAAGACGGGAACGCCTCCCTTGCATATCATTAACGCAAGGAAGGGGTTCACGCTAAAAAATGACGCACATTCCGGGAACTTTGGCGCTAGACGCCTCTAACGCCATAGTATAAATATGGCGTTAGTTGGCGTTAGTTTAGCGTCGAATTTGCGTCGAAAAAAACGACGCAAATTCGGCGCAAACGGAGTATAAATACGGGCCTAAATGTGCAAGTAAGTGACTATATAAATTGTTTGTTGGCTGTATTGATGAGTACAAGGTTGTCAAACCATGTTTGCAACCGGCTCCAATACTGCAGGATACATAACTGCTCTCTGGGTGTCTACTTGAATGTATACGTAACTGTGTCAGTTTCTGACTAAGAATGACTCTATTCTTTAGTAATTAAGTGTATGAGTTTCTATCCTGCATATATAACTGTGCATAGGGATCGCTAACTTGAGATCTAAGTCAGTTAAACTCATAAGGGCAAGGTTGACCTTTTAATCACAAAACATTCTCCTCTATGGCCTACCTACAGTCCACCTAAGAGTAGAGTTTTTTTTAGATAATAGGGGAATGTGAAGATTGTGAAGCAGCTTTTCTAATGGCAAGTTGAGATGACAGTAAAACTATACACTCATGCTCACCATTAGAAGGCTCAAACTATATTTAAAGGACAACTTATCTGAATAAGCAACTATGTTATGAGAGTTGTTGACTACATATTGCAGTGACTGTACCAGTTGCCAACCAGGCCTCATACCGCAGCGTACATAGCTGCTATCTGCATGTGTACATGAATGTATAAGTGGCTCTTTGTGTATCTAACTGTACCCATGTGTGGATTTTTGCTTTTGTAATTAGGTATGTGAGTAACAGTATGAGTGGGAGACTGCATATATAACTCAGCATAGGGGTCTGCAACTGCATTGTTAAGTCAGTGAAACTAAAAAGGATATGTTTTATCTTTTAAGCACATAGCACCCTCCTCCATGACCTACCTACAGCCTAGCCGAGTGCTGAGTTGTCTGTAGTAAAAGGACAGTTTAAAGCTTCTTAAGCAGTTTGAACCTGACAGTAAACTTTCACACTTAGGTTTTCCAGTAGTAGGCCTCAGTCATGTTTAAAATACAACTTCTCTGTGTGGGTAAGTTAGTTGTATCACTACTTGACAACTGGACCAAAACCATGTTTAACGGACTGCTTCTGTGAATCACAAACCAGATTCTGTGAGTATTTCACAATATATTGTACAGACTGTAACATTACCAACTACCGTTGACACTGCTCCATACATTATTTCTCTCTGGTGAGTGCATCAATATGTAACTGACTGTTACTGTGTCTAACTGGGCATGAGAGAACCTCTATCCTATCCTAAATAGATATATGACTTTCACTACCATTTGGACATTGCATACATAACTAGCGATATTAGTATGAATACACACATCTAGGTCTGTAAACCTCAGTACAGCATGTTTAATCTTTTAATCACTAACCACTGTACTCTCTGTCCCAGTTACAACATAGTCTGGGGTCAGTTTTGTATACTGAAAGGAAACAGAAATACTCATCAAGCAGCTTTTTCTAATTCTAACTAAATCCTTCAGGTGTTTCTTTGGTGAGTGTTCTAGTTTCCGAATATTAATCAAAAACCTTCTATTTATATTTCTTTTTTGTTTTTTATCAACATATTGCTTACTTTCATTCACCTTATATACATTCATTTCTTTAATAATACATTTTAAAATAAACTGCATTTCACTAAACGTACCTGTTAAGTGTGCTTGTTGGAGTGTATGTTTGCCTTTCAGTATCTGAGTTTCTTTTCACTGAAAAATGATCAAAAACCAAGCAGGTTTATACAAGGCAACCATTAATTGCAAGGCGACCATTAATGGCAGCCTCTTCAACCTTGCTTTCAAAGTTACTCAATCAGAAAACCAATCGCGATCTTTTCATATTAAACGTATATTATGCCACTTATGACTGGATTATATAGTTAACCCTTTCCAATACTCCTCAAAAGATAGCCCAATTCGATAGGGGTTTCTGCCTGATCTGAGGATCCACTGCAGTGCTCAGCGCCCCCCCCCCATGTAACTTTGCAGCAGATCCACAGATTCATGCCTGACCACAAAATTCGTTTTTGCTATCTTTTCCAAACTAATCTCATAGATACACACCTGTTTGTATTGAAAAATATTTTGACACCAAATTATACTTTCAATGGATTATTCCCAATAGATTTGCGACTACGAAGTCACATGCTAGTCTTTTTCTATTCCCTTCCTCCTCATGCTCCTGTAGCTGTGCTACCATGGAAACCTAGTCTGCAGCATTCCACTGCAGCAGGAGGTCACCAGTTCATAACAGTTTCTTAGTGCACAGTGCACCATGCTTACTTATAAACTAAGTTTAGCAGGTGTGGTAGAATTTTTGAAACAATAACCATATCATAGGCGCTAATACTGGTTTGCAATTTCTCTAAACCATTAATTGCCAACATCCAGAACTTATGATTGTGCACTGTGGTGGCAATGGCCTGGGCACAGTTACAGGAGTGGTTTTGGAAATCCTAATGAAGGATACCTTTGGAAAATTAATGGCACTTTCCCCAAACACGGCCTTTGTTTTTTCTAACATTTGCCCAAGGCAGAAGTGGAACTGGTCAACTGAATTCTGTCCACAAATAGACAAATCCAGGAAATATTTGCCTAAACCTGTTTCTGCATTCCTCAGAGACCATAACATGGGCTCTATATACCACAATAATTTACGATTGGATTTGGATGGTAAATACAGAAATGGTGGAGTTCACCGACAGACAAAGGCAACAGGGTGTTCCTGCAGGACTTGAGAGACTGCATTCTGTTTCATGTGTAGTGTTCACCTACACATCATAAACACACATGCTCTTTTCAGAGCCAATACTTTTACCATACAAATATTTATTTATGTTTAAATACTTAATTATTTTAAAGCTCCTTCAGATGCAAGCACGGATCCACCCACGGATATTAAAAACTAAAAAAACAAACAATTTTTGACATTCTCTACCCATTTATTTCTAATGTGCCACATTTATGCCAACCCTTTTGGTCAGGGAACAATTACCCTGACCCCGTCCATGCATTACTGCACTCATTTTTTCCCTGGGACCCTTTCCAGTTAGAACAAAATGACAGTAGTAAACACTGACACTCAGGTCACAGCCACCCAAGACTGTATCAGTATCTGTGTGAGAGTGTGTGTGACTGGATATGAGAGTTGCTGTAAGAGTATCTGTCTGGGTGTGAGAGTGTTGGTCTGAGTGTGCGACTGCATGTGAGTGTATCTGTCTGGCTGTGAGAGTGGGTCTGCAAGGGTGTCTTCAGGTGTGAGAGTGAGTGTCAGAGTGTCTGGGTGTTAGAGAATTTATGTGGGTATGTGTGTGTGAGAGTGGTTGCAAGAGTGCCTTGGATTGACAGTGGGTGTGAGAGTGTGTACCTGGGTGTGAGGGGGTGATGGTGCTCTCTGGGTGTGAGAGTGTCTGGTGTGAGAGTGTTTGAGATTGGGTGCCCTGGTTGTGAGAGTGGATGTGAGCGTGTCTGTCTGGATGTGAGAGTGGGTGTGAGAGGGTGTGTCTGGGTGTAAGAGTGAGTGTGAGAGTGTCTGTCTGGGTGTGAGAGTGGGTGTGACAGGATCCAGGTGGGTTGGGGACTGTCTGTGTGGGAGTCACGGTGGGTGTGAATTTGTACCTGGATGTTAGAGTGGGTATGAGAGTGTTTGTCTGGGTTTGTGTGTGTGTGTGAGAGGGTGTCTGGGTGTGAGAGTGGGGGTGAGACTGTCTATCTGGGTGTGAGAGTGGGCGTGAGATGGTGTCTCTGGATGTGAGAGTGAGTGTGAGAGTGTCTGGGTGTGAGAGGATCCATGTGGGTGTGAGAATGAGTGTCAAAGTGTCTGTCTGGGAGTCACAGTGGGTGTGAGAGTGTCGTTTTCTGAAATCCGCGTATCCACCCTTGGATTTACACCAGGGGTCCGTGCTGAGCACTGTGGGTTGGATCCGCAGTTCTCAAAAATCATCAAAACAAATTAATTTCAAGCATTTTAACAACACAATTTATGTTTTTACCCCACTTATATCCCCCCATTGGGTCAGGGAGTCTATACCTTGACCCCCTTCATCCACATTGCAGCCAACATTTGAACCATGGGGACCATTTCCCTGATCAAACAAAATGGCGGCTGCAGCTTCCCTGTCTGGTTGTGGCCAGCAAATGAGATTCTTGATGTGGCGCGTGGCTCTGCAGATCGACCCGCTGTAGATGATCGGAGGATCCACGTCCCTTGATATCTATATTTTTAACTTAAATAACTCCAAAACTACTGAACAGATTTACACAAAATCACAAAAAGCTAAATCTGTACACCAAGATCTAGCTTCCTGTCAAATTTTGCGTAATTCCTTTCAGGGTTTTGGGCTGTAGATGTGTCTAAAGACTCTATGGAAAATAAATGGGGAAAGGGTGTTTTGGGACCCCCTTGTTTCTTAGGCCCCACCCCTTGACGGATCACCCCAAAACTTTCAAAACAGCAGCTGAACCAACTGAAGCTGTCTTATGAGACAGAATATATCATGAAGATTTGTCAAACGTGCTAAAGTTACTGCAACGGAAACTAGGTAGTTATAGTTAGGACCATGTTCCCATAGAAAAAGTGTTTTTTGATTTGCCTATATCTTCAGCACCGTTTGACAAATCTTCATTAAATTTTCCAAAATGTTTCAGAGTTATCTGTCAAGTGGGGCTGAGAAAAAGGGAGATAAAAAAACGTGTTTCCTATGTTAATTCTCATAGGGGTTTTGAACACGACTACAGCCCAAACTGCTGGAAGGAATGACACCAAATCTGGCAGAAAGCCAGATTTTGTTACAAAGATTGTGCTTTCAGCTATTTGGTATAAATCTGTTCAGTAGTTTTTGAGATATTAAAGGGAAGATAAATATGTATATCTAGGGACGCAGATCCTCCTCAATGATTTTGTGAACAATAAGAGGTCGTGCATGGAGCTGAAGACCTCTGATTGGCTGCCAACACTTCAAACCAGGAAGGTTTGGCAGCCATCTTGGGAATGGACCCCCTGACCCCTTAGCTCTGGTGCTGGGGTTGCAGAGGGACCCTGCCAGAGCAAAAAAGCAATTTTTTGTTCTGAATTATTTTTTTCCGGCGAATTTGCAACAATGTCTAAACTTATGGCAAAATATTTTTAAAAAAAGCAAGTGCTGGCTTCAGTACTTTTTTTTATGAAGCCCCAGGAGCACCAGGTCCTGGGGGCATTTTAAAGTAAGGAGGGAGGCACAGGGGGCCCCTCTTCTATAGCATTTTGAGCCCTCAGGGACCATCACCTCCTAAGGGCTTTATTTATAATAACTGCAGGGGACTGCATGCCCCCTGCAGCCCCGGGAACTGCTATGTCCCAGGGGCTTTGATCATATATAATGCGGGGGACAGCGCGCCCCCTCATAGCCCAGGGTCCGCCACCTCCCTGGGGCTTTCATAAAATATAATTCGGTGGGCCATGCAGCCCTCTTCAGCTCTGGGGACCGCCATCTCCCCGGGGCTTTAATCAAATACAATGTAGGAGGCCACATGGTCCCCCGCAGCCCTGGGGACCGCTAGCTCCCTAGGGCTGAAATCAAATACAATATGGGGGGGCTGCCTGGCCCCCACGGCCCTGGGGACCAGCACTTCCCCAAAACTGAAATCAAATACAAATTCGGGGCCAAGTGGCCCTCCGCAGCCCTGGGGACCACCACATCCCCATGGCTTTAAACAAATACAATGTAAGGGGGTGCGCACCCCCCCCCACATCCCTGGGGACTGCCATTTCCCCAGGGCTGAACTCAAATATTGAAGGGGTCTGTTGCAGACACCAAACCCAGAGGACCGCTAGCTCCCTGGGGCGGAAATCAAATACAATGTTGGGGGGCTGCACAGCCCCTCGCAGCCCTGGGGACCTCTAGCTTCCTGGGGCTGAAATCAAATACAATGTAGACGGGGCTGCACGGCCCCCTCAACACCGGGGACCACCACTTCCCCGGAGCTGAAATCAAATTCAAATTGGGGGCCATGTGGCCCCCCGCAGCCCAGGGACCATCACTTCCCCATGGCTTTAATCAAATACAGTGCGAGGGGCTGCATCCCTGGGGACCGCCATCTCCTGGGGCTGAAATCAAATATTGAGGTGGGTCTGTTGCAGACACCCAGCCCTGGAGACTACCAACTCCCTGGGACTATTTTACTTTGGAGGGGGCCATAAATGGCCTTGGGGACTGCCACCCTCTAGGGCTGGCTCCTGCTATGTCCCGGCCTGCCCACCCCGGAACATAGCTTTTTGATCAGACTTGGCGGGAGCTTTGACACTTTACTTTCTGCAAGTGAGAGCTGTCAAACAGCGCTCACTTGAAAAAAGCAACGTTTTCATCTGTTTCCCTGCATGGAAATATATGTGCAGGGAAGCAGATGAAAACAGTTCCTTTCACAAGCAGGGAGCTGCTATTTAAAGAGCTCCCTGTTTGCGGGAGCAATGCCAGTTTGGACACGGGGAGCTGGCTAGGACTGCGGGGGCCTTGAGACTCCCCCTGCAGTCCTGTCACTCTCTACCTCTCTTTCTTTTCCATTCCATAATGGGATGGAAGAGAGAGAGAGAGAGAGGTTGTTCTTGCTATGTTCTCTCCATGCAAAGTGTCAAACTAGCAAGATGTTTGGCACAAATGTGATACTTATGTTTTGATGGACAGCAGACAAGGGTCACTTCTGGCCTAGTGGTAAAGATCTTGGACTGTCAGTAGTTTGAAGGTTTAAATCCTAGTATCTCATGATAGTGTGTCTGTTTATTGTCTAGTGTTTTGACTGTTAAACATTCCTAATGTTGGAACATTAAAGTCTTTTCCACCACAAAATCTGTGGGTTGAATGTCATAGCCAAGTCTGGACACTGCACAGTAAGGAGTCACCTCTGGCCTAGTGGTTGAGGTCTTAGACATGCACACTGAATGCTAAGGGTTCCACTCTAGGTGAGTCTGTGGTCATTTCCTACTTTAGTTTAGTTAAATATTTAAATTACATACTAAGAGGTGATCTCACTCTTTTTTAATTGTCAAACCATTTTTCTTTTTGATTTGTCTGGAAATATCTTTTTCTAAGTATATTATTCATCAAAGCTTAAATCACTCTCTCTCAATCTCTCACTTTCTCTCTCAGGGATTGGGTGGTTAGGGGGGTTGGCCACACATCCTGGCCATAGGCCAGGTCCTGCGGCAAACGCCACCATACACAGCAAAAGGCCTTGTGCGGCAGAGGTTGGATAAACGTATAATAATGAAAATCCCTTTACGTTAAATAACCCACAGAAATTCACTGAAAAAAACAGGGGTTACAGAGACGTTATGGTTAGGAAATATAATTTACACATTATAAAGTACAAAACCATAAAAATTCACCTATTATAGAGCTATCTCAAGTAACTATAACTTGTGTCCTAAAGTAACTAAAACTTGTGCCAGAGATTTACTCTGACCGGGAAGAGCAACCCTCTACATTTAATAAGGACATTGTGGCACTGTCAGCGCTGAGTTCCATACAGTACAACAGAGTCCAACGGAAAAAGCCACAAAGCGAAGGAGACATAATCAGTGCACAAAAGGGAAAACCCACAGAGGAGGGTGGAAAAGACAATACTAAACTGCCGCATGGGAGATCTACACAGTAAGGAAAGAAAAGATAATGGGTGTGAACCTTTTAACTGTTGTGAATTTGCCAACACATGAACTAAGTGGGGACGAGCAGTCTCTTTTGGAACTTGGTTTATCCTTTTGCCCTGTACCTAACATGGACTACTCTAGGACAAGTATTGATATATTTTTGTTCATTAGAAAGTTGAAACTTCTGAAGGTATTTTTCCAAAAAGAAAATAAGAGCATCAGTACCTCCCTGACACCTCCCACGCAAGATTCCACATAAAATAATTCATGTTTAGTGGATATTGAGGGGTTAGCTACCCTGAGGGAACTAGAGAGTGGGGAGGTGAATTGGGCTACTGAGAGGGATCTCCTAGTGTCTTTGAATCGAGAACTGTACAGAATGAAACCTAAATCTAAATGTAATCTGATCATGCCACATGACAATATTGATTCCTATTATGAGGTGGTACTAAGAGATCTAATGAAGATTTGTAAAGAAAGCAAGAACCACTATGCTGAAAAACTTAAAAGGGGACAGAAATCACAATTGGATACCTTGGCCAGGGATCCCAATTTAGTTATCAAGCCCTCGGATAAAGGTACAATGTGGTCCTACGGAACATCAATAAGTATTTATGTGAGGCAAACAGACAGCTAACCGTGCCAGGGGACTATGAGTTAACTTGCCTGAATGCATTTCAGCAGACTATACATTTATTTTTTAAATCTGTTTATTAAGTTTATCAAATCTCCACACTTCAATCCGGATATGAGGCCGGTTACAATGCCAGCATCCATGTCAAAACAACATCAGGCCATAAACTACTGCACATAAACAGAGTATTTATTATCAAAGACTTGAAAGTAAAAGAAAGGAAAAAATGTAGGAACAACCAATATGGAAAGAACAGAGCTGCTTGCTAAAGACCTAGAAACAGGACGGGGGCTCGAGGAGGAGATAGGGAGGCGGGATGGGATGGGGAGAGGGGGGCAGGGCAGGGTGAGGGGGCAGGGTAGGAGCGCCCGGGAAGCAACTCAGAAAAAACCCCGGCAACGCAGAGCATCCAGTCGGGCATGACCCCCATGTTCGCATGGATTAGGTTCAATTTCGAAGGCGGCGTAACCGGGGGCGCGCGCATCAGTGACACTGTTTCCATCATTCAGCATGTAGGGGCAGGCCTGTGCGGCATCAAGACAACAATCTAGACATTCCGACCCGAGCTCCGTGATCCCATGTCCACCTCTGTATGTGTATTTGCGTTACATATGGATATGGAGGCTACCGTTCAGGGTGGGCGGGTATCGTCCTTGTTCTCCAGTTGATTAATAAAGAAATCCCATGTGTATGCCCCCTTGACCATCACCCCCCTATCACGGAGGGTGCGCAGTACCTGTGTTTCTGCTCTGGCCCAGTGTAACAATTTGTTTGAACAGCGATGTGTGTCTGGTGCGCTCGGTGATTTCCAGTGCGTCGCTAAAAGACGTTTAAATAAAATGAACACTAGGTCTACGCACCGGTGTGCCTGCTTCCCACCACTGCGTCACAGACGAATCCCCAATAAACAGGATTCGGGTGTAGGGGATAGAGAGAGTCCCGACCAGTCAGCCGTCCGTGAAGTAACATCATGCCACTCACGCAGCACCGGGGGACAGTCCCATGTCATAAGGAAGAAATTAGTATCTGGGTCCCCACATCTAGGGCACTCCGGAGTAGATTGTGAGAACATACGCTTGAGCCGATTTGGGGATAAATAAGTCTGGTGTAGGTAGTTAAATTGTGTGTACCGAAAGTAAGAGTTATGCAATACCTCTTTTGTTGAAGTGAGTGCTGTAATCCATGAGCACTGGGGAAACGGCGTGGGCAAAACCGCATCCTATCTAGCCTTCGCCTGTGTCTGCGCCTCCTCAAGGCAAGCAAGTAGTGTTTTATATATCCAGGATATGTCAAATTGCATGCCTGCTCCCATTTGCAATTTGTGTAATACCGGGGCCGCTGTCACCGTTTCCCCATGTACCGCGCACCAGCCGATGCAGTGCCACGCACGCAATGAACCAACCATGTCCCAGGTCGTGTGCATTCGCCAGCGCTTCGATGTCAGGAAGCGTCCCTCCTCAAAAATGTCTCCTACTGTCTTTATACCTTACATGGGCCAGACAGCTAGTCTGTGTTGTCCAGCTATCCTCCCTATGTCCGGGATGGCAAGCAGGATGATCTTGGGTGAGTAGGGTGGGGGCCGTTTCCCCCCATTACATACCGGTGCCATACCCAGCCAGACACATTCAACAGGGTATTACGCAGGTGCCACAGACCGTCCCAATCGAGAAGCCATCGTAACACATTTGAATGGCCTAGGAATGCACCCACCATCCGACTCTCTGAACTGAGGGGGTCCCACAGCCAGCGCATGATCCAATGTATCTGCAGCGCTGAATAATACAGTTTGTACTGCAGGGCACCTAGTCCCCCCTGCTCCAATGGTAAATAAATCTTGGTCAGGGCCACCCGTCGGCGCCCACTGCCCCACACCAGGTCGGTCAGCAGACTGGTCAGAGTCCCAAAGAAGGCCCGAGGGAGTGTCAGTGGCAGGGCAGAGAAATAGTATAGTAACCGTGGGAGAATAATAATTTTTGCAATTGCCACTCTCCACAGCGGGAACAGCGGAAGTGAACACCAGAAGGCTAGGGAGCCTCTGATTGACCTAAGGTTCCCCTCCTTGAGATCTGTGGCGTCATGATATATATGTATCCCTAGGTATTAATCGCATCGGAAACAGGCAGGAATTTGACCAATTCACTTGCAGACCAGAAAGATCACCAAATAAATCCAGCAGACTCAGTAGATCCAGGAGGGATTCGGAGTGATTGCGTAAATATATCAATGCATCATCTGCATATAAGGAGACGATCCGATACTCGTCTCCATCCAAAATGCCCCGATGTGGCACCATGCTTCGTAGCCGCGCGGCTAATGGCTCAATTGCCAATGCAAACAAGATCGGCGATAAAGGACAACCCTGTCTCGTGCCCCTGCCTATGTCAAACCCTATGAGGTAACCCCGCCTGTCTTGACTCTCGCTTTTGGGTCAGAATATAATACAGATATCCAATGCATGAATGTATTGCCGAAACCCATGCGCCTCAATGCTTCCATTAAAAAAGGCTAGCCTAGAGTATCAAATGCCTTTTCTACATCCAGGGAGACCACAATTCGTACGTAGTCTGGGTCCGGAGTCTCCGCCATAAGCCTCAGCAGGCATTGGATGTTAATGAAGATGTTGCGGCCGGGTATAAAGCCAGATTGATCCAAGTGGACCAGGGTTGGCATTAGCGGAAGAAGGTGGTTTGCTAGCACTTTCCCCAGTAATTTACAATCTGAGTTCAGCAACGATAAGGGGCGATATGACTGGACGTCAAGGGGATTGCGGCCCCTCTTATGTAGGACCACTATCACCGCCCTTGCGTTGCGACTCCGGGAGCTGACCCACACTAAACGCTTCCATCAACATTTCCAAATATGGTTTAGGCGTCTGTGCAGAAAAAGCCTGGTAGTACTCGGCTGGTAGGCCATCGCCTCCTGGAGCTTTATTATGGGCTAGTTGCCACAAAGCTTGTTGAATCTCTTCCATTTCTATAGGTTTCTCCAGTTCTAACAACTGTGGGGCAGGCAGGCAGGTTAATTGAAGTGCCTGGAAAAAATTCTCCAACCGCCCTGGGGATGGGGGGGACGTGCCATGTACAGAGTGCTATAATATTGTCTGAAGGCCTCATTGATTTCTAACTGTGTGTTAACTATGGCTCCAGAGTCCAATCGGATGGCGCTTGTGGGAATATGCTGTTGTTCAGAGTGCAACCAAGCTACGTGATGTTGGTAATCAAACTGCCTCAGTCGCGAGTCAACCTCGGCCCAATTCCCCTTCAACCCAACCAATCTACCCCGGTCCACCGCGCCCGAAGTCACCCCACATTCCACCTCACCCAGTTCTGCCTGGATTTTTTGTAAATTCTGTGTTAATGTGTGATGCACCCCCCTGCCATTGACATAAACATACCCCTTACCACCACCTTATGAACATCCCACTCAATTGCCCGCGAGGACACCGTCTGTGTATTCATAGTAAAGTAGGAATCTATACGCTTCGCTACCTCTGTACGGAAAGGGGGGTCATGTAACAGGGTAGGCTGCAAGCTCCAAGTGGGGATGCACGTGGGCGTTTTGCCCCATTGAACAGAGGCAATCAGGGGGCAGTGGTCACACAGAGTTTTGGCTAAATATGAAGCCCCATTGAAGTTGTGAGTCAGCTCGTGAGAGCTGAGCAGTAAATCTATGCGAGTATGAAGGCGGTGGACCGGAGAGAAGAAGGAGTATTCCCTGTTCAGGGGGTGTAAGCCCCTCCAAACATCATTGAGTCTCCTCTCCAGCATCCTAGATTGCAACGCCTGAGAAAGTCTCCTACTGGGGGCGCCCCTGAGTGGCGGATGAGATCTGTCTATATCCACATCAGGGACACAGTTAAAGTCTCCGACCCAGATGCTGTGTAGCGAGGGATCTTGTGCTAATTGTGCAGAGGTGGATGACAAAAAGCCTCCCTGTTTGATGTTAGGTGCATAAAGTCCCATTATAGCTAGTTGTTTCCCATCCAATGCTCCCTCTAAGTGAACATATCTACCTTCTTCATCTATTTGATTGTGCGTCACTGTATAAGGGAGTCCGGGGGCAATCCATATCAGCACTCCTCTTGCGAATGCCGATGTCCTAGTGCCATATACCAATCCAGACCATTTCCTGCTAAGATTACCCAAGTCATGGGCTGTGTGATGTGTCTCCTGAAGTATAGCTATGTGTATCTTATGGCGTTTGAGGTAAGCGTATATTCTACAGCTTTTGGAAATGCTAGCCATGCCCCGCATTTTCCATGTTAAAATATTATATGTGACCATGACGGCATGAATGTGAAATACCGCAGTGCTCCCAGCACAGCCGTGAATCAGCTGCACCGCAGGGGTCACCCAGCTGCCTGCACCACCCACCCCCCCATCCACACCTCACCCCTCTCCAACCCCCCACCACCCCGCGAGCATGAAAGAGCTTGTGTGTAGAAAGGAATTAAGAAAAGGTAAAAAACTTACAGAACCCAAAACAACAATTAACCTCTTAGCACAACCAGTGCATACAGAGGCACTTGTCCGAAATAGTTCCTTTCAGAGACCTATACAGGTTCGGGGGCGCAACTGAAGAAAAGGTGCGAGTCAGTCACCACTTGCAGCCCTGTGTGGATAATCTAGCTTCCTGCACAGGCCCGGGCGCTCCGCCACATGCATGCATCCTCCCCGCCGGGTCGAGGTCAAGTGCGGCAGCCGCTCCAGCCCGCATCAATGTTCCGGTAAACACTTGCTCCCCAGGTCCTTGATCTCCAATCAGCAATTTCGAAGGTAGGTCCGTGTCAGTCTGCATACATACTATGGTGCCCCTCTGTGTTTTGCAGATCTCAGTTGTTCCAACCCATATACACTGTAGTATATTGTCTTAAATGTCATCAGCTGTGCGTGGAGTGAGATCAGGGCTGAATATTAACGGAGATGAGGGGGGGCTTGAACGACTCTGCGGCGAGCTTGAATCTGTGTTTCGAACCTCACTTCTGGCCGGTGCCTGCGCTGCCACAAACACATTGGCCTCTTTTAGGGCTTACGCCTGGCCCACTGCCGCCTGCGACCTGGACGTGCATGTTTCGACCCCAGTTCCTGCCCTCTTTTTCCTCCGGGATGTGGGGAGCGCCAATCCCCCCGTCCGATGTCTTCTTTGATTGGATCCACCAGGCCTTTGGCATGCAGCCACGTCCAAGTGTCCTCCGAGGTTGGGAAGATGAGGGTCCTCTCCCCGTCCACCACTCTTAGTCGAGCTGGAAACATAAGTGAATAAGTTATGTGTTTGTCACGTAACAGTTGCTTCACCTTCGTGAACGAGGCTCGTTTACGCTGTACCTTCCCGGTATAATCTGGATAAGCTATGATGACAGTATTTTCCATTCGGATAGGGCTCAAAGTTCTGAAGCACTGGAGGACCTGATCTCTGTCGCGA
The DNA here is from genome assembly GCF_031143425.1 of Pleurodeles waltl. Classification (NCBI taxonomy): domain Eukaryota; kingdom Metazoa; phylum Chordata; class Amphibia; order Caudata; family Salamandridae; genus Pleurodeles; species Pleurodeles waltl. The sequence continues at coordinate 744,853,950 of NC_090449.1, read as the reverse complement.
TAATTTAGAAACCGTGCAATCAGTGGCCGGGGGGGAGACCCCGGACGTGGCGGCCCACCTGGGATCCGATGGGCCCGCTCCACCACCAACATAGGAGGCACATTCTGCAACACCACTGTGTCTTTCAGCCATCGCTCCATGAACGCTTCAGCATTGGGTAACTCTATTTTCTCAGGAATACCCAGGAATCTGACATTATTCCTACGCGAACGGCCTTCTGCATCCTCAGCCCTGCACTTCAGCTGTGTTATCTCAGCCTCCATGTGTTGAATTTGAGCTTTCATGTCGGCAATATCAGGTTGGGCTATATTAAGCGCTGATTCGGTGAGGGTGACTCTGTCCACCAATTTATGATGATCCGTTCTGAGGAGGTGGACCTCCAATACCACGGAGTCAATTTTCCCCTCCAATGAGGTTTTAGTGTCCAACACCGCCTGCAACAACTTGTTGAACTGTGCTGAATGAGTGCGTAACGTTTCAGACATCCGGTGTAGGATGTCAGTTTGGTCGCCTTTGGCTCCCTATAGAGATGAGGCATCATGATTTTGGCTTGACCTTGATGACATACAGTGATTCCGTACACCTCCCCCGATTCCATACTGGATAACGGTCCCTTTATTAGGCACTGCGGCACTCTGCGCGCCGGTTGGAGATCACAGAGCCGGCCCGATCGACCCCCAACTGGTCGGGCTGTGGAGGACCCAAGACTCTGCGTTACTGTGTCTGCGCGGATTTCCACTGCAGTCCACTGTACACATTAGTGCCAGGGAGGACTATAACAATTGTGCTCTAAAGTTATTGAGTACCTGGACGTGGATGAGTTGTGATGATGCACTCAGCTGGTCACTGCGCCACGCAGACGGGTTCTCAGTGGGTGTCTGTGCTCTTCTCCCATGTCGTATTTTTTAATATGGCCGTACGCCCTTCGTCCAGCGTTGCGGGCCCTGTATCCAAGCAGAGAGAAGAGGAAGAAGGCAGGGGGCGGGAGCCAAATCCCCTCGCTTGATGTAATACTGCTCTTGAATCTCTAATTAAGAGGGGGAGGATGCACTGCCAAAAGCCTCCAGGGAAGGCCGCCCGATCACCAGTCACATTAGTGCTCGGCCATACATCGGAGGATCTGTCCTGCTCTGCAGTTTTGTTTTTTTTTAAACTCCGATCGGGCACCCACCTCTGCCAGACGGGCCTCCCACAAGCCCCAAGTCCGAGAGCATGGTATCTCGGTCCTCCTGCAGCCGCTCCCCGGAAGGCCGGCGCCTGGTGCCCCCACAGCACCTCCGCCGCCGAGGCGCGGCCGTCGCTTGCTCTCCCGGGCCGGCCAACCCCAGCTCCAGGCACCAGCTCCAGGTCCACCAAGCCTGTGCGTGGGAGCTGCCTCTGTCTCTGACAGACTCCTCCTGGTCCGAACGGGCTCTGTCGACTTGCTTACATCGCCAGCTCTGGTGGCCGCCCTCCCCGTCCGGCAGAACCTTGCAGTTGCGTCGGGAGCTGCAAGGCGAGCGCGCCAATGCGCAGCTCCGATCGAGGAGTCCGTCTCCCCACAGGGGCGATCTGCCTGATTCCGGGCATTTCCTGATCCCCCTTCGCCACAGGGGGGAAACCGCGTAACTGGAGCGGGCGCCGGGACCCGCAGGATCGGAAAATTCCAAATATGTGGTGGGCCACGAGCGGAGCTCTTTACAAAGCGTCCGCTCCAGCTGCCATCTTGGCCACGCCCCCAGCAGACTATACATAAGTATCATTCTATGTTGAGTGCCTGGGCAGAAAGAGATCGCTTGAGCTCAGATGAATTCCAGTTCCTATATGTGCATAAGCCAGTAGCACCCTGTTTTGACATGTTACCTAAAATACACAAAGACATGGAGAACCCACCGGGGAGACCTATAATTTTGACTAATGGCAGCATTTTGGAGTCTACCTCCATTTATCTGGATTATTAATTACTACCATGTGTACTGAACCTACAAGTCAGACTCCTACTTGTATGCAGGGGTGAATGAACACAACAAAAATACCCTTTCTCCCAAATAGCCAGTATCCTCTACTTTTTATAACAGAAATTGTTTAAACATTATTATATCATTATATTTACTTAATATCCCTTCTCCCTTCTTTTATCAGAAGGCAAAGTCTGATTCCTGAATCAGTAAAGGAAACTCACATAGCAAATCCATCTACTAACACAAATCTGATGGCTAATGTATGTAAGAGAAGGATTAACACACACCTAATACACTCACCAGAGTGGAACTACTCCAATTCAGGTACCCAAGGAAAAGTTTAACACAAGTTCTAACTAGGAGCTCATATGATTCTTACATGCATCAGAGACACTATTTGTAATGTATTCTGGACTTATATTGCCCATCAGCATATATGTATATATCAACCAGGAGTATTACATACATTCTGGTAAACATAATTTCTCCATGTCCATATTCATATATAGTATTTCTAATATGACAACTATTCCCCATTCACAGAACTCATGGGTACTTTACATAGTTCATTAATCTCATTAGAGTTCTAGTAGTACCTTTTTGATGCTGAAGCACATCAAATATAGCGATTTGTTGAATTTTGAACAGTTTCTCAATATTTTATTTTACCCTTGTTTTATTGCAGATATCTGAATCAAACGTCACAAAGGTAGCAAGCAAAACAGATTCGGATAAGTAATTTGGCGTTTTGGTAACAATGATTCACTTTTGGTGCCACGGTGCGTTACCCTTTTGACAATACTGGAGATCCTTTTTAATGTTCTCTTTCTGTTTCCTTTGTGCAGGTTATGAGACGAGTTCCACAAGAAAATAAAAACCACAATGACCCGGACGGACCTGACGCAGTAGTTGCCAGGAAGAAAACACCAGGAAGACTAAATGTGGGCAATGCGGAAAACAGGTAATAAGCAAGGATGCGGAACGCCGTGTCCAACAGCTAAGTATAACAGCCAGGAGAGGGTCTGAATGACAAGCGTTCGTACATAGTGCATCGAATAGCCTTAAAGGCTATGCGCTCCACCGTCTTAAAGGGATTGCTCCTCAGGGACGCTAGAAACTCGGTACCCCCAACACTAAAAGCCCATTGAAGAAATAGCACTGATTTTATACATAAAATTGGTGACACCTTGGAATCTGAACTATTTGTTGTTTGTCATTGATGTGGTGTCCTTGAATACATGCATTGATCACACTTTGGGTAAACAGACATGCAGTTATATTTTTTAGGGACACGGCTATCCACAAGTATGCCCACTGCATGATGCTATTGGGAACGTTAACATTTCATCTTGAAAACAACTTTTTTCTTTTTAATAAGACTTGGTATGGACAGGTGAGCAGCACAGCAATGGGCAGTTGCTTTGCTCCTAGTTTTGCAGGAATATTCATGGGTTGGTGGGAGGAGAAACATGTTTTTACTGAAGAGAATGAAGTATGGACGAAACATGTAGTATTGTGGACTTGGTACAAAGTGACCTTTTTATAATATGGGATGTTCGCTAAGCCTCTTACAGGATTTCCTCAAACATGTTTCCAGTAATAATCTAAATTTGGCATTTACACACAGGATTCATGATAAGGCAAGGGTTTTTTGGACATCAGTGTTCAAGTTATTGATGGGACCATACATACTTCTTTTTTTCGGAAGGGAACTGCTGGCAACAGCATTTTACATGACATAGCCATCACCCCGACAATCTAAAATGGATCATCCCTCTTGGGGAGTTTTTAAGGGCAAAAAGTAATTGTAATACACCAATCTCATATGAAAAGGAGAACAAGAGGGTCATTACCAGATTCAGGGCAAGAGGATACCCTCACAAGTTCTTAGTTTTGCTGGTCAGAAGGTGGATGGTATGTCCAGTGATAACCTTCTGGCCAAAAGACCCAAAATGGATCAGGTAACCCAGAAAAACATGACTTATCACCACATACAGCTGTGAGTCAACCAAAATCAGGAAAATGTTATCAAGACACTGGCATTTAATTCAAGAGGACCCGGTGATAGGTCACGAGGTGTCCTTACAGCCTTTGGTAACATATAGGAAATCTAAATTCATTAAGGGATTAAAGATATTCTTGTCCGTAGTTATCTCAACACACAGAGAGATCAAGGTAGTTGGCTTACAGAACAGAAAGGTTTTTTCAAATGTGGGAGTAGCAAAGCATGTAAGGACATCAAGAACAGTAGAACCTTCACATTACCCACAGGGAGGACAAAACAGATCCTGAAATTTATCACATGTATCAGTGATTAATGTAGTTCTTTTTTAATCTGTCTATGTGGACTTCAGTACATTGGAAGTACTATTTTTCCTGTCAAGAAGAGGATTTTAGAACATCTTAGGGCAATCTGACATTGTGATCGAAATGATCCAGTACCCATACATTGGGCACAGGCACATGTTCAAAATCCCGACACTCTACACTTTTTTGGTATCGACAGGGTGATTATCACAGCAAGAGGTGCTGACAGGAAGAAGCGGCTGTGACTCCTGGATGCCAGTATATCATTAAGCTGGGGAGCAAAGCTCCGGGGAAACTAAATCAGAATGAGGAGCTTACTGCACATATTGGATGAGACATAAGCTGGTGGAGTCTGTATCCTTGAAATACCATGCATTTTGTAATATTTGTCAATTAGAGATAATTGTCATTTCCTTGACCCTTGTGCCCGTTTCTAGAAACACTGCTCCAAGTGAACATTTTCTTCCATTTTAACCTTTTATTTATTTACTGTTAATTGTTCATTGGAATAGAGGACACTTTTTATGAATTTTGTATGTCCTGGGGTGTCAACTACAATGTATACATGTGTCACTGCAATGAGGAGAGTCATGCTTTTTTCATTGTTTTTGGTCATTTATTTGTTTGTTTACTTTGACCTTTAGGATCATTGTTTTCTGAGGGTATGTCTACTGCTGGAGACATGGGCATGTGTTGTGCTCAGTGGGCCGATGTCATTGGCACGTGTTTTTGTCATCAATAACACTTTTCCTTTCAGGAGCCAAGGATTAGTTTTGCCACTTGGCCTCTTTGAGCTTCATATATGTAGGATGGACTTTTGCCACTGGGCATACATGTATTTATCTTATTGACTAAATGAGAACACCTGATTCTTCTTCTTTTTTGAGCACCAGAACGTTATGCTGTGTTCATATATTCAAAGCATCTGAATCGTGTGCTTTGGACACTTTCAATTATGATGGCATGTGTACTTTATTTCTGTCTATAATTTTTCTTAAATTTACACCCTTGGAGATTTGTAATTTTGTCAATTTCCCTTTAGTAGTTTTTGTGCTTTCACTGATTTGTGGCATTAGACAGTATGTTTTCACTGTCTATGGGTACTGGGTTTGTTTTTAAGGGTGGTGGTGGTGTACAATGTTTTTGTGAAAAGGGCGTGAGGAAAATCGGATAGACTGAAACGTGTTACCAAAAAACACATCCGTCCTTTGATAGGTTTGTCACACAATCTACTTTTGGTATATAAGAGCAGGACTCGCACCTGCTGTCCGCACCAAACCCAAATGGTGGAATAAGACCGGGTGTGCAAGATGTCTCCATTTTTTATATAAATATAAATATATATATATATAGATATATATATACACAAATTCATGCTATCAACACTCCAGGGCATTGCTGCCTTCCAAGATAGTCCCAGGGGCGGTGCACGTCTAGGTAAGGTGTCCTGTGTAAATCACGCAACAAACACTGGGTCACCATATATCCTCGTTTCCCAGCAATGACGACATGCACTCCGGCTTACCTGTGCTTCACCAACCTGAGTTTATTGCAGCTTCATGTGAAACAGCAACCTAAGAAACACCCAATGAATTTCAGCGCAACCAGCGCCTTGATCACAGGTGAGCGGATATGGACATGTTTGACTTTAAAGCAAATGGAATTAACATATACTAAGGACACAAAGCGCCTCCGTAACCAGAAAAAATCTGGGCCGGCCATATTGAAGGTCAACAGATCCTAATTGTTTCAATATAAACTAATGCTCTACAACTACAAAGGATTGGCTAATATCCTATGCAGTGGTACATGTTTACAAACAATAAGAAAAGTTAATTTTTAGAAATTAATCCCCATCGTTTAAAATATTTCCAACATAAATATAGTCAGATACTGAGATCAAAACATATATATATATATATATATATATATATATATATATATATATATATATGCACAAATTCATGCTTACTCAATAACTACATTGGAAATTATCCTATGAAAAATACACCACATGCCAAAATAAAAGTTAAGATAAGAGGTTCAGGAAAATGTAAGAAACAGAAATTTCAAATCAAAAACCTAAATGTCTACAAACAAAAACCACAATGGTTCAGCTAATCCTAAATGTCCAATAGAATGTTGCCATACCAAAGTGTAGTGTAGATCTGACTATCCACCAAGTGGATGTGATCATTGACCTCAAAGATTATATCTCAGTGAGAGGAGTCTATGCAGACCTGTAGGAGACACAATAAATAGACAAAAGTGGGATTGTGCCACCCAAAACTGAATAACACACATTTAAAAACAGCTAGTATAAACTCAACATAAGAAACTCATGTGCATAGAACAAGTGCCAAGGACCAGCCATAGCAGAAAGAGAGCTACAGAAATGGAAGAAGTAAGCAACTAAATATAATGAAACACATACAGCCTCAAAACCGTATTGGTAATTAATATGAGACACATCATTTAAAGTGAAAAGATGGCTTGGCGTCATGAAATACTCTGCTTCTTTTTGCTTTCCTCTCCTCTTACTGGCTGCCTCTTCCAAGTGCTCTGGAATATTTTCTGACTCTAAGCCATCTTTTCACTTTAGATAATGTGTTTCCTTTGTATTTTAATGCTGTGATTTGCTGGAGTTCTGCAGGATCGCAACATAAAAACCTTTTTTTTTTTTTTTTTTCGTGGGAGTGGGGGACTCCCCCCGTTTGCACATCTGCCCTTAATAAGTAAACTTACAAGGGGACGCAAATAGGTCGATGAACCTTTTGACTGCACTTAAGATGTTCTCACCATATATCCAGTATGTGCAGATCAATAATCAATAACAATCAATAACATTAATAATCAATAGGAGTCAGTAATTGTCACACACCATGACTTCATAGTCATGAATAACCACACCTTTATGTAAAAGTTTGAATATTTATTTCCCTATATTAACAACGCTATTGTGATATAGGTTAATCTCAAAATCAATTGATAAGCACATAGAAACAGCACTGGCTGACCGAAACGACGAAAGAATCGCAATCCAATCAAAGCTTGAGCTACTACACATTCTAAAATAATGGTGCAAATTAATAACAAGAACAACTGCCCAAACAATATTACATACATTTAGTTTCAGCATAGAAAAGGTATCAGCTGTTATTACATGTAATGAACTTCATCAGTGTGCTCCCTAACATCAGATTAGAATTAGCATGTTGGGCTTCATGCAAAACAGTTTTAGTCAACACAAATTTGGAAAAACATCTAACTATGGCTCTGTCAAAATAGCGGTTGGTACCTAGAAGCAAAAGCAAATAGACATACCAAACAATATCATAGTCAATATACCTATCCTCAGTTTGGATCAGCAAGCTGTGACAGTCTTCGTCATCAGGACATCAGTCTGGTCAAAAAGGCTTCAGGATTCAGCATCAAATTTCAGCAAAGGCAAAGTCTTTAAGCAGTAAAGTTAAGCACGTCTCTTCTCAAGACGGAAAATGGGCAAATGGGTCTAAACTCTCAAAAAGTAATGGGGAGAATGGCTTCTCTCGGTGCAGTACGACTAACTTAGATTTCTTAAAACTATTTCCCAAGTCCCTATTGGTCAAGGGATCGCACGTTCACACTTTGGCCAATAAAACTAATACTCCAAATCTACACGTCTACTGGTACATGGTTCACATGTCGACGATTGGCTCCTTTCGTTCTGTTCTCATTATCCAGCTCGTCAGGTAACAATATTGTTGCAGCTTAGACTCCAGTCAGAGTTTCCGTTGTATTTTCCTGGGAAAGTAAGTCTTACACACATTCCATTAAACAATGTTGCATTAGCAAGTACAGCATCTTCTAGCAAGCAGTTCTCATGAGAATGACTTTTAGCTACAAACACATGGACAGTACAGTGGAAAATCACAATTCAATTCTCTAAGCAGACATTTTATTTAACGCATGAGAAATACACCTTGACATGAGGCCATGCGACTAGGCCAAGACCTCCGCTAAGTTAAGGCCTACAGCTAATAAAGCTAATACAGAATGCATAACCCTACATATGACATATTACTACATTATTCAAACATAAGCTCACATTTCATATTATTAAGCCATTAATAAGTACACTTTGTGAACATTGGCGGCCACTCACGTGGTCACACTTCCAAAGGTGTGCATTATTTTCACTATATTATTACATTTTCTATGCAAATTCAACACTCAAAATACATGAATATTCATTAATAATTTAAATAATAAATCAGCGTTAACAGTCCCTCCTCTGATGACTAAGTGTGTCACAAACCAAACATTCACTCACAAATTTTTACATCTGCTAAAATTCTGTCATTTTGATCCTTTCAAATCCTTGTTCCCTTTTTTAATTTTCCCTAAACAATTTTTCCCTTTTCTTTTCTTCCCTCCTGTGATTATCTTTTGTCTTCAATTGAATTCTTTAACGCAATTTACATATTCCCCATGCTCCAATTATGCTAATCACAATAATCAATATCCCTTGTATTATTTTCAATAGTATCCCTTTCCCAATGTTGCTGAGCCAATTTCCCACTGAAACAAATCCATTGCCAGCATTCTCCCAAACACGTTGTTCTTTCAATTCTTTCAAATCAGTACTCTCAATAGTCAGATTAGTAAGTAAGTTTCTAATTACTTTACTATTATCACGAATGAACGAACAGCAATGCCTAGAATTAAGCATTTTGCAAACTCCGCCATTCTTTGCCAAAAGAATGTCTAACGCAAGGCGGTTCTGAAGAGTCATAGCTCTTTGAGCAGCTAATCTAGTATCTATCAGGATCAGGGCTCCTGAAAAATTTGTCAGCATGTTATCCACAATAGTAGACAACTTTTGAATCTTTATCGAATTCAGAACAACACCTACTGAAAGTATCATTGCTCCCCATACATCTCCCACTATACTAGAAGGAGACTCTCTTTTTTCTCTAACGTGATGTAACTCAGTCATTTTTGGAAATGTCTTTAAGTCATCAAGTTGAAAAATCTTTGGGAAAACTATCCCCAAATAACATGTCCCATACCATCCTCTTGGAAGGCGGTAATACACATTAGGACCACAGATGTAATAAATGCCAGGAATTGCTGGATTCTGTCCATTCAACATAAATGTCCATTTACTCTGAAACAAAAGCGCATGTCTACATTCACTCATTCCCACAAATAAAGTGTCAGTGTGAGATTTGGGGTCTATATACACAAAGCTTCCCTACGTGTTGCACATCTAAAGCTAATTTCCCTTGTGTTTCTATTGCACTATAACCATAATCATTTGTGTAAGTCCTTTTCTCTAAGCCTTTTTCTAATTTCTCCTTCAATGCTTTTCTTCTGTCATCTGTGGGATCTAAGAAGCTATTTTCTAAACGTGTAAGCAAGCATGTCAGGTTATTCCTGTGAGCATAAGCTGTGTCAGAAATTAATGTGGGACCAAAGAAACCTCTAACTAATACTATGTCATTATCCTTAGCTACTCTACTCAGATACCTAATTATGGGGACAAATGAAAACACCATGTCGTGGTTGGAATAGAAGTATTGAATGTACTCCTGGTTATAGAATCTTGTTAGTAACAGACTACAATTTATCCCATAAGTAAGAGGCAAACTATGATAAGTAACTCCTTCTTCGACTGATGAAGGAATTTGAGAACACACAAAACATTTCTTTGCATTCATCGTTTCAATATATTTACTCAGCAAGCGATAGAAGACATTAGAAGAAAGTTCCCCTTGGGCATTGTCTACATGTAGACACTTTTCATCTAACCTAAACTTCTCTATTGCTGTTAATGCAGTGGTTGTCTCTAAAGCTGCAGTATGGTTGGCTTCCCTTTTGTCAAGAACAGTCATACCCACAATCAATATCACAAACAATATCACATACAATTGCCTAACCAATACTCATGTATTTACAACACCTGTTCTTCCTACCCTGCTAACTAATGTTACTGTTGATCTGTAAAGAATCAGAAAGCAGAAGAGAAAATCTCGAAAAATGCAGCAAAAATCCAAAAGCAAAAACCAAAATCTTCCTTAAGCAGTTATTTACAGCTCTCAGGCTCATTTCCAGGATCCTTTGTCAAAAATTGGTAAGCCTGTCAAAAATCTGTTTAGGAGCTTGTCAAATCAGGTTAGCAGTCTGTCAAAATCAGGTTTTCAAAAAGTCTAATCAGGTTATCAAAAGACTTTTCCGGTTACATTCAGCAGTCTCTTTCACTCTGTACTTTTTCTTAAATTGGTCCCAACAGTTTAGTTCATCAGCTTCCTTCAAGTGCCAAAATATTGACCTGGAATGTCTCCATCAAAACAAAAAGACAAAAAGTATTTCTGATATTCACTTGTAGTTGCACATGCCCATTCAGGACCTGTGTACCTTTGACTTGCTATTCTCTTTCTTTTCAACTTTCGATCTCCATTCAGTTCTCCCTCACTTAAATCCTCTCTCCTTGTCGTATCTACTTCTTCTTCAATTGTTGTTTCAACAACTGCTTCCTTTGTCTTTGCTTGTGACTACAGCCAGTTACCTCCTTTCAGTGGACCCTTGGGCAAGGCTCTTTTCAGTGTTGAACTTTAAACTTCTTTTTGCTCTACAGTGTTTTCTCTTGACGGACCTGCAACTGGTTCAGTAGGAGTCTGATCACATTGGCTTTGATCTACATCTGGGAAAGCCCTCCTCTGACTAGGGTCTCCTGCTGTCTCAATTGAGATTGGCTCACTGTCCCCTTCCTGGAGGTTTTCTCTGTAGTCTCTCACAGGAGTGGCTGAACCGTCCTCAACGTGCTTAGATCCGATCTCAGTTCCTCTTTCTTCTCCTTCCGGTTTGAGACTTGTTTGGTCATTGTTGGTAATTTCAACAACTCTTCTTCACTGTCCAAAGGACATGCCACTTTCATCGTGTGGCTTGCGTGGATCCAGTTCAGAACTCCAGTGCACCTCACAGCTGTGGTAGTAGTCAGAACTACCTGGAACGGATCTATCCAGTGAGGCTCCAAACACGTCTTCCGCACATGTTTCCAGACCACAAGTCACCGGCTCTCAGGTTGTGCCCTGGGTCATGGATCGGTGGCAGTGTGGTGACTTTTACCTGCTGAGAGAAAGAGCAAACCACATCAGCCAGACCCTCGCAGTAGTCCAACACCATATCATCTGTAATGTTGACAAGTGCATTTTCAGGCACCGCTGGCAACCTCGTGGCTCAGCCCATGAGGTTCTCATGCTTCCTGTAGTGTGTGTTTCTCATAGTCATCAGAACTAAAGGCAGTGCGTCAGGCCATTTCAGATTCGTGGACGCACGCATCTTTGCAACTCTTGACTTCAAGGTACCATTTATCTGTTCCACTAGTCCTGATGCTTCAGGGCGGTAACTACAATGCAACTTCTGCTCAATGTTCAATGCTGCACGCAGTAATTTAATTACTTCATTGTTGAAGTGACTTCCCCAATCTGATTCTAAAGAGATCGGAAACCCAAAACGTGGTATCAGTTCCCTAAGCAGTAGTTTTGCTACTGTGAGGCTGTCATTTCTTTGTGTAGGGTACGTTTCAATCCAGTGACTAAAGATGTAGACAATCACCAAAACATATATCAAACCTCCACACACAGGCATCTCAGTAAAATCCATTTGCATTCTGTTGAATGGACCTCCTGCTCTTCCACTGTGGCTCACATTAACCACTGTCCCTTTTCCTGCGTTTATTTGCTGGCAAATGACGCAACAATGGCAAACTGCTTCAGCAACATGTCTAAACCTTAGGTTGAACCAATTATGTTTAAGCAAATAAATCATGGCATCCCTCGCCAACATGTGCAAGACCATGATAATACCTAGCCATTTGTGACTACAGGCTATTTGGCAAAACCAATTGACCCTCTTCTGAAACCCACAGTTCACCTTGTTGCTGTACTCATTTCATTATGCTCCATGAACATGTTTCCTCCCTGTCAACATTATTCTGCAATGTTTTCAATTCTTCCTAGGTATCAATTACTTTCAGTGTAAAGCTTGGACATGTTTCATCGTCTTCGGCTAACAATTCCTACTTATCTTTGAATGATCTACAGTTCAATGCGCAAAACCTTGTGACTTGATCCGCATATCTATTCCCCATTGGCACAAAATCTTGCGATTTCAGATGTTGTAGGAGGCTGGACTGGCTTGTAGTGAGTACCAAGGGGTACTTACACCTTGCACCAGGCCCAGGTATCCCTTATTAGTGTAGAGGGGTGTCTAGCAGCTTAGGCTGATAGAAAAGGTAGCTTAGCAGAGCCGCTTAGGCTGAACTAGGAGACGAGTGAAGCTCCTACAGTACCACTAGTGTCATATGCACAATATCATAAGAAAACACAATACACAGATATACTAAAAATAAAGGTACTTTATTTTTATGACAATATGCCAAAGTATCTCAGTGAGTACCCTCAGTATGAGGATAGCAAATATACACAAGATATATGTACACAATACCAAAATATGCAGTAATAGCAATAGAAAACAGTGCAAACAATGTATAGTCACAATAGAATGCAATGGGGGCACATAGGGATAGGGGCAACACAAACCATATACTCTAGAAGTGGAATGCAAACTACGAATGGACCCCAAACCTATGTGACCTCGTAGAGGGTCGCTGGGACTGTAAGAAAACAGTGAGGGTTAGAAAAATAGCCCACCCCAAGACCCTGAAAAGTAGGTGCAAAGTGCACCTAAGTTCCCCAAAGAGCACATAAGTCATTATAGGGGAATTCTGCAGGAAAGACCAACACCAGCAATGCAACAACGATGGATTTCCAGATGAGAGTACCTGTGGAACAAGGGGACCAAGTCCAAAAGTCACAATCAAGTCGGGAGTGGGCAAATGCCCAGGAAATGCCAGCTGTGGGTGCAAAGAAGCTGCCACCGGATGGTAGAAGCTGAGGATTCTGCAAGAACGACAAGGGCTAGAAACTTCCCCTTTGGAGGATGGATGTCCCACGTCGTGAAGAGTCGTGCAGAAGTATTTTCCTGCAGAAAGACCGCAAACAAGCCGTGCTAGCTGCAAGGGTCGCGGTTAGGGTTTTTGGATGCTGCTGTGGCCCAGGAGGGACCAGGATATCACCAATTGCGTGAGAGGACAGAGGGGGCGTCCAGCAAGACAAAGAGCCCACTCAGAAGCAAGCAGCACCCACAGAAGTGCCGAAACAGGCACTACAAAGTGGAGTGAATTGGTGCTCACCTGAAGTTGCACAAGAGAGTCCCACGCCGCCGGAGGACAACTCAGGAGGTCGTGCAATGCAGGTTAGAGTGCCGGGGACCCAGGCTTGGCCGTGCACAAAGGAAATCCTCGGTGAGTGCACAGGAGCCGGAGTAGCTGCAAAACACGCGGTTCCCAGCAATGCAGTCTAGCGTGGGGAGGCAAGGACTTACCTCCACCAAACTTGGACTGAAGAGTCACTGGACTGTGGGAGTCACTTGGACAGAGTTGCTGAGTTCAAGGACCTCGCTCATCGTGCTGAGAGGAGACCCAGAGGACCAGTGATGCAGTTCTTTGGTGCCTGCAGTTGCAGGGGGAAGATTCCGTCGACCCACGGGAGATTTCTTCGGAGCTTCTAGTGCAGAGAGGAGGCAGACTACCCCCACAGCATGCACCACCAGGAAAACAGTTGAGAAGGCGGCAGGATCAGCGTTACAAGGTCGCAGTAGTCATCTTTGCTACTTTGTTGCAGTTTTGCAGGCTTCCAGCGCGGTCAGCAGTCGATTCCTTGGCAGAAGGTGAAGAGAGAGATGCAGAGGAACTCTGATGAGCTCTTGCATTCGTTATCTAAGGAATTCCCCAAAGCAGAGACCCTAAATAGCCTGAAAAGGAGGTTTGGCTACCTAGGAGAGAGGATAGGCTAGCAACACCTGAAGGAGCCTATCAGAAGGAGTCTCTGACGTCACCTGCTGGCCCTGGCCACTCAGAGCAGTCCAGTGTGCCAGCAGCACCTCTGTTTCCAAGATGGCAGAGGTCTGGAGCACACTGGAGGAGCTCTGGGCACCTCCCAGGGGAGGTGCAGTTCAGGGGAGTGGTCACTCCTCTTTCCTTTGTCCAGTTTCGCGCCAGAGCAGGGCTGAGGGATCCCTGAACCGGTGCAGACTGGCTTATGCAGAGATGGGCACCATCTGTGCCCATCAAAGCATTTCCAGAGGCTGGGGGAGGCTACTCCTCCCCAGCCCTGACACCTTATTCCAAAGGGAGAGTGTGTAACACCCTCTCTCTGAGGAAGTCCTTTGTTCTGCCTTCCTGTGCCAAGCCTGGCTGGACCCCAGGAGGGCAGAAACCTGTCTGAGGGGTTGGCAGCAGCAGCAGCTGCAGTGAAACCCCGGGAAAGGCAGTTTGGCAGTACCCGGGTCTGTGCTAGAGACCCGGGGAATCATGGGATTGTCTCCCCAATACCAGGATGGCATTGGTGGGGCAATTCCATGATCTTAGACATGTTACATGGCCATATTCGGAGTTACCATTGTGAAGCTATACATAGGTAGTGACCTATGTATAGTGCACGCGTGTAATGGTGTCGCCGCACTCACAAAGTCCGGGGAATTGGCCCTGAACAATGTGGGGGCACCTTGGCTAGTGCCAGGGTGCCCACACACTAAGTAACTTAGCACCCAACCTTTACCAGGTAAAGGTTAGACATATAGGTGACTTATAAGTTACTTAAGTGCAGTGTAAAATGGCTGTGAAATAACGTGAACATTATTTCACTCAGGCTGCAGTGGCAGGCCTGTGTAAGAATTGTCAGAGCTCCCTATGGGTGGCAAAAGAAATGCTGCAGCCCATAGGGATCTCCTGGGACCCCAATACCCTGGGTACCTTAGTACCATATACTAGGGATTTATAAGGGTGTTCCAGTATGCCAATGTAAATTGGTAAAATTGGTCACTAGCCTGTTAGTGACAATTTGGAAAGAAATGAGAGAGCATAACCACTGAGGTTCTGATTAGCAGAGCCTCAGTGAGACAGTTAGTCATAACACAGGTAACACATACAGGGCACACTTATGAGCACTGGGGCCCTGGCTGGCAGGGTCCCAGTGACACATACAACTAAAACAACATATATACAGTGAAATATGGGGGTAACATGCCAGGCAAGATGGTACTTTCCTACAGATGTTCACTGCATTTCACCATGGCAATCTTTTCAGGCATTTGGCTAGCATGCAACAATTCTTTCATTCTCTCACTATTTCTCACTGGTGAACCAGAAGAGGTCATGAAACTTCTCTGTGACCACAATTGGCCAAAATCATGGACTATTCCAAATCCATGCTGGCTATTCGTATAGATGGTAACTTTTAGCTGAGCAGAAACATGGCATGCTCTAGTAAGGGCTACCAGTTCTGCAACTTGTGCAGAATACACTCCCCGAAGCCAAGACGCTTCCAGGATACCAGAAATTGTGCACACGGCATATCCTGCTCTCAGAGTCTCTGTTTTATCTCTTAGACTTGAGCCATCAACAAAGATAATTTTGTCATTTTCTTCCAATCGGGTGTCTGTAATATCAGGTCTCAGTTTTGTGCACAGATCAGTTACTTCAAAATAACCATGCTCATTGCCTTCCAATTTTTCAATTTCAACATTTTCATTTGGAAGCAAGGTTGCTAGGTTCAGCACTGTACATCTTTTCAATGACACATTTGGAAACCCTAAAACACTCGTTTCACATCTGGTTAATCTTGCACCAGTTAGATATTGAGTCTTGGTGCAGGTAAGAAGAACTTCAACTGAGTGAGGGACTATTATTATTAGTGGATAACTCATCAAAATGCCTTCATACTGTGTGAGGCTGTCCAACCGCTGCAACTGCAAGCAAACAGTCTGGTAAAGCTGCTGCAACTGAGTCAAAAGTAGCTGAAAAATATGCAACTGGGCGGTTTACAACTCCATGGACCTGCGTTAAGACTGACAAAGAACATGCATCACACTCATGACAAAACATTGTGAAAGGCTTAGTGTAGTCAGGCATTCCCAAAGCCGGAGCTTTGCACAGACCCTCTCTCAATTCAGAAAACGCTTTCATGCAAGCCTGGTCTAACACTATAGGATTGGCAACCTCCTTGTGGGTCAGCTTTTGCAAAGACTTGGAAATGACCAAAAAATTTTGAATCCATTGGTGGCAGTAGCCTACCATCCCTAAAAACATCCTGACATCTCTCTGTTTAGGCGGGGGATTAATCTGTAATATGGTTGTGACCCTTTCTCTGGATATTTTCCTTGATCGCTTCTCATTCTGGTGACCCAAATATTTCACTTCTTTCTGAAAGTACTGCAATTTAAGTGGGGACACTTTATGGCCATTCTTCCCCAAATGGTTCAGCAAGGCAATCATGTCATACTTGCATTCGTCCCTTGTTTTGGACGCAGTCAGCAAGTCACCAATGTACTGTACCAAGGTCGATTGGAAAGGCAATTCCAAGGACTCCAAATTCTTTTTCAAGATCTGATTGAATATGGAAGGTGACTCTAAAAACCCTTTGAGGAATTTGACACCAACAGTAAACTTGGTCCAAAAATTTGAAACAAAAGAGAATTTGGCTGTCCTCATGAAAATGCACAGAAAAAAAGTCTTGTGACAAGTCTTTGATAGTGAACCACTCAGCGTCACATGGAATTTGAAACATTATTACAGCTGGATTTGGTACCATGGGGCAACATTTGATCACAATGTCATTTATTTTACTCAAATCCTGGGCAATTCAAACTTTCCCACCCTTTTTAAATCCCATTATCGGTGAATTACATGGGCTGCTCAACACTTCCTTCTGGACCCCTTGTTCCACAAATTCTGCAATTATTCGGGCAACCTTTATAAGAACATCCTGTGGCATGTGGTACTGGGGTGTCGGAGGGAAAATCGCATTTGGCTTCACAGAAACTTTGACTGGCTCAACTCCCTTTATCAGACCTATCTCTTTCCCTGTCAGATCCCACACTTTCTCTTGAACCGTTCCCTGTAAATCAGGGTGAAGCTTCTTCACTGTGAACGCTGGAAAGAAATCAATCGGGGTATTCCTCATTTGTGATTTTACACTCGCTTTCGGGAGCTGGGTCATCCTCATCATCGCTATTCGTCTGTATCTAGATTCTGTCATTTGAACAAGTAATCAAGCACCTCGTTTTACACATCAAGTCTCTTCACAGTAGGGATACCTGACTTGAATCGCAGACTACAAATTTGTGCAATGCCTGGAAGTTGCCAATCTTAACCTGTACTGGATCTGTAACTGAGATGGTCAAATACTGATTCGCTACTCCTACAATCTGAACTGTCTTTCCTAAAAGGGGCAAATTTGGAACTTCTGCAGACCTTACTGTGGAGCATGGAGTTCCTGTGTCAACCAAGAATGAAACTCTGTGATCCATGACTTTTCCTTTCACATAGGGACCTTTCTGATCTACATCTAAAGAAGCTGCAAGCACAGACTCCCCCTCATCCGAACTCTTGCTCACCCAATCATTGTTTATTCCAATCTCACTGTGTAACTGGAATTGGTGTACAGTGTTATTACTTTGGTTGGACCTCTGACGTGTGACCTGTTGAGGAAGCATCACCTGCTGCTGTTCCATTGGGGCTTCAGGTTTTTGAGTTTTCTGTCTAGGTACCATGGGAACCTGCTGCTGCATCGGCTGCAACTGTGTCATTTGTACATGTGACATTTGCACCTGCTGTATGGGTTGAAAATTTTGCATTTGATTCACATTATTTTGAAAATTCAGATCAGGACCTCTCATTTTTGGTTCTCTCATGTTTGGAAACGAGCTGATGTCATTGGTTTGCTGAACGACACCTTCCTACACCATCATCGGACACTCCTGTTTCCAATGTCCGACCGCTCCGCAAGCGTGACAAGGCAACAGTCTCTTCATTCCCTGCACATCATTCTGAACTACTACAGTATTCAAATCAGGACTACGGTTTCCGATTACCTCCATGACCTCTACCGCTCATCTGATTCTGAAACACCATGTTTTTGTTGCTGCTGCTGTGGAAAATTTCCCTGCATCCCTGTCTGTGTAGCTTTAATCTGCATCACCATCGCCTTTTCTTTCAGCTTTCTTTGCTTCAACTTAATCTCGTCACTACAGTACTTGTCATACTGCAACACCTCATCAATCGGCTTTGCTTGCCAGCAAATCAAATGACTCTTAATCATTTGGCCATTTTCAGGTCTCAATCCTTCCACCATCCTGAACACAAAATAAATCATGTCTTTCAGCACAATTGTTTCTGTACCACTGTAATGCTTGAAGGCCTGCAACAATCTTTCATAAGACACATGTATCAACTCTTTTGCTTCAAGAGCTGTCCTGTCTATTCTCTGCCATTCAATGTTTTTGGGCGAAATTCTCGTCTTCAAAAATGTTATTGCCTTATAATAAAATTTCTTTACCTCAGGAGATGGTGCACCCATAACCTGATCTCGCTCTGGTTCTTTTGTCGGCCAGTCTACACTCCTGTTACACTCCATCCACAGATCAGCTGGAACTACTATCTCTAATAGAGTGTTCAAGTCCTCCCACAGGCACTTTGCAAGTTTCACAAACCTGTCTGTCTGCTGGTACCATTCTACTGGCTTCTCTCCCAATCTGGGATAATCATTTGTAAATGACAGAATGTCACTTCTGCTCCAAGGGACTTGAAAATAATTCCCTCCCGGAATCTCACTCATTGGTAAACTTTTCACTGGATCCTTGTCATGCTGCACATTTGCAGTCAGCTCCCCAGAATCTCTTTTTCTTTTATCTCTTGTCTTTAACCATCTGCCTTCCCATTTGTCTAATGCTTCCCAAGTCCGGGCAATTTGAAGTAATTCCCTGAGGTGTGCCTTCATTCCGGCAGATCTCATGTGTTCAAAATCTTTAACCTCAAAATCTAACCTGTAACTCCTTTTCAAATGCTTCATTTTTTTCTTTTTCTAAGCCGGATTTTTCTGCCAGGTCTGCTAGCTTTTGATGCACACTGCTCACTTCCCTCGTAATTTTCAGGCACAGATATCTCAACTCTGCTTCTGTGTAGGGCTCTAACCAATTCACACCCATAGTTCCTTCTGTAAGCTCACCTGCTTCCATTCCTAGTTTCATATAGTTCAAGTACTCCTCTCCCTTCGGGGCACTCTGTGGGGTATTCAGCTGATTCAGCCATTCATTCAATTGCTGGGCAGTCAAACCCTGCAACAAAATGTTGTTAGCCTGTGTCGGTGGCACCTGTTGTACAACTGTATTCGGGTCTGCGGTGTCAGTAATTTCAGGCTCTGACTAACATTCAACCCTATCACAGTATCCGGAGGAACTCCGAATGAACTAACGTCTAGCAAAGATCTGGATCCTTCGAAGTTCTGTCCCACAGGAGACTACTTGGATATTCTCATTAGGCCTTCCCCTCATTGAATTCTGACTTAGGACTCCCTGTCCATTCGCACTAGGTTTCACTTGGGCAAACAAGGGTACAATCGGACCTATGGTAACAGGTACAGATACAGCATCTGGACTTGGTCTTCTGTGAAGGATCAGCACTGGTACTCGGACCACTCTCATGTGCTGCATGTGGGGGTAGACGATTTCTCAATAACTGCAAAATAAACTCATCATCGTCTGACTCCTCCTCATATGTCAATGGACCTTTAGACTCCTTTGATCTCCGCTCCCTACTCTTGGAGGGGCTTCTGTTAGTCTTTCTAGTAGTCTTCCTCCCTTCTCTTTCAATGTCTTGTGTAATTGCTAGGAATAACTTAATCACCTGCAAAGTTTCAGTTTTCCAAAATTTCTGAGCCTTGGCCCATCTAGCTTCTAGTGTCTTTTCTGCCTTTCTCATTCTCCTTTCACATTTCTGTTGCTGTTGCTGTCTAGCTACTAACTCCCAGATCGTTAATGCCTCGAACTGTGCTGGTCTCGGAGGGGGTTTCAGGTCATACAGCACCCTCCTCAAATGCCCTAAGCTCCTTAAATTGTATGTTCCATTAGCAGGAAACGCTAGGCTACTATCTTTCGCTATCACCTTGCACCATTGCTTTAGCCTAAGACATGGTGTGACACCTTTTCTTCGATTACAATGTAAGCTGGTGTACCTTCTGGCATTGCAATATCCCCTATTCTTTTTGTAATGTACATATCTGCCCTTAAAGCACTCTTTAAAGCTTTGAAAAATGTCATCCTTTTCGACCTTTGTGTTATTCAAATTCAAATCAGGAAGTGACTTTTAAATCCCAGAATTCTCTTCTCCTACCTTTTCAACTAATTGCTCTTCACGGACAGCTGCCAATCCGTGCACGACCCTTCTCACTGACCAACCTATCCCAGCGCAGCTCCAATGGCGTCACACTCACACGTACTGCAGCTGACAAAGTCTTGCGGCTTGTCTTCCCAAACTCAGATTCACACGAAACTAATGCAAAATTATTGCGAGCACTAAACAAAATCAAAACCCAATTTGTCTGTTTACTAAAGGTAGGGTAGCACAATCGCTTCAGAAACTTTTCGGATTTTTCACTGACGGTTTTCGCTTTAGCAGCTACTCCTTCTTTCTCAGCATCCCTGATTTGCAAGCAAAATTTGACCCTCAAATTTCCTCTTAACTGCTCAGTGGGTCTGTCCTTGTGCATATAGGACTCGTCAGATCTCAGTCGATAAATCCTTTCACTCACTTTGACTCTCACTCTGACTAGTCGACCACACCTGATCGACCTATTAAACCAGACAAATTACAACAAAAAACAAGTGCCTCATACACTTTTTCAATATACTCCGGAGTCTTAGACCACGCAGGGTCCGTACATCAATAACCATGTGGATAATGTTTTAGCACAAAGTGCCACACACATGTGAAGTTCGACGACTTCCCTACTCTCATACTTCGGAGTACGCACACTCCTTCTACAACTTCATTTGGACTACGCAACCTCCCTAAACCTCACAAACATTACATTTCACCTGCGATTTGCATAAGCTGTGCAAGCGCAAAACTTACTTCATTCACACTGTCACGAGAACGCCGAGAACATCCTCAAACAACCATTGGCAAGCTCCAAGATTCTGGGAAAGTCATCTTAAGGACTTAGGGACCCATTTTTTCTCCAATGTGTATCATTGAAAAGATAAATCCAAATCTCAGTGATGATGAGCTCTTAAAAGACAAGACCATGTACCAGGACTCCATGATGGGCTCTCAAAGAGACAAACCATCAAGCTACTACCATCTGTTGGGACACCTGTTATTTCTTGCTTACAATCTTCTGAGACGAAATACTCTACTGCCTCTCTTGCTGGACCGTATGATGGGCTGGGAGGGCTGGGTATCTTGGAAGAGCTCCTCAAACTCAACTGTCCAGATATACAAATATTTTTCATCCTTAATTTTTCAAAAATTACTGAATGGATTGAGACTAAATCACAAAAATGCTTTCACGCCAAATTTGGTGTAATTCCATTCAGCAGTTTTTGCGGTATTGCTTCCTAAAAAAAAGTCTATGGAAATTTTTCCTTTTTGTGATGCCCCCTTTGTCTCTGCCCCCACCTAATAGATCACCTCAAAACTTTCCATGACAAAACTAGCCAATAAAGAGCACCTTTTTGGAAAGTTTTGTGAAGATTTGTCAAACAGCACCAACGTTATTAGCAAACCAAACAAGGCATTAACTATAACTACCCAGTGACTTTATATATATATATTATTATTATATATATATATATACACACACCTCCTTAACTACCTAACTATACTTACCTAGTGTGGTAAAGGGAGTTTCCCTTTAAAAGACACTTCACTGGACTGGGACTGGTCCTTGCAGGCTTTTTAAGTATAATTAGAACATTGGAAGTTGGCAGCTCCATTGAAAACAATGGAGTGCTGCGGGCTTTTACTGGCCGGTAAAAGCCTGCAGCGCCAACATTCCAATGTTCGCTTTGTTCACAGCAGCAGCTGTGAACAAAGCCTCACGGAGCCCGAGCTCGGGCTCCGTGAGCAATTTGTTTTTTTAAATTGAACATTCTGCCCTGAGTGGCAGAATGTTCTAATAGCCTTAGAACCCGCCGTAGCGGGCTCTAGCGGCTATTAAAGGCCCTTTCCCTTGTTAAATGCCAACGCAGGAGCGGGCCTTTAATAGTCGGTAGAGCCCGCTACGGCGGGTTCTAAGGCTATAGTGGAAGAAGGGTACAACACTGAACAGACCAGTGAAAATCATTCAGTACTACTTTGATGGCCACATTCTTTAAAGAAATATCAAACAGAAAATATTTAAATCAAAGAGCAATAAGTCACTGGACAAGGACTTGGAAGAAAAGTTAAATAAGCCACTTTTAACTAGACTAAAACCTTAATATTTATATATGTCTATGAAAAACACCTTTCTGTTCAACATATAACTGCCTCATTATGAGTTTAGCGGTCCCACCATGGGACCGCCAAACTCACAGGGAGGACGCCACCTCCATAGCGGTGACATTCCCCCAGAGCGTATTACAATGTTCCCACTGGGCTGACCAGCGGGAACATTGTAATACGCGTTTCCACCAGACTGACCGGCAGGAACAGTGTTAGGATATTGCCCTTGTCCATTGGCAAAGCAAACAGAAGGGTCCCTGCACTAGCCTTGCCATGGGCATGGGCAGTGCAGGGGCCTGCCTGTGGCCCCCAGCACTTCCTTCCCACCAGCCTTTTCATGGAAGGGTCCCCACCATGAAAAGCCTGGCGGAAAGAGGGGTTGTAATCAGTCAGGTGGCACTGAGTTCAGCACCACCATGGCTTTTGTGCAAGCCAGACCTCCGTCATGCTGTTGGGAACCATGCTCCCGGCGGAGACGGTGGTCCTTTGATGCCCGATCGCCAAAGTTGTAATTTGGGGGTCAGACTGCCAAATCTGTGGTGGTCCAACCGCCAGCGCAAGTTTGGTGGTCTCATGACCATCAAACTCATAATGAGGTCTCAAAACATTTCACTACAAGGGACGTGTCTCTGCTTGCTTTAACCTGCAATTCTGCTTGTGCTTGCTTAAATAAATACACACCAGCATTGCTATACCATGGTTTTAGGCTTAGTGGGCTGCATCACATAAATTGAACTCTACAAGCTGTGCTTAATTTTTAAAAGAATGAGTGTTGGTGCCCCAAGGGTCTGCTCAGAAGCCCACAGCTGGTGGAATTACATTTTGGTAGGCTGAAACACAAGGCTTAATAGTTCCAAATTCATCTCATGCTTCTTTAATCCCCTACCATACACCCTTTAGCTTACTCTTGCAGGTTCCTGCTTTCTTCATTGTGATGTTTTTTTCTGTATTTCTCTTCCTCTGTCTTTCTACATTGTGTGTTTTCCATCTCTTGCTCTCTGTATATGTCTGAGGAGGAAACCTAAGTGCCTGTACCCTAAAATGAGTGCCGTGCCCCCATCAGCAATCACCAGCTCAAATTAAGCACTGATTACAACTGCTAATTTAAGTCTCACAGTCTGTGCACAGTTTAGGCTGCCTGGTGTATTAAATAGCTGATGAGCTAAAACAATGATGTGTTACCACTTTAGACAGTAGACACTGTCACAGAAACTTTAAAGGGGTGCGCTTTAGACTGGAAATGTAGCAGCATTTTTTGACCCATCTAAATAGCAGAACGTGCCATAATAGCAAACACCTAGCAACAGAACAACTGAATTAAAACATAACAGGGCACAAAACAAAACAGAACATAACAAAGCAATCAAAGTACAACATAACATTGGAGTACAACAATGCAGCAGAAAAACACAAAAGCAGCAAAAATAACTGAACTCATCACCACCATCACACTGTCACCTCCAGAAATGTGTTTTCTCAATACTATAGTAGAAAGTGTTTGCACAGAACTTTACCTTAACTTACCACAAAAAAGGGCTCCAAAGAAAAATTGTTCTGGCATCTTGTCTGGGGCACTAGAAGACAAGGGAGGCTGAGTGGTCAACTCCTTCGCATCTACTATCCCAAGCGATTACAAAAGCCATACCCCCAGGTGATGAGCTTGTTGTTCTAGATGGTAAAAAATTATATTTGTGATAAAACTGTAAATAAACCAATAACAGGTTTACATGCACCTTCGATATATTTCAAATAAAAGAGACAGCCATATGTTGGTGGAGAGTGACTAGCAAGAGAAAATGTAGGTATGTTAAGTACACTCAAGTCATCAAAGTCGAGATGTTATCGAAGCTGTCACAAGAATGCTACCAGTCATGCTTTTCATCAATGCCCGTAATACTTCTGAAGTCAGACCTTTCACTTAGAGAGGAACATGTTCTCACACACGGCTATTTTTAAAATATCTCCTATTAAATCCGTGTTGCTTCCTCTGCAGAGTAATGCTGTGCTGGTGAGGTCTTTTACAGAAAATCTCTTCCATTTGCTACCTCGGCGATTACTGTGTGGTTTGGCAACATGACAGAGAAAAATATACAGACCGCTCAATACTCGTCTGTTTAGAACTGTTTTGTTGCCCGAACCTCGTACAAAAATTCATTCAGTTCATGATATGATAGCGTGAAATTCATCGGATTTACCAGCATCTCGGGAAAGAATCTATCATCTCCCAAATACCGACTATTCAGAAATGCAAGTGTGGCGTGTAAAGAACGATACGTTGCTGACTGGGACCAATTGAGGCGTATTCACCGTTTTAGATTGAGCAGGATGTCTGGCGAGGCATTAGTACGAGAAGAAAATAACAACTCACCTCTGTAGAATGTTTTTTATGATCATTACGCAATCATAAAGTTTATTTATTTTATTTATTTCCATTGTAGTTGTAGTCACCTGAAACCTCTTATCCGGGAGGTTGTTACTTCTGGTAATTTATTACATAACTCCATCTTTTTATGCGAAAAATATGTATGGTTGGTTGGAGCTGGTTTCACTTAATTGTTATTTATTTTTCATTAGGAATGCCTCTATATTGAAGATCAAGCTCCTCATTTCAGAGGAA
The DNA here is from genome assembly GCF_031143425.1 of Pleurodeles waltl. Taxonomy (NCBI): domain Eukaryota; kingdom Metazoa; phylum Chordata; class Amphibia; order Caudata; family Salamandridae; genus Pleurodeles; species Pleurodeles waltl. The sequence continues at coordinate 744,828,719 of NC_090449.1, read as the reverse complement.
CAAGGTTTGACGAGTAACAAGGCAGCCATAGTGATAAGAGTGGACGTTCACTAAGTTGTTGGGGAAATTTAAATTAATAAGCCATTTGTAAATAAATTGTACATAGCCTCCACAGGAACTATCAGAAGACTGTGGGGAAACAAATTCTTACTCATAAATAGAAAAGTAATCACGAGGGCAGACACAATAGAGAAGGCCTTCAATCTTTCCACAAAACCACCAGAACACCCCTTACCTCAGTTGCACGAAAAGTAAGTTTTGATTATTTATTCACCTGTGGCAGTCTCCCACATGTGCTTTCAATACCTCCATTGGTATATCCATTTATGGCAGGTTTTCCTAAGAAATTACTTCATGAGGAAGCTTCCATGTCTCCTCTCACAACCAAAGTGCATTGGCTGTCAGCACATTGGTATCTTCTGAACGATAGTCTGCAGACGCTAAAAACAGAGTGTCCAATTCATGGACAGCACATTGTGGGTGTTTGAAGTCTTTGTAAAAGGCTAACTGTTCTGTTCTGAATATGGTGATTTCCATTTGTACTATTCTACATAGTATTAAGCCCCATTCCACTGGAGAAAATAGGACATTGTAGTACACAACAGTATAAATTTGGTAGTTACAGTTTTACCATACTACTCAAAGGCCCTCCTTACAAGTGAGTTCTTAACATCTGGTGGTAATACCCTGGTAGGCCAGTATGCGATGGCGAAAACACAAAGGAATAAGCATTACTGGCCTGATCTCCATGTTTTCCCAAATTGCCAACCGCTTCTGGGCACACGTGGACCTTCTTTTTCCACCACTTTTTAGCAGATGGATATGTGGCCAAAATTACAGCAAATCCTGTTTTGTCCAAAAACAGAGGAATTGTTGATCAGAATAGGAAATCCGACAAACTTGTAATAAAGCCAAACAACCCATCCTTAGGTGATGGAAACAGTGGAATAGATACATCAGACCCAGTAGTAATAATTATTTTGCAACACACAAAGGACATTTCATCAGGTAGAAAACACTTTAGTACAAGATAACGAGCACATTACAGCATCTTTGCCAGACCTCCCCACCACATCATGGTCCTCCCTGAACAATTAATTAATTAATTAATTAATACATAGATCAATTTTATTATGCACCAGGCTATGCATACTTTCAAGGTGAAAACCATCCTTTTACCAGCGAGCAACATTCAGATTGATTAATGTGCTTCTATTTTCAGGTAACTCTACACTGGACTCCACCTCAATTGCACAGGTGTGAAAAAAAATGAATTAAAAAATGGCTATTATAATTAATATACATCTTTCACCACATTAATGTCCTTTCTGAGAAAAGGCATATGCTTACATTTTTTGCAGGGAATCATACTGTTTGTTCTTTAAGGATTCGTAGTACCTTCATTATTGGTTGACCCGCTTTCTTTGATTGGCGTGGAGCATAGGAGACTGAGACCATAGATCTGGATATCTTTACTGGTCTTGGAATTTCGATCTGTGAACATCCAGACTGTCATTTATTCCATAGAAATCTTGGCTTGTTCACATAGTAAAAGTTTAAATTTGTGTGAAATCGTCGAGTTATGTTTGCCGTGTATGATGCTTCTCTTCATAAAGCTAAGTGGTAGCCTGGGCTGTTCCTTTTCACTGTTTACTTTTCTCCTAACAACTGCAAATAAAGGTTGGATATATTTCCCTGTGACAGTAGAGTTGCTTAGTCAAAGTATTGGTTAACTGTAAAAGTGGGGAATGCTTCATTGGCTTTAGTTCTCCCAAGCCTTGAACAGTTCTTCTTGAATTACAAATAACATTTCATTTGGGATATCACCTGTCTATTCTCAGACTTTTCTCCAAAAAGACACTTTTAATGTGCACCACAATGCCTTTTTGCTACACTATATCAACGCCAGACAACACAAAACACCATCCGATTTAAATGCAAAATAAAAGGTCTGTTGCAGGACCTAAAACGCACAGAGGTAGGATGGAAGAGACTCCTTTCTGTAATCCCTGAGACCTGCTTTTAGGCAACCTTTTTTATGACGTCGACCTATCTAATACTCCTGCAATGCACATGATTCTGTTTGTGTCAGATTTTGTCCTTCTTTTACATTATAGACTCAGCTGATCTAACCCATTAATGCTTCATCTCTCAGCCCCTCTCCAAAACACCTTCCTTACCCTATCCATATATATCTGCCTTATAATTCCCAGCAGCAGTCTACGTATGGAGAGCACTGACCCAATTGAGACATATTGCTATATTAAATTGCATTTAAAAAGGACAGTCAATCAAACAATTGAATATACAACAATATACACAGATAGTCTCATTTTTAATATAGATCTGAAATTGGTAATTTCTACATTTAAAAAAGATGTGACATCAACATTACTAAAACATCCTCTGCTTAGGGTTTCTTCTTCAGAATATGATTTTTGAATGGCAATAAGACAAATGTAAAGAAACAAATGAAAGGTATCTGAGATGAAGTAAGAGAAGAAACTCTTTCACATATCTAACAGTTCTGGGGGCAGAGTAGGATGTTTTTTGTAACAAGGAACAAGTATGGCGAAAATATTTTATTTTAAATAAGCCCCGCCAATTATATTTCTGAACACTATCCAGAGCAATATAAATAAGAGATTATCAAGAGACATGAAATGGTTAAAAGAAAGCATAAATAGAGCATCTATTGTCCATTTTATACCAATCAATCAATCAATCAATACATTTGTAAAGCGCGCTACTCACCCGCGAGGGTCTCAAGGTGCTGAGGGGGAGGGAGGGTAGGGGAGCCGCTACTGCTCGAAGAGCCAGGTCTTGAGGTGTCTCCTGAAGGTCAGCAGGTCCTGGGTCTGCTGCAGGTGGATGGGGAGGGTGTTCCAGGTCTTGGCTTCGAGGTGGGAGAATGATCTGCCGCCGGCTGTTGTCCTGTGGATGTGTGGCACGGTGGCGAGGTTGGCGGAGCGGAGCTGTCAGTTCTGGGTATAGAAGGTGAGTCGTTCGTTGAGGTATGCTGGTCCGGCATTGTGGAGTGCTTTGTGAGCGTGGGTGAGGAGCTTGAATGTGATCCTCTTGTTGACGGGGAGCCAGTGCAGGTCTCTCAGGTGGGCTGTGATGTGGCTGCGGTGAGGGATGTCGAGGATGAGGCGTGCGGAGGCTTTCTGTATGCGTTGCAGTCTTTTCTGGAGATTGGCCATGGTACCCGCGTAGAGAGCGTTGCCGTAGTCCAGTCTGCTGCTGACGAGGGCCTGGGTGACCGTCCTTCTGGTTGCGGTGGGGATCCACCTGTAGATCTTGCAGAGCATGCGAAGGGTGTTGAAGCAAGAGGATGAGACGCCGCGGCGTTGACTTGCTGGGTCATGGAGAGCGATGAGTCCAGGATGAACCCCAGGTTGCGTGCGTGGTCGTAGGCGTCGGTGTCGCTCCCAGTGTGACCGTCCACCAGGAGTCATCCCAGGCCGAGGGGGTGGAGCCAAGGATGAGGACCTCCATCTTATCCGAGTTCAGTTTCAGGTGACTGTTTTACCATCCAGTCGGCGACAGCCTTGATTCCTTCGTGGAGGTTGGTTTTGGTGGTGGCGGGGTCCTTGGTGAGGGAGAGGATCAGTTGGGTTTCGTTGGCTTATGAGACGATGTTGAGGTTGTGAGATCAGACGATGTTGGTGAGCGGTGCCATGTAGACGTTGAAGAGGGTCGGGCTGAGGGAAGATCCTTGGGGTACGCCATAGATGGTCTTGGGGACTTCAGATCGGAAAAGAGGGAGGCAGACTCTCTGGGTTCTGCCGGTGAGGAAGGCGGTGATCCAGTCTAAGGCTATGCCGCGGATGCCTGTGTCGTGGAGGCATGTGCGTAGGGTGCGGTAGCAGACGGTGTTGAAGGCGGCCGAGAGGTCCAGGAGAATGAGGGCCGCAGTTTTGCCTTTGTACAGCAGGGTCCTGATGTCGTCGGTGGCGGTGATGAGGGCGTTCTCGGTGCTGTGGTTGCTGCAGGATGGGATGGGTCCAGAGTGTTGTTTTCCTCAAGGAATACCAATGTTTCATCTGAGAACAGAACACAGGAACTTAATAGCAATGCTGTAAAAGTGAGAAAGAGACAGTGAGAGGGAAAAGAGGCGTAATGTGTTGCACTGATGATCACATATTTTGGAAACTACTTGAACATTTAGTAGGAATGGACCCAAACATACACCTGGGAACCTGGGAGGCACATTGGATTGACCACATGGACCCCGTTTTCTAACACTAAGTGGATTTACATGGAGATTTTGGTTGTCAGGAAAGTGTTTGAGACTTGGACCTCTGTTCTGACTCACAGGTGGAAAGCTCTAGAACCTGATTATTGACATGCAAACACTGAAGATCACTAAGCAAATGTATAGTGACTCCTCAAGGAAGCAGAGCATCTTTATCATATACCCTATTCTATGAGACACATACAAAAACTAAAAACATATACAACTTTGGGGCAGTGTACCAGTGGTATGCACATGTAGCGTGCACTAACAAACCAACATCCATGAGTGTAGAGCATGTACGTTAGCTTTGAGAGCCTTTCCTGTTTTTCTGGTGGGGCACTGCATTATAAATCATGTATTTATATAGTTGATAGATTATATGTTACAGCACAATTGCAGGTTTTACAAGCACAAATTCTTATTTCAATTATTCAAGTGGCAATCGTTTTCAGAATTTGTTTCAATGTGGATCTTAGTATGCATTTGGCTCTGTGGGCTATAAGAGTAGTGTAGCAAGGTAGGTGTGTGCTTAGCTAAATAATCAAACACCAAAATGCTTTGGTGCCCGTTCAAATAATGTCTGTGCTGCAAAAGAACATTTTCCTCAGGTCAAAGACAATAGCCCCTTTGTATCAGAGACATGACTCCAGAAAGCATTAGTTTTGACCATCACATTTGTACCTGGACTCCAATTGTTCCACGCCTTTTTTTTCTCCCATTCCGTTTTGAAGTTGTATGTTTAAACCATATCACATATTACAAAACAATTGTTTCAGTACCAGTTCAATAGTCAATGGAACATCCTCCCTGGTGAGTCACCACCAGCCAATGAGAAGCTTTAGACTTGATTCCAAAAGCCTGCATTTCGGCTGTCCTCCACTGAACCAGCATCAGTAACTCTTTCTGGGTTTATATTGCCTTGTGGCTTTTGCAACGGCCTATTTCACAGCACATCTGTCATAGTACAATTACAGACGTCAGTGGCTCTTATTCTCATGTGCTAAAGCTTTATGTTCAATGTAGTTATTTATGCAGTAATACATTTCCTTAAATTATGTGCTGATGTAAATTGCAACACATTTGAGAATTTGATCATAGTTTCCAAAAATGCCAGATGTATATAAATATAGAGATATTCTGTGTAATGTGTGTTTGTACAAGTTTTACACCCTTATACAGGTTGTTTTTGTAATCATATACTGGGCTGATTGGTCGTTTTTTCTTGTTTTATTTTTGGAAAAAAAGTGTGTCTAATTGGATTATTATTATTCTTTTTATAAAAAAAAAAAAAAAACACAACCTATTGCTTCCATTATGATTTTTAAATGGGTTTTAAATTTGGAAGAAGGCAACTTCGAGGAAGAGGAAAGAAGATTTCAATGCTGGATTACATTGCTCCTCATTTAAAGGAGTATATTTTTAGTAAACAAATTAAGATTATTGGAAATTGGAGGGCATTCAGTGCTGAAAAGAGTTAAGAAAAAAGATTGCATCATGGACGTAGGTTTGCATTTATAATAAAAATGGATTTAGTTCTCAGGATTTATTTATTTATTTTAGAATGGTACAGATGAAGAATAGAATTATGTAGAAAGAAAACCATAGAATACTAAGATTTACAATCCATGTAAGGGATGTGTTTTTTCTGATGTTAAAAAAACAATTTTTTTTGGGCTATGGATTTTGGGTTTCAGTTATGTATTGAGGGAATACTTGTGACTATTGATGAGTGGATTGGTAAGTAATAACAAAGTATTGAAGGAAGAAGACAGATAGGCACAAAAGTTAACTATTTAATGGATTTTCAAACAATGGTTTACTCCTGCGACCTAACCTTTTTAGATGGACAATCCATGTTTGTTCAAGGTGATCTAAAAGTGGTGCAAATTTTCCTAATTTATTGCAAACAAATCTGATTGTACAAGTGATTTGCTGTATTCATCTACACATTCAGGAGGTACAAAACTGTTTGTTCCATAATTTCACATTGTAGTTATCTACTTGCTATGTTATCCAAAGTTAAGGCTGGCTTTTGTAGTTTTTCCAAAATGCCTGGCAGGAATGGAAAACATTCTTGAATTCCAGTGTTTGTATAACTCTTAATACCATATTAATCATTTGCAATTCATTGCCAGCTATAGTCTTTGTAAGATTTTTGTTTATTATTTTATATTTTTATTTACTGATAAAAGGTCAATATAAGTTGAGGATTGTTTGTAAGGAAGCAAACCATATATCAAAGGTTTAATAGTGTTTTTTATATTATTATGAATAGTGCAAACTTGGGTGAATGGATGGGGTGGTTGATCTAAATATACCATCTATCATCCAACTTTCACTTAATTCAAGAGTTACTGTGTTATATAGTTTAGCAGATGGTTGTATATGTTTCTGAGAGTGTTTGTTATCACATGTTAGGAAAGGTTAATCGTTAAAGAATTCTGTTAGTTCATGGGGAATGTTAATTTTAGGATAGGATTTAGGGGGTTTTAACTGCCGATTACTTGCCTGTTTTTGTCTTGCATCATTATTCTCAAATTTGGAATAGTGGACATACTACTTGCAACGTGCATTGGGATGCTCTGGGCTACTTTCCTCAATACTGATCCACATGGTCATTTGGAAGTAGCACCGAGTGATTGCATGTATTGGATTTTGATTGGATTGGATTTTCTAACTTCTCCTCCAGAGCAGAGGCAGAGTGTTACTGCTCAGTAGTCCTTACATTAATATCGCCAACAGTACTCAACCTGCCTTTGCAGTGGGTTAAGAAAAAGTCCACACTCCTCCAATGACTCCTGGGCTCAGTAAGCCTCTCCTTACAATAAATGTACCCACCAAATGTTAGAAATCTGTAACCCCTTTTGGACTGCACTTATTCTGCTTCACATTTATTCTTCGTGTTTTATTTGAAGCCGGAAAAGGAAAAGGAAAATAAACAATAGTGATGTTCAGGTTAAAAGCTTTATACCATGTCTGTTTGTTTTGCTTGTTCCTGTTAAAGGGGAGCAAGATTTGACTAATTATTTAAGCCTCTTCTTTTTTAAAACAAAAAAAAGTAAACATGTTCATGTGGTGAATTCTGCTAGCAGAAAGATAAAAAGGCAGGTATTTTCCTGTCAGAGGTTTGAAGTTTGGTGATTATTTTCTTTTGCAGCAAATGTCAAGAAACCTAGCTTTTGGCATTCAGTTTAGAGGTTTGCTGAGAGTTTTGGTGAGCTTAGTTGGTTTGAATTCACTTTTGATCTATTGAGATAGAGATCTTCACCTACACATTATAAAAATTAATGTAAGTATGTGTTTGCCATATCAGTGGCTGGCGTGTGTATCTGTGGAGATTATCCATTCTTAACTTTATTCCACTCTTTTTTTAAATCTAAAACGAACTTGCCTATTAAGGTGTCTCAAACCTACCTTAATATGACTGTATTTTGTCTGGAAAGGATTTTATTTATCTCATGTAAATATTTGTTTGTATCTACCTGTGTGTTAGGGCCTAATTGTTCACTTTCAATGAAGAGGACTGTCTTGCTTTTTAGCTTCTGTCGTTACACTATTGGCACTGTTCTAAAGAATAAAATAAGAAAAAAAAGTTTTGTTCCATGAAACATTAATATACCTGATGGGTAATAAAATCTTAAAGCTTCTGAAAGAATGAAAAAATAGTTAATGTTAAAAAAACTTAAAATGTATATTTCTATATATTTTTAAATGCCTACATTTGTTGTTTTTCACACTTTTGCCTTGTAGTGATTTCAATTGGGATGTCTCTTGTTGGTCAAAAATAGAGAGTTAATGCATATTTGTATTTCAAATATAATTTTGTACTTTTGAACTCTGGTGGCTCTCATGTGGCAGTACCTGCAGCACGTGATGCACTCAGGAAGAGAGGTGCATTGGTTTTCCTTTAATAGTGTCTCTGCTGCTCACATTGCTCAGGTAAACAATATATTTTAGAATGCTATTGATTTACCCAAAGAGTTTTAATGTCAGCCTATTAGCAGTAAGATATTTGTATTTGCATTTGAAAGACTCGCTCTGCCCTCTCACCCACTATGCCTTTTAACCCTCATGATAAAAGAGGTACAAAGTCAGTAAAGAATATTTTGCATTTCACAAGTGTCCCAAGTGTACTATGACATATCAGCCAATGGAGCTTGCCTTTTTGTAATGTAAAGACATACTAAGCACGACAACACAACAAAGGTACAACATTGACAGGTGAACCCATCTTTCTCTAAGGCAAGCAATAAGTAAAGGACAGCTGGCAGTAGGTGAAGGAACATAGCACACGTTTCTCACACATGTAGAAAAGCTATAACACAGGGAGCTAGCACACTGAAGAAGGAGTGAGAAGAGTTAAAGAACTGCTGTATGCTCTCCATTAAAAGACATAACTATACAAGAAGAACACCACGCCATGAAGAAAGAGCCAAACCTCTAATTGAATTACCATACAATTATGTACTCACACAGGATGATGAAATCCACCTAACATGGTATGGTCAGGGCCACTGGAATTATGCAGCCGGGTTGACTAAATTTTGTGGCAAGAAAAATAAAATTATGCAACCTAATGCAGCACCTTTCAATTAATAATTTTGTCATTTTTTTCACATGTTGATAGTGTCAGGGCAAGGGGGTCACTTCATTCCTTTGCATAGGGCTTTCCACTGTGTGGCAACAGAGGTCACTGCAATTTTTGTAACTTGTGATCTTTTGACAAAGAAACTATTTGTTTTTGTTCAAGTCTTGCAGGCTATGCATCGGATGACGGATTATGTAGCAAATCCATAATTATGAGGGAAATACCGCAACTACAGAATCACATAATTTCATTGGCCATGGGTATGGGTCATCAGTGGGATCTCAATAATAAACACCCCAAACTTTATTTTAGAGGGAAACAGGATAGAACATTTTTTATATGGATTTAGGATCCCTTACTACATCATTGACAACTGGTATCCTATAACTGTGTGCTGGGGGAATGTGAAAAATATCATATCCTTTAAAAGCTTATACCCATCAGCATCTATCTATGGGATGCAGTATCCATACTGATGTAAGGAGTCAAGCTGTCAATGCAAGCTTGTTTGGCATACCCCTTGAACTGCTGGGAATGATCAATGCAGTGTTGGCTAACACAAATTGGAAATCCCTTCTCAGCTTTCCCTTGTTGCATGTACAGTTCATCAGTGGGTTCCCTCTAGCACTGTACTCCAAGAGTACTATTGTTCACTAGCTATACATTCTCCTACTCATAGGTTCCTAGTTTTGGTAAGGTTATGTCCCTTATGTCAACATTTATGCTCCTCCTTTGTTAAATGCTCAGACCTGTGTTTAAATTGTGTGATTGTCAGGAAATCTGAAACTGACACCCTCCCAACCATACTGACCAAGCTACTCCCCTGGCTAGGAGAGCACATTTAGTCCCACTTCCAAGGGACCAGGATTGCAGTTGCACAACCCTATTTAGGATCTCTGGTTCATAGGTTTACAATATGGTCCTATAGCATTGGGGTATGTGTCCTGTTCTTAGTCCTATTAAGTATTTGCGTACATGTGTCATTGAAAAATAACAACTTGTGTCTATGTTTATCAAGGTTTGCCACCTCTAGAGTTTCTTGTGCTACCTATACTCGCTCCCCAACGGAACACTTAGGGGCATATTTCTACTGTTTTTGCACCAAATCAGCATAATTTTTTTTTATGCAAATTTGGTGCAAACTTAACTCCCTATTTATATTTTGACGTTAGACAAGTCTAACGTCAAAATATAGGAGTTTGCACCGTTTTTGGGATACGTGAACCTACCTTGCGTCAATGAGATGCAAGGTAAGCGTTCCCATCCCAAAAAATGTTCTATCCCCATACCTCCATATTTATCCCTGTGCTAAAATGATGCACGGGTGGGAGGCGGGGTTAAATAGTGGTGCTAAGCCTGCTTAGCACCATTATTTAATGCCTGAGTTAGACCAGGCGTTAGGGGACCTGTGGAGCCATTTCCATGGTCAGACACCATGGAATAGGTCCACAGGTGCCCTCCTCAAGCCCCAGGAACACCCCCACCCCCACCAGAGGAACACCAGAGGTTGAGGGACCACATCTCAGGTAAGTCTAGGTAAGTATTTTTAATATTTATTTTTTTGCCATTGGGGGCCCTAACTTGGGGCCCCCTGCATGGCACAGTGTGCAATGTCCAAGCCCAGGGGACACGTGTCCCCTGTGCTGGCCACTGGGGTGGTAGGCATGACTCCTGTCTTTCCTAAGACAGGAGTTATGTTTTTGGTGGTTGTGGGCCAGGAAATGGCTCTAGTCTGGTTAGAGGCATTTTTTTTGCCTCTAACCTGGCTAGCATCATTTTTTGAGGCACAACCTCTTCCTTCCCTACTGCCACCCCCACCCAGCTAGTGTCGTTTTTCAGGACGCTACCATCCAATAAATATGATGCCCGGCATGCGTCTGAGGATGACGCAAGCCGACAGTAAAGGTTTTGATGCAAATCTGCTATATCGCAGTTTTGCACTAAAAACTATCAATATGGGCCTTACTGAGGTAGCAGATGCAGGTGGGGAGGTGGGATTACAAAGGTACCATACATCACCAGAGGTTTAAGGAGGAGAGCATTATTTGTACATATAAAACTAATCAAAGTACCTATAGTTTCATAGGACGTAGCAGTAGATTGTAAATCCCTCAACAGAATGCCAGACACAATCAAGAAAGACTAGAATTAGAAGCAGTACTTTCTTTACCCATTCCCCTCTTCCCCATGGTGCTAGAGTTGCCTTGATTGTTCTTGGTCGGGCGGCTCATGCCAGATGGCGGAGTTGGGATTTAGCTTCACAATCTAGCTCACTTCTTCGGGAATATTAGGCGAGTACCTGACACTACCAGTACATATAAAACTTAAAATTACATGTCCTTCTTTTTAAATGCATTGCACCCTGCCCTGTCGCTTATTTAGGGCCTAACATAGGGGTGTCTTGTATGTATTAAAAAGGTAGGTTTGGGCCTGGCAAGTGTATTAACTTGTCAGGTCGAACTGGCAGGTTAAAACTGCTCACACAGGCTGCAAAAGCAAACCTGAAACATGTTTAAGAGCTACTAAATTGGGTGTTCCACTAGTAGCATTTAAATTACAGGCCCTGACCACACGTAGTACAATTTTGCTAGTGACTTACATTTAAATGAAAAATGTTAATTTGGTGTAAGCCCATTCTTCCATGTTTTAGAGAGAAAACACAAGTACTTTACCACTGATTAGCAATTGTAAGGTGTGCAGAGTCCTAAGGCCCACAAAAATAAGAGGTGTGAAGGCAACATGTTTGGGGAAAGACCATCTAAGGGTGCCAGGCCTAACATGGGTGCAGAGCTGAGGCCTGTTGTTTTGTTTTTTTCCTTTTTCACATACCCTAATCTTCAGTCTGATTGGGTCCTGGCTGCAGGTGTGTTGAGAACAATCAGAGACTGTAGTTTCTCTGTAAGATAAGATGTGGTGTGGTGTGTAGGATACAACTACAGGCTTCAAGTATGGTGTCCTAGAAGCCATTCGATGCTGCCTTATCCACTATCCGGATACCAAGGTATGAGGGCTCGAACATTTCTGCAGTTGTTTTCTGAAAGAAGCGGTTTGACTTTCTTTAGAAGAGAGAGCTGGTACCAAGCTGTCTTTGTTCATTGACAGTGTGTTCCTTGAGGGGGAGATTGGTGTCCCGGGTGAATCCAAGTGACTTTGAGTTTGGTGAGAGTTGGGGTCTGAAGCAGTCAAGATTAATGTCATTTAACCATATTTGTATTGTATCTTGTTTGTTGTTCTGAGGAAATAACAGGAATTCTGTCTTGGTTGGGTTGAGCTTCAGGTAAGCACTGTACATCCAGGTCTGGATGATGTGCAAGCAGTGTATGAAACATTAGTTATTTGCAGCAAAAAAGACTTTTAAGTAGAGTTGTACATCATCAGTATATTGCTGGTTTCTGTGAGTAGAGTCCAAGAAGCTTAAGATGACAGGAGAGATTATGAAACCCTGGTGGACTTCACATGTGATAGGGATCTTTTGTGGTTTTGACTGCAAGCTTTATTCCTTCATAGGACAAATATAGGTAGAGCAGCCATGTACAAGCTTTCTGCATTAATATGACACGCACAAGTAAGACATACGCATTGCAAGTCTTGCTTCCTCGCAGAATTGGTACATGACTTCAGTAGCTAGGCAAGGTTCCTATTATTACAGAACACAGCAAGTGCATTCTTTCATTCTGAGCAGGACACATCCAGCAGGGCAGACTAGTACAACCTTTCGTTGCCCATAGAAAATGTACAGTTAAGGTCTGTGTGACATGCAGGATCGAGCCAGATCTCTGGAGAGGCGAGTGCTTAACTCAATGAGAGGAATCTAAAGGTGGATGAGTAAGGTAATATGTGAGCACTGACATCATTCTCATATAGGTAATATTTCACGTCAACATCCTGAAAGTCACAGGTTTTCCACATATTTAGAAGTAGCCATTAAATCAAAGGTCACTGTAATTTGGTGCAGCCAATCCATGCTATATAGCATGCTCTAGATAAGCACACAGGTGGCAAACCTTTCAAAATGGTTTTGAATGTTTGCACACATCAGATTCTGTGCAATTGCATCTTCGGTGTTGCACCATTTCAAAATATTAAGGGCCACCAGTGCATTTCAACTGAATTTCAGGCCCATTTGCGTGTATCAACTTCCCTGAACTGGGTTAGTTTGGGATGAGAATAGTACATCTGATCCTTTCAGTGTTCAACACCTTACCCGAGTTAGAGTAATAAGTCTGAGCCATTTAGTGTCCAACACCTTCCCAGAGTTGGCTTAGGTTGGAGTCGAAATAGTAAATCTGACCCCTTTGGTGTCCAACACCTACCCAAACTTGTCTTAGAGTGGAGTTGGAATAGTAATTCTGATCCTTTTGGTGTCCAACACCTACCCTGACTTGAATTAGTTTGGAGGTCGAATAGTAATTCTCATTCTTTTAGTTTCCAACATCTTCCCTGAGTTGGCTTAGTTTGATCACATACAAGAAGCAGGGTGAAGGCTAAATTAAGGAGGGAGATTTTTTCTTTTGCAAAAATTGCAAGGCATGTAAAAACAGCACTAATGTATCTCCATTTAAGTTCACAATTCTAACCGAGAATATGTAATTAAGAAATGTTTGACCTATAATTCTGATTAATCCATATACTGTTTGAGATGCCCTTGTATGAAGAATGTACCATCCATATGACCAAGAAGTGCTCCTTGAAACCGAACTGTGAGAAAGTCATCCTTTTTGTTGCGATAACTCACATTTGTTTGACTGATACTGGTGGTTACTAACTCTGACTTTGCCCTGGGCTCAGCTAACCAGGCCCAGAGCCAGTGCTCTGTTTAAAAGGTATATGGTAATTAGGCATAATTATAAGTGGCTCTGACAACCTACTTGCAAGTCCCTAGTGTACGGTAGGGCATGTAGGTTTAGAGGCCCAGAAGATTTAATGCATTTAACTGTGCACTGCTGTGGTGTTTGCTGCCATCTTAAAGGCCATCCGTGCCTTGGGGCATGCTTTTAAACTAAACCTATGTCCAAATTTGACCTTGCAATTAAAATTACTTTCAAAGTCTTAACCTACCTTATTTTTACATATAAGTCACCCCTATGGTCTACCATAGGTGCCCCAAGGGTATGGTGCAGTGTAATAATAAGCAGGGACATTATAAAAGTTGTTTTATAAGCCATGATGAGGAGAAAACTGCCAATTTTGTTTTTCCTGTTGTACTACATTAGCTCGATAGGCTAACACGGGAAGGATTTATTTAACGTTAATAAAGGCTATCTTTTGATAGGAGTAAGTTAAAATTTAATTAAAGGTGTCAAATTAATAGCCATGTTTACATTAATTAAAAAATTTCTGTGCATAATACATGTAGATCTTTTTAAGTAGGAGCAGTATTTTTTAATGTTAAAAAATAGCATTTCATTGTGTGGTAAAGTTGTGTATAGCAAAGCTGAGCATGGTAAAGGGAAATTCAATATTAATCTATTTAGATATGTGGTAAAGGCATATGTTGACCACTACGCGTTGTAGAGCAAAGTGTTGTAATGTCACATTACCTCATAATGAGTGCCATTGAAGTACGTGACATTAAGTATGTGTTATTCAACCTAAGATTCCCCAAAGGATGAAAGTGCACTTACAAGTACATTTGTTAAGTTAGGCAATTGTGGTTCAAACAGCCAAAGGTAAGCCTCCTCATGCCATATCAGTGTTAGCGCGTCAGAGCCTTAATAAGTAAACTTACAAGGAGACGCGACTAGGTCGATAAACCTTTGGACCGCGTTTGGAGACTTCCCAATACGAAGTATTTTCTTTACAGTCATCCACCAACAATATCAATTAATAATCAGTAATGGCAATCACTAATCAATAAACAATCAATAGGAATCGAAAATTTGAACACACCATGATCTTTCAGTCATGAATAACCACACCAGTTTAATTTAGTGTTAGGATATTTATTTCCCTACTAGTTACAATCTAATATCGTATCTATTAATCTCAATAGCAATAAACTCATCAGAAAACACTACCGATTAGCAATCAGAGCACAACTTAATCAATGCATAGACTATATTAATTCAATATTTTGGCACATCATTAATGTGAATCAACTTAGCAGCGTCTCATTAGTACATGAATCAACAAAGCAAGATCTCAATCATTTGTCTATTTGCACAAGGCACAAGGTATAAGGGAACGCCTTTGCTAACCTCAAATTAGCATTAGCATGTTGGGCTGCATGCAAAAATATTTAGTGAACACGAATTTGGAAAACATCTAAACAAAGGCCTCTATCAAAATAGCAGTTGGTACCTATAAAGAAAAGGCAAACAGACAATCACAATTTGCATCAGATAGTTACCAATCCAACAGATCATCAAACAGCGTCAGTCTTCATCCTCAGGACATCAGTTCATCACCATCAGCAGAGATAGGATGGGCAAAGTCTCAAGATAGCATAGCTAAGGAACCGATTAATTCCCTCAGATGGAGGAGAAGTTAGCATCAGGCAAGAATGGGGTAGAGGATGGTTTAAGTGACAGGACAATTAAACTAAAATATGGCAACTAGCAAAGTCCTCTAGCAAAAGTCTCATAACAAAAGGAATGGCAAATGGCAATGGTAGGAGTAAAAGTTAAAGTGAAAAGTAAAAAGTTCCTGTTTTTCCTTGGGTCACGCCGTTAAATCAAAACTCTGTAACTATTCCATAATTCCTCATTGGATAAAATTTGGTGCATCATTATCTCTGACCAATAATTTGGTAAGCACCTTGCTAGAATTTTCCACAGTTCACAGTTCCCATGTCACGGATTGGTCCACGTTATTGACGTCTTCAGCGGTTGAATTGTCAGGTAGAAATGTTACATTTTGCGCTCCAGTCAGTGTCTTCATTGTCTTCTCCTAGTACGGTTAACCTTGCACCTGGTACAAATTACACTGTTGCATCTAACAAGAACATCGCCATGAGCAATCCGGTTCTTATGAGAAAGAATTTACTACGGCTACACACATATAGCTCTTGGAAAAGTACAGCTTTGTGTCCTTCAGGAAAACAGCAAACTACATGTTAGAAAATGCAATTCAATATGAGGCCAGGCAGCTAGGCCCAAGCCCTCGCAATGTTAAAGCCCTTTTGTTTAATAATGCAAACTCTTAACAGATAACCCTAATTATGAGATACTAATACAAAGTCAAACATTATTGCATTAAATTCAGAATTTAATAAGCCTTTTCATTAGTCTTCGTATACCTTAGTAGCCAATCCCCGTGGGCACATTTCAAACGTGTGCATTATTTTCTATGTTAACAAATTTTCCATGCAACTTCATCATACAATATATTGCAAGCTCCGTAATCAATATTGCTTTTAAAAGACACACTCCAACATCAGCCATATCAGAAAAGTGTTCAGTGGGTATTCTGATATCTATTTTATTGATGTTTATAGGTCTTGCCTCCAATGATCCTTCATGCACTCCATTTAGCTGTACAACCAAATAATACTATATATAATGCAGAATATCCAAACGGCCAACAATATTCCCTGACAACTGGGCTCAAAGAAAATGTAAGTACAAATGGTTAGACCTGATGTCTGAGTCAACTAACTACTGTGCTATCTAATGTTATGTATTGCAGCTATTTTCGATGCCTACACATGATGAGTAACAGTGAAGAAAACTGACTTTTTGCTGCATGTGTTTACTACGTGGAACTGAACACAATGACATTTGAGGACATTATCAATTAGAAATTGGTATTTCATTAACAAAGCATGGATATATAAATGAAAGCATTAGAAATTAACATAGAAGAACATTTCTAGGCTTTTGCTAATTGGGACATTTAAATGATTATACTTTTTTGTCTCAAGTTGTTACGTTTATTCAAGCCCACAGTTCAAAATGTATTTGCACAAACGCACTCATACTAAGAATAACAACTCTCTACTATTAACATACTCAAAACTTTCTTTCTGCAGTATGGTATGCGATTTATATTCCATGCAAGATTTATAATTTTCTTTTAATTTGTGAATTACAAAACATGTTTTGAAAATCATGCACACATATTTCTGATATTGGTATGATGATACTGTTAATACAGATATTTCTTCTCACAAATGCAATTATTTTACAGAATTGACAGTCTCTCTGCAGGAGTTCAATGTTGATGTGTTTCAGTCAAAATTGATAATTGTGTCTGGCCTTCTTCTGAATATAACCTTTTTATAGTTCATGCCTTCCATTTTGATACACATTATTTTGGCAAAGCCATCCAGTTTAATACACAGAGGAGTTCCTTGTATTAATCACAGATGCCTCCCACACCCATGATGCCATGGCAATTGCAGCTTGTTACGGAGAATCACAATTTTCTTTACATCTACACCTCAATATTACTAACACTAATCTGAAAGTAATCCCTTTCTAAAGTCTCCTGACCACAGTAAAGCGAAAATGACTTAGGTATTGGATACAGATGAGATTCTGGTGCATTGGAGGGGTTGGCAGCCTTATTGAGTAGATGGACTAATGGCAAGAAAAATGGTCTGAGGTGCAGGCATGTTCAAGTGCCCAGATTTTGTGCACATATCACTAGTTTTTACAGGTCATGGCCGATGTTTACTAAAAAACTAATGTACACACTACACTGATGTTTCCACATTTTAGCACCGCCACGTCTGCTAAGTGTACATGAAACATACTGAAAACCAGAAATTAATATGGCAGTACAAAGTGTTAGTGCAGTGCCCACTTAGTGTGTGGTAAAGAGCCATACAAATTATTTTGGTTGTAAAACTAAGCGACAGGCAGACTAAATTAGCCTGCCAGTTCTTCTCATCCATGGCATCTATGCAGCCTTAAAAAAAACACTAGCGCTATTACACAGTCTGCTATTAGCACTGTGCATCATTCAAACAGGGTGAAAGCAAACTACAGTCATTTTAACCAATCTTAGCAATAAAGTGAAATAATTTTTTGGAATGTTTAAAAGGAACAAGCTGCTCCCCGGAGAATCCTTACCATGTCTGCAAAACAGGAAACGAAATGAAAAATTGACACTGCAAGCATTAATAAACCCTTCCATGTATTTTTCCTAAAACCATGCATTAAGCAAGACTATTTTTTCTCAAAATAAATTTTACTTGTATAATGTTATCAGTTTGTGATAGCTAAAGCCCACCATTTGTGAACGGGACACTATTAACCCCAATGTCCTTTGCTTTGCAGTAATGTGCTCTGGCAAAACACTGTGGAAGTTACTTAACAAAAAAAACCACACAGCTCGGGATAAAGGTTTCTTCTCAGAAATGAAACAGAAACTCGAATGAAATAGGATTATCTGGATGTTTTTGTTGGTAGTAACTGCCAAAGACGTTATTTAAAGAAAAACATCATATGGTCTACTTACTTCAATTGCTACCACGCAGCATGTGTTTTGAATTGTACCAGGCAGATGCATGCTGTAATAATTTTCCGAATATTTTTTACTCAATATTTTACAATGAGGAATAATCATATTTGTATCATGTTGTACTTCAGTTGCATATACACGTTGCATTTATACCCTTGACTAGACAGGAAACACTACTCCGTGGGAGTGTTATGGGTAGTGGAGTGAGTGCTGAGGCGTAACTTTGGGGGGGTGAGGGGGGTGCTTGGGCAGTGGCGGCTAGTGACATTTAAAAGTGGTGGGGCGTAGAAGTTAGGGATGACTTGTAAGTAGCGAGCAAGCACTGCATTTACTTTTACTTTTGCTTTGTTTATTATTTTAATGACTGTGTACCCCCATTATGAGGGCCCCATCACACCCATTAGCTCTGAATTACAATTACAACAGGAATACTTGTAAAAATCCCTGTCAAAAATGTCCCGGCGCGATTGTTGGGAAAAACAAAGCTCACAGCCCCCCAATCACACTGACCAAGCTACACCCCTGACCGAATGGGGGTAAAATAACCGTCACGAAATCCAAATGCACAAACCTATGAACGTTTGTTTATGCACTCTTGTTTTCCCCTCTATTGTGCAGAAGTTCAAAGTGGTTTTAATTGCCTAAGTGAATTGTTTTGTGTTGGTAACATATGTCAACAAATCTGCAATATCAATTTTGTAGTCTAAGGGAAGCAAGAACAGCACAATCATGTAATGAAGCTGCAACCATATCTTTAACTTTTTGGCATGCTGCTGATGTACATGTCCTAAGTTAAAATGACCTATGCTGCGACTCTAGTCAGACTATTGTTAGCGTGTCAGAGCCTAGATAAGTAAACTTACCAGGAGATGCATTTAGGCCGACAAACCTTTGGACCACGTTTGGAGACTTCCCAGTACGAAATATTTTCTTGTCATCGCCAATCAATAGATCAATAATCAATTCAATAACAACAATCACTAGTCAATAAACATTTGATAAAACCAATAGTTGAACACACCATTGATTCCTCAGTCACAAATAACCACACCAGTTTAGTGAAAAGTTAAGATATTTATTTCCCTATTGGTTACAATCTAGTATCATATCAGTCTCATTAGCAATAAACCCATGTCAAAACAATCCAATCAATAATCAAAGCGCTATTTTACTCAATACATCTACTAATTTCATTTAGCATCTAGGCACATCATTATACCAATCAACTTAGCAGAGTCTCATCAGTACATGAATCAACAAAGCAAGAACTCAATCATTTGTCTATTTGCACAAAATATTAGTGAACGCCTTAACTAACCTCAAATTAGCATTAGCATGTTGGGCTCCATGCAAAACATTTAGTGAACACGAATTTGGAAAACATCTAAACTAAGGCCTCTATCAAAATAGCAGTTGGTACCTAGAAAGAAAAGGCAAACAGACAATTACAATTTGCATCAGATAGTTACCAATCCAACAGATCAGCAAACAGCGTCAGTCTTCGTCCTCAGAACATCAGTCGATTCACCATCAGCCGAGATAGGACGGGGCAGAGTCTCATTATAGCCTAACTACAGAACAGATTTTCTTCCCTCAGATAGAGGAGAAGATAATATCAAGCAAAGGATGGGCAGAGGATGGTTTGATGATAGGAGAACTAAACTAATTGTGGCAACTAACAAGAGTTCTCTAACAAAAGTCTCATAGCAAAAGGAATGGTAAATGGCAAGGGTAAGAGTCCCTGTTAAAGTGGAAGAAGAAGTGTGTCTGGTTCGGTTTTCTTCGGGTTAAACGTTAAATCAAAACTGTCTATCCATTCCCTAATTCCTCATTGGATGAAGTTTGGTGCATTATTATCTCTATCCAATAATTCGGCAAGTACTTTACTAGAACTTTCCACAATTTGTAGTCCCCATGTTGCGGATTGGTCCAAGTTATTGACGTCTTCAACAGTTGGAATGTCAAGTAGACAATGTTACACGTTGCGCTCCAGTCAGTGTCTTCATTGTCTTCTCCTAGTACGGTTAACCTTGCACCTGTTACAAATTACACTGTTGCATCTAGCAAGAACGTCACCTTGAGCAACCCGGTTCTCATGAGAAAGAATTTACTACGGCTACACACACATAACTCCTGGAAAAATACAGCTTTCTGTCCTTCAGGAAACAGCACATTACACTTTAGAAAATACAATACAATGAGGCTAGGCAGCTAGGCCCAAATCCTCGCTAAGCTAAGGCCCTTTAATTTTATAAAGCAAACTCTTAACACACAACTCTAACTATGATACACTAATACAAATTCAGACGTTATTGCATATAAAATTTCAGAATCAATAAGCTTTTCATTAGTCTCCGTATACATTGGTAGCCACTCCCCGTGGGCACATTTCAACGCATGCATTATTTTCTACGTTAAACCATTTTGTATGCAGTTTCATCACACAATATATTGCAAGCTTTTCATATTAATTTTGATTAAAAAACACACTCCAACAATCCCTCCTCTGATGACACTTGTCATCACACAAAACCTTCCCCACAAAATTTTTACATTAATCAGAACTCTTTCATTTCAATCTCTTCACTCATTGGCTTCCCCTTTAATTTTTCCCTAAACAATATTTCCCTTTCTTTTTCTTCCCTCCTCTTATTATGTTTTGCCTTATTTAATTTTATCCTTTTGCTAATTTTACATGCCACCCATAATCCAAATAGGCGAGCTATAACAATCAATATTCCCTGTATTATTTTAGACAATATCCCATGCCAAATGTTGCTAAGCCAATTTCCCACTAAAGCAAAACCCCTTCCAACCTTTTCCCAAACACCAAGTTCCTTCACTTCTTTCAAATCTGTACTATCCCTAGTCAAGTTAGTAAGCATACTTCTAATCTCATTACTATTATCTGGTATATATGCACAACAATGACGCACATTAAGCACCCTACAAACTCCTCCATTTTTCGCTAAAAGAATGTCTAAAGCATGCCTGTTTTGAAGCACCATCGCCCTCTCCGCAGCAAGTTCAGTATTCATTAAGAGTATAGCTCCCGAAAAATTTGTCAGCATGTTATCCACAATAGTAAACAACTTTCGAATCTTTATGGAGTTCAGGATAACACCCACTGAAGGAATTATTGCTCCAAATATGTCTCCCACTACGCCAGCAGCAGTTTCTCTCTTCTGTTTAGTACGATGTAACTCAGACAATTTCGGAAACCTTTTCAAATCGTCTAGTTGGTATATCTTTGGGAAAACGATCCCCAAGTAACATGTCCCATACCATCCCTTTGGAAGACTGTAATAGGCATTAAGCCCACATATATAGTAGATCCCTGGGATCGCTGGATCCTGTCCATTTAACATAAACGTCCATTTACTCTGAAACAAAAACACATGCTTACATTCACTCATTCCCACAAACACACTGTCATAGTATGATTTCGGCCTAGATATACAAAGCTTCCCCATGTGTAATGCATATAAAGCTAGCTTCCCTTATTCCCTAATTGCACCATAACTTTCACTACTAGCAAAAGCTTGCTGCTGTAATCCTTTTTCTAATTTACCCTTCAATGCCTTTCTTCAATCCTCCGTGTCATCTAAAAAGCTTGTCTCTACAGGTGTAAGCAAGCATGTCAAATTATTATGATGTGCATAAGATGTACTAATTGTCAATGTCGTTTAAAAAAAAAAATCCTTTAACTAACTTTATACTATAGTATCTAGCTACCCCACTCAAATCCTCTATTATAGGTACATATGAAAACACCAAATCATGATTAGAGTAAAAATATTGGATCTCCTCTTGGTTATAAAATCTTGTTAGAAGCAGACTACAATTTATCCCATAAATTAATGGCAAGCTATGATAGGTAACCCCCTCTTGTACCGAAACAGGAATCTGTGTAGACACAAAGCAATCTTTCACTTCCATTGTCTCAACATACTCACTCAGCAAGCGATAGAAAACGTTAGCAGATAGTTCCCCTTTTGTATTAGTTCCCTCATGCAAATATCTCTCATCCAGCTCAAACCTTTCCCAAGCTGTTAGTGCAGTGGTAGTCTCAAGAACTGTAGCATTGTTAATCCCACTCTTATCCATTAGTGTCATACTCACAATCACAACCACAATGAATATCACACACACAATGTCTAAACTAACACCTAAGTATTTACAACGCTTACTCTCTACATTCTCCTCCCTAATGTTAGCCATGATCTGTAAAGTATCAGAAAGTAAAGAATAGCGAATTCACAACAACAACAACAAAGGAATGGTCAGTAATTCTCTCCTGCAGCAAAAGTCAAAACAAGCAAATCTTCCTTCAGCAATTATTTACAGCTTCAATTTCACTCCCAGGATCCTTTGTCAATTCTGGTTAGCAGCTTGTCAAAATTGTTTTTCAAAAGTCAACTCAGGTTCTCAAAGTCTCATCCGGTAATTTCTCAGTCTCTTTTATCAAGTTCGATAGCAGCTCAAGTCTCTATACCCTTTTTCAGTTTCTATCGCCAAACTCAAGTGCCAAAGTATTGACCTGGGACTTCTCGATCAAAACAGAATGCCAAGAATTCTTGTTGCCATTCAGCTGTCATTGCATTCGCCCATTCAGGACCTGCGTACATTCTATTCGCCACTCTCTTCCTTTTCAATTTGCAATCGCCTTGCAGCTCTCCTTCACTTAGGTCTTCTCTCCTTGTGGTGTCTACCTCTTCCTCTATTGCATCTTCGACAACCACTTTTCCCCTCTTCACTTGTAACTCTGGCCACTTGTCTCCTTTCTGTAACTCCTTAGTCTTTGATTTTTCATGTGGCAACCCTTCTTCCTCTCTTTGCTCTGGGGTATTTTCGCTCAATGGACCTGCAATCTGCTCGGGAGGAGTCTGGACCCTCTGACTCTCTTCCACCTCAACTCCTTCACCTTCTGGGTCTGTCAAGTGCTCTGGCTCATTCTCATAATCGTCTACTTCTGGGAGAACCACTCCTTGACTAGGCTCCCCTGTCGCACTAGTTGAGATAGGCTCACTGTCACCCCTATGGATCTCTTCTCATTCATCTCTTACTGGAGTGACCAAGCCGTCCTCAGCGGGCTCTCCTTCAGTCTCAGTTTCCCTTCGATCACTCTCCGGCCCTGAGACTTCCTTGTCTGTTGTTGGTAGTTTCAACAACTCAACTTCCTCATCAGTTGGACACGTCACCTTTTTCGTGTGACTGGCATAGATCCAGTTCAGAACTCCTGCACACTTCACAGCAGTGGTAGTCGTTAGTATCACTTGGTAAAGTCCCTTCCAACGTGGCTCCAAACACGTCTTCCTTATGTGTTTCTTGATGACACCCCAGTCACCAGCTTTCAGGTTGTGTCCTGGATCATGAATCGGTGGCAGGGTGGTAGCTTCCACCTGGTGAGAAAAAGAGCGGACCACATCAGCCAGACCCTTGCAGTAGTCCAACACCATATCATCCGTGATATTCACAAGAGCATTTGCAGGCACTGCGGGCAGTCTCATAGCTCGACCCATGAGAATCTCATGTGGAGACAGTCCTGTTTTCTTGTTAGGCGTATTTCTCATTGACATTAACACTAAAGGTAATGCGTCGGGACATTTCAAATTCGTAGCTGCACAAATTTTCGCCAGTCTCGATTTCAGGGTACCATTCATCTGTTCCACTAGTCCTGATGCTTCAGGGCGGTAACTACAATGCAACTTCTGCTCAATGTTCAAAGCTGCACACAGTAACCTGACCACCTCCTTGATGACGTGACTTTCCCTATCTGATTCTAAAGAGATCGGAAAACCGAAACGTGGTATCAATTCCCTAAGCAACAACTTCGCCACTGTGAGACTAGCATTTCTACGTGTAGGGTAAGCATCAATCCAATGACTAAAGATACACACAATCACCAACACATATCTCAACCCTCCACACACAGGCATCTCAATGAAATCCAATTGCATTCTGCTAAATGGACCTCCTGCTCTCCCAATGTGGCAAAAATTCACCACAGTCCCCTTTCCCGCGTTCATCTGCTGGCAAATGATACAATGATGGCATATTACCGCTGCAGCTTGTCTAAATTTTGGATTAAACTAGTCAATCTTGAACAACCTGATCATGGCATCCCTCCCAATGTGTGCTTGGCCATGATAACACCTTGCAAACTGTGACAAGAGACTGTTCGGCAAGACCATTTTCCCTTTATCTGAAACCCACAAATCATCTGGTCTTTGTACGCATTGCATTCTAACCCAAGAACGCTTCTCATCTTTGCTGGCACGACCCTGCAACAATGTCAGCTCTTCTAATGTGTCAATCACCCTCAATGCATAACCTGTACATGTCTCATTTTCCTTTTCAGGCAACAATTCCCATTGATCCTTTAACGATATACAGTTCAATGGGCAAACCCTTGCGACTTGATCCGCATATCCATTTCCCATTGAAACAAAGTCTTGCAACTTCAGGTGTGCACTACATTTCACCACAGCAATTTCATGAGGTAACTGAATCGCGTGCAACAACTCCTTTATTCTTTCACCATTTTTCACTAGCGAGCCAGAAGTGACCATAGTTGGCCAAAATCATTAACAATTCCAAATCCATATCGACTATCAGTATAGATAGTCACTCTCATCTGGCTCGAAACATGGCAAGCCCTGGTAAGAGCTACAAGTTCAGCTACCTGAGCGGAATACACTCCTTGTAGCCAGGATGCCTCAAGAATACCAGAAATTGTGCATACAGCATATCCAGCTCTCAGCACACCTACTGAGTCTCTCAAACATGAGCCATCGACAAAGATAATTTGGTAACTTTCCTCCAATTGGGTATCTTTAATATCAGGTCTTGGTTTGGTGCACATTTCTGTTACCTCAAGACAATCATGTTCTACATCTTCCATATTTTCAACCTCAGTATTTTCACTTGGAAGCAAAGTTGCCGGGTTCAACACTGTACATCTCTTTAGCGTTACATTTGGTGACCCCAATATAATCGTTTCATATTTCATCAACCTTGCATTTGTCATGTGCTGGTTTTTGTTCAGGTTAGGAGGATCTCAACTGAGACAGGGACCATGACTGTTAGAGGATGTCCAATCACTATGCCTTCACACTGTGTGAGGCTCTGTCCAACTGCTGCTACTGCACACAGACAACCCGGTAAGGCTGCTGCAACTGGGTCCAAAGTAGCTGAAAAATATGTTACTGGTCGGTTTACACCTTCATGGACCTGTGTCAAGACAGACAAAGAACATGCATCACATTCATGACAAAACAGAACAAAATACTTTGTGTAATCAGGCATAACCAAAGCTGGAGCCCTACACATGCTCTCTCTTAACTCAGTGAACGCTCTCATTTCCTTCTCTCCCAACACTATGGTGTCCTGATTCTCCTTGACCGTCAGCCTCTGCAATGGCTTAGAAATGACTGAGAAATTTGGGATCCACTGGCGACAATAACCCACCATTCCTAGAAACATCCTGACATCTCTCCGTGCCGTTGGGGGATTCATCTGTAACACTGCAGTTACTCTTTCTCTGGATAACTTTCTCGACCCTTTCTCTATCTGATGACCCAAATACTTCACCTCTCTCTGACAATATTGCAATTTCTTCGGGGACACCTTGTGCCTATTCTTTCCCAGGTGATTCAGCAAGGCAATCGAACTGTACTTGCACTCGTCCCTTGTTTTAGATGCGATCAATAGATCATCATTGTACTGCACTAAAGTTGATTGGAAAGGCAGTTCCAATGACTCCAAATTCTTCTTCAGTATCTGATTGAATATGGAAGGTGACTCCGAAAACTCTTGAGGAATTCAACACCAACTGTAGACGTTGTCCAAGAATTTAAAACTGAAGAGAAATTGGCTGTCCTCATGAAGAGGCACAGAAAAGAACGCTTGGGACAGATCAATTACTGTGAACCATTCTGCATCGCATGGAATCTGAAACATAATCACAGCTGGTTTGGCACCACTGGGCAACATTTCACCACTATGTCATTTATCTTCCTCAAATCTTGAACAATCCGAACCTTCCCACAAGGCTTTCTCAACCCCATTATAGGTGAGTTACACGGACTACTCAACACCTCCTTCAGGACTCCCTGTTTCACAAAATCTGCAATGATTTGCGCAACCTTTATAAGAACATCTGGTGCCATATGATACTGCGGAACCTGGGGGAATGCAGCGTTAGGCTTCGCATTGACTTTGACTGGCTCTACTCCTTTTACCAACCCTACTTCTTTCTCTGTCAAGTCCCACACCTTTTCTTGAACTGTTCCCTGTAAGTCCACCGGGAGATCAGCCACTGTGAACATCGGAAAGAAGTTAATCAGAGGATATTCCTCATCTGTTGTATCCGTTTCAGGCTCTGAACCCTGTTCCTCCCCTTCATCATCACTGTTTGTCTGTACCTCAATTCCCTCATTGGAAGAGGTGATTGAACACCTCGTCTTCCACAATTAGTCCCTTCCCAGTAAGGACACAGGACTTGAATTGCAAACCACAAATCTGTGCAATCCTTGGAAAGTGCCAAGCTCAACCTGAATCGGATCTGTGATCGGGTTAGGCAGGAGTTGGTTTGCTACTCCCACTACCTTGACTGTCCGTCCCGAAAGGGGCAGTTTCAGAACCTCTGTACTTCTGACTGTAGAGCGTGTAGCTCCTGTGTCAACCAAGAATGAAACCTTGTGACCCATTGCCTTCGCCTGAACATAGGTTCCTCGCTGATCTACCTCTAAGGACGCTGCAATCCTACACTCCTCACTGTCTGAACTCTCATCTCACCAATCGTCGTTCATTCCATTCTCACCACACAATGGGTACTGTTGCACTTTGTTATTTTGACTCACTCTTTGACCTGTGACCTGTTGAGGAAGCATCACCTGTTGCTGTTCCATTGGGGCTAAAGGCACTTGTATTTGGTGACTAGGTACCATGGGAACCTGCTGTTGTGCTTGTTGTAACTGTATTGGCTGTATACGTGGCATCTGCACCTGATGCATAGATTGAACACCCTGCATTTGATTCACATTATTCTGAAAATTTGGATTTGGACCTCTCAATCTTGGCCCTCTCATATTTTGAAATGAACTGACATCATTGCTTTGTTGAGTAACACCATCCTGCACCATCATTAGGCACTCCCGCTTCCAGTATCCAACGACCCCGCAAACATGACAAGGTAACATCTTCTTCATTCCCTGTGCATCATTTTGAACTACTACGGTGTTCAAGTCTGGACTACGGTTCACAAAACCTCCTCGACCTCTACCTCTCACTTGCGCCTGAAACATCCCGTTTCCCTGCGGCTGCTGCACCATCTGCTGTAGAAAAACTCCCTGCATCCCTGTCTGCGCTGCCTTGATTTGAATCACCATCACTGTCTCCTTCAACTTTCTCTGCTTCAACTCAATCTCGTCACTGTAGTACTTCGCATACTGCAACACCTCATCAATTGGCTTGGCTTGCCAGCAAATCAGATGATTCTTAATCATCTGGCCAATCTCAGGTCTCAGCCCTTCCACGAACCTGAACACAAGGTGATTCATGTCCTTTGTCTCAATGACCTCTGTACCGCTGTGATGCTTAAACGCCTTCAACAACATTTCATAATAAGCATGTATCGACTCCTTGACTTCCTGAGCCGTTCGATCAATCCTTTGCCAATCAATATTCTTCGGCGAAACTCTCGTTTTCAGAAACTCAATCACCTTATAATAATACTTCATCACATCAGGAGACGGCGCCCTTGTGTTTCTGTCCCTTGCCGGTTCCTCAGTCGGCCAATCTACACTCCTTTTGCACTCAATCCACATATCGGCTGGAACTATGATCTCAAAGAGAGTATTCAGATCATCCCAGAGACACTTTGCGAGTTTCACAAACCTGTCCGTCTGCTGATACCACTCTATTGGTTTCTCCCTCAGCCTGGGGAAATCATTTGTGAATGACAGAATATCCCCTCTAGTCCAAGGTACATGGACAAGAACCCCTCCGGCAGTCTCTCTCATTAGTAACATCTTTACCGTGCCTGTATATGGTAATGTTTTAGCTGACTGTTCTATGCAATCACTCTTACTCTTGTCTCTTTTCTTCCCCCATCTGCCTTACCACTAATCTAAGGCTCCCCAAACTTGTGCACTTTGCAGTATATCCTTGAGGTGCGCTTTCATCCCAGTAGACTTCATGTGTTCGAAATCCTTTGGCTCAAAATCTAACCTGTCACTCCTTTTCAGATGTTTGGTATTTTCTAAATCTACACCGTACTTATCTGCCACATTTGGCAACCTTTGGTGCACCCTGCTCACTTCTCTGGATATCTTTGGACACAAGTACCTCAATTCTGCTTCTGTGTATGACTCTAGCTTGTTCACACCCATGCTTCCTTCAACAAGTTCATTGGCTTCCATACCCAACCTCATATGATTCAGGTACTCCTCTCCTTCCGCCCTCCCTGCTGCTACAGGAGTATTCTGTGGAGTATTAAGCTTGTCTAATAAATCGGTCAGCTGTTGTGCTGTTAGACCTGGCAACGAGATATTCCCAGCCTGCACTAAAGGTGTCTGTGGTACGTTCGCACTAGAGATCTGCGGAGTTAACAGTCTCAAACCTGTCTGTCTCATGGCTTCTGGAGGAGCCCCAATCGGACTGAAATCTAACAGGGACCTAGGTCCTTCAAATGTCGGTTCCACTGGAGTCGTTCCTTGGGAGCTTCCTACTAACCATCTTCTTGTCATATCTTTGGTCATTACCCCTTGATCTCATACACTAAGCTTCGCCTGCGCATACAATGGCACTGGTGGATCAACTGTAATAGGCAAAGATCTGGCATCTGGTGTCTGTCTGTTTCCCAAAACCTGTGGTGGACTAACTCCCATATTCTGGCTCATCACTGGTGTCATGTCTGATTGCAGTCCTGCGACCGAAGTATATCTCGGAATCATTTGCGGCTGTACCCGGGACAGTAAAGGTGGAGTTGGCTCAGTCTGAATCAATTTTGGTCTCCCATATACTTGCTCTATCGGCACCATCAAATTAGTGGTAGTCTCTAAAATGGGTACATCAGGGTAAAGCCTCTGAACCTGCGGCCGTCGCAACTAAAGTTGCATAACCTGGGCAGTGGACACACCAAAACTACTCTGTACCGGGGCTTGTGTCGAGACAGGACTAACCTGTGTCGGATTTATTGTCACCTTCTCTTGTATCAGACCTGCAGGACATGCACTGGTACTCGGTCTATTTTCATCTACCGCATATGGCGGTGGTCGATCATTAAGTAACTGATTAAGGAATTCATCTTCATCTGAGTCATCTACCTCTGACCAGGGCTTCCTAACCTCTTTATCTTGGGAAGGACTTTTGTCCGTCTTACAAGTAGCTTTCCTCCCTTTGTCTTCACCCTCTTGAGCTATCACTGGAAATAGTCTAACTCCATCTATTGTCTCTCTCCTCCAAACTCTCTGTGCACTATCCCACCTAGCCTCCGCTAGTGTCTTTTCTGCTTTCCTCATTGTCCTCTCAAACTTCTGTTGCTGTTGCCATATTGCCATTAGTTCCCAAATTGCTAACGCCTCCAACTGTGCTGGTCTCGGAGGCGGCTTCAGATCATTCAGCACCCTCCGCAAATTTTCTAAAACCCTCAAATTGAACGTTCCGTTTTCAGGAAAGGCTAAGCACCCCTCTTTCTCCGTGGCTTTGCACCATTGCTTTAACCAAATACATGTCGTGACACCCTTTTCCTCCATTACAAGGTAAGCCGGTGTACCCTCTGGCGGTGTAACCTCCCCTACCCTTGCGGTAATATATACGTCTCCCCTCAAAGCACTCTTTAAAGCCTTGAAAAATGGCATCTTTACATCTTTTATTTTGTTCCCAATCAAATCAGGAAGTGACTTTAATTCCCAGAACTCTCTTCGCCTACCTTCTCAACCAATTGCCTCTCATGGACGGCTGCCAATCCGTGCTCGACCCCTCTCACTAACCAACCTATCCCAGCGCGGCTCCAATGACGTCACAAAGTCTTGCGGCTTGTCTTCCCACTCTCGATTCACACAATCTAATGCAATATATTGCGAGCACCAACCAAATAAACTCAGATTTGCCGGTTTACTACAGGAAAGGGTAACACAATCGCTTCAGAACTTTACAGAGATTTTGCTTAGCCTCGGCCGTTACTCTCTCCTTCTCAGATCCCGCACTCGCAAGCAAAATGTGACCCGCAAATTCTACTCTTGACTTGTCAATGGATTATTGTTCTAGTGTTTTCATTCACTCTCCTTGACTCATACTCGACTCGTCGACTTCACCATCGACCTATTAAACCGCGCAAATTACAACATAAACCAAGTGTCTCATACACTTATCAATATACTCCGGAGTCTTAGACCACACAGGGTCCGTACATCATCAACAACCACGTGGACAATTTTTTAGCACAAAGCGCCACACTCACATGAAGTTCGTCGACTTCCCCACTCTCACACTGCGGAGTACGCCCACTCCTACTTAAACATCATCATCTGGCCCTAAATCATCACAAACATCACAATTCACCTGTGATATGCATAAGCTATGCAAGCACAAAACCCCACTTCATTCACACTGTCACTAGAACGCCAAGAACATACTCAAACTCCCTTCAGCAAGCTCCGAGATTCCAGGAGAGTCATTTGGGGCTTAGGGACACATCATCCCTCCAATATGCATCATTGAAAAATACAAGTCCACGAAACCCAATTTATTCGGTACACCTCACCTACTACCAAACCCTAAGGACCTCAAGGGACTAACCCCATCAATCTCCAACTCTATCAAACCGTGAGCTTTCGTACTGGGGCCCCAAAGGGCCAAACCATTACCTCTGCTGCCATCTCTAACTTTTTGGCATGCTGCTGATGTACATGTCCTAAGTTTAAACGACCTATGCTGCGACTCTAGTCAGACTATTGTTAGCGCGTCAGAGCCTAGATAAGTAAACTTACCAGGAGACACGTTTAGGCCGACAAACCTTTGGACCACGTTTGGAGACTTCCCAGTACGAAATATATTCTTGTCATCGCCAATCAATAGATCAATGATCAATTCAATAACAACAATCACTAATCAATAAACATTTGATAAAACAATAGTTGAACACACCATTGATTCCTCAGTCATAAATAACCACACCAGTTTAGTCAAAAGTTAAGATATTTATTTCCCTATTGGTTACAATCTAGTATCATATCAGTTAGTCTCATTAGCAATAAACCCACGTCAGAACAATCCAATCAATAATCAAAGCTCTATTTTACTCAATACATCTACTAATTTCATTTAGCATCTAGGCACATCATTATACGAATCAACTTAGCAGAGTCTCATTAGTACATGATTCAACAAAGCAAGAACTCTGTCATTTGCCTATTTGCACAAAATATTAGTGAACGCCTTAACTAACCTCAAATTAGCATTAGCATGTTGGGCTTCATGCAAAACATTTAGTGAACACAAACTTGGAAAACATCTAGACTAAGGCCTCTATCAAAATAGCAGTTGGTACCTAGAAAGAAAAGGCAAACAGACAATTACAATTTGCATCAGATAGTTACCAATTCAAACAGATCAGCAAACAGCGTCAGTCTTCGTCCTCAGGCCATCAGTCGATTCACCATCAGCCGAGATAGGACGGGGCAGAGTCTCATTATAGCATAACTACAGAACGGATTTTCTTCCCTCAGATAGAGGAGAAGATAACATCAAGCAAAGGATGGGCAGAGGATGGTTCGGTGATAGGACAACTAAACTAATTGTGGCAACTGGCAAGAGTTCTCTAACAAAAGTCTCACAGCAAAAGGAATGGCAAGGGTAAGAATCCCGGTTAAAGTGGAAGAAGAAGTGTGTCTGGTTCGGTTTTCCTCGGGTTACGCCGTTAAATCAAAACTGTCTATCCATTCCCTAATTCCTCATTGGATGAAGTTTGGTGCATTATTATCTCTATCCAATAATTTGGCAAGTTCCTTACTAGAACTTTCCACAATTTGTAGTTCCCATGTCGCGGATTGGTCCAAGTTATTGATGTCTTCAATAGTTGGAATGTCAGGTAGACAATGTTACACTTTGCGCTCCAGTCAGTGTCTTTATTGTCTTCTCCTAGTACGGTTAACCTTGCACCTGTTACAAATTACACTGTTGCATCTAGCAAGAACGTCACCTTGAGCAAGCCGGTTCTCATGAGAAAGAATTTACTACGGCTACACACACATAACTCCTGGAAATATACAGCTTTGTGTCCTTCAGGAAACAGCACATTACACGTTAGAAAATACAATTCAATATGAGGCCAGGCAGCTAGGCCCAAACCCTCGCTAAGCTAAGGGCCTCTGATTTAATAAAGCAAACTCTTAACACACAACTCTAACTATAATATACTAATACAAATTCAGACGTTATTGCATATAAAATTTCAGAATCAATAAGCTTTTTATTAGTCTTCGTATACATTGGTAGCCACTCCCCGTGGGCACATTTCAACGCGTGCATTATTTTCTACGTTAACCCATTTTCTATGCAGTTTCATCACACAACATATAGCAAGCTTTCAATATTAATATTGATTAAAAAACACACTACAACACTATTAGAACACATTAATTAGCTAATGAGTGGGTTAGTGCAAAATGTTAACCAAGCCCCTTTCTTAAAGAAACTACGACTGGTGGCATAGCGCAAGTGGCAAATGTAGGCACCAATTCATGGAGCTTTTTTTAAGGCGAACTCTTCACATCTGAGAATATTCGTACTCTGTGATTTTACACAGTTGTACTTCTGCATGATTGAACATAATTGAAGACGCATTAATTCATGCAGTTAGGCAGTGTGTATATCATACACAACACGAGTGCCCTAAGCGCACATAAACTTGAACTTAAACAAGCATTTTTACAGGGAAAATAATAAGAGAGCGGTCAGTGGTATGTGGCTATTAAGAGACATTTTACAGTGTATTCATTGCCTAGGTATGGGGAGATTGACTGATTGTTGCCCGATATCGATGGTATGTGAGTTGAACCAACGCCGTGACTTGAACCTGGTTGAGCTTCGATGAACAGACAGAGGGTCACACCAATAGTCTCATTTGCCAGAAGCACTTTCTCATGGCAATTTAATCTGGGCCCGGCTCTTGGAGGCAGCGCAAGGGCTCATGTCCGTGCCTCCACATACCCACACAAGCTGCTCCCCAACCTCCTCTTACGATGAGCCCCCTACACACACCGTAATATTTTAAATATGATGCATCTGCGATTGTACGGTGTTTCTTTTCCTAGATAACCAGATGGGGCTCTGGCACATTCCGAATGAAGGTGGCTCAAAGAAGGAATGAAGCTGAATGAGCACCCAGAGAATATTCTCAGCTTTGCTCTTTGTGATTCCATGTGTAAGGAGGTCAACACCAGACCTGCTATTGCAGCAACACTCACACACCGTCAACAATGGAAGGGCTTTAGTGGTCAAAAATAATAAATAAAAACTTTGCAGCGCTCTCAGACACACAACTGATAGATTGTACAATGATATCAATAAACACACAAGTACATATAGGAATCAAGAAGAGATGTCGGTACCTTTGACTTAGAAGATAAGATTTCTCCACTTGACACTGTGTGATCTTGTTCAAATTGTCACCCGAACCCCCTGATCTCAGTTGCTCCAACATATTGATTATGTACGCTTGGAGACAATAAACGTGTGTTATTACACTCCCTCCCAGGTCAATTGTGTCTCAGAACCCTTCATTAAATGGAAAGGCAAGACCGTGCGAGAGTCCATCTGTCAGATGGAATGGAACGTCACGGTGGGTTAGGGCAGCTAAGTACACAGTGTATGTGTGCATCCTCAGACAAAACACCCAAGTTACCAAACTTACTTGGTTAAATACTTGATACTGTCTTACGCCGGTTCCGTCCGGTGTCTCATTTTCATTTTGATTGTGTGCTCTGAGAGCAGCCAAGAACCTGATACAGTTTTCTCTTTTGTAGTAAAGGCTCCATGTCAACCGGCCTACTGAATTATCTTCAGGCCCCAGTGCTGCCTGCCCGCCTTAACACACGCCGCAGTTAATAATGTCGCTCGCCAACTAAACCAATCCTGTTGCTGCTTTCATATTGTTAGTGTTAGTAAACAGCTTGACAGCAGTACTTGGATTAGATGGGGCAGAGAGACTAGTAAGCTGTGTCTGTTTACTCTTAGCTCATAGCACACTGCAGATTGCAAAGAGCTGAAGTACGCATGTCAGTTTGGCCCTGGCAAACAAAACAGCCAGACTGACGTGCATGCTTCATTTCACTGCGATGGGCAAGGTGGCTGCTGATCATTATGCTTGGGCATGCCTTGACCAGCCCATGGTACGTCATCAGGCCGGCATAATAGAAGTCAGAGCTGGGCCATAAATAAATTCACTTAACCCTAAAGAAATACAAGAATTATGTATGCAACAGCTGGCACTGGGAGGCAATGCCCTGGCCCTCATATGGACAAGCCGCCCCTGTGCTTGGGGTGTTATACCCTCCCCAACAATGCATTTTCTACTAATTAGTTGGGTACAAGTGCTTTCTGTCGGGGAGTACGGTGAGGTGTCTCAAATTTCACCTGAAATTTTTACATACACAAAGACAAAAACACACACACACATTCGCTCTAAGGTTGTTTTGAAGGTCTTAAAAATATTGCTTAGTCTGAAAAATATTGTGTAAGTACTCGTAATAATACACACTGCTTCTTAAGCCCTCTTCATGCTCTGCTTCTCCTATAATAATTTTTATAAGATTTGCCACTGTGAATGTTGGGAAACCTGAAGTTCATTTCCCTCACAACCTTACTGACCAGGCTACACTCCAGAGTGAGTGTCTGTCCTTTAGCTTATGTGGGTAGTGTTTTCATGTCAGGTGTGATTGGTGTTCTTATTGTAATTTGTCACTGTGCACAGATGTGAGTCTAAAGGGAAAACGATTGAGGGACGCTATGCTTGAGCATTAATGCTAGTGAGTGGTTGGGTAAGGCACGCATAAGTGCATTGTGGCATATTGGGGTAATGTTTTCATGGCATGCATGTAACACAAAGAAAACCCAACCATAGTCACCACCAACAGAAGGCAATGCATAACCTTCTGTTTTAGAATACATGTAAGAATAAAGGTGGCCATGCTGGCATGCATGCACCTACCATCTGTCAGGAATCAGGAAGGTATCCAGGGATTGAAGACCTATGAAGTCATATTCTTTTAAGGCTGTGGTGGGCTGGTATTTGGCCAATGGGGAACTGTGAGTAGCAGGTCAGCCTGGGTCTAGGGTGGGACATCTGGATCACAACAGGCAGCAGCACTAGTTAACAATATGAAGGCTTAAGTAAGCTGCCTGTCAACTTTCAGTGTTGTATTGGATTTCTGTTTGAAGCATAGCTCATTTACCGTTTCCAGTTTACTACCTTTGTTACTTTACTATTTTAATCCTCTGCAGTTGCTCAAATATCTGACTGCATTGCCTGTTATGCTTACCTTTGTGAAAGCTGAATTAATTACTAATAAATGTAGATTTATAAACTGTAAGAATTTACCTGAATTAGAATAACGTAGAGTAAAATTGTGGGCCATGGAAATGTGCCCATGGATGTGGCCACCATGAGAATAAATGATGTGTATAAGTAGAAAATTATATTAACAAGGTGCATTATCATATTAGTTCCATGTATTTACTCACAAATTATATTAGGCATTGATAAATCATGTAGTTTGGGCCTAGTTGAAGACAGCTCATGTTAAGCTGCACAGTGAAATAATAATTAATTAAATATACGTATTCTGTTAAAGTCGAGAATAAACATTGTCTTTCGTTCACACAGAGTTGACTCAGCGATTTGTAAATGTATTAGACTTTCTCATGAAAACTACCTGTTAGAATGTTTTACACTAGAAAGTGATACAATGAAGGTATGGCAAGGGAGAAGAAGATGTTCCCAGGACTGAACAATAGCCGCACTGACTACAGCTGGGATTGCAACAAAATAGGTTGCCTGACGAACCTGACAGTGGGAACAGGAGAAGAGGAACCAATTATCAACATGTGAAAGACTGTTTAGTTAGATCTTAGATTTCTAGAGTAATGACTTTTGGTCGTACTGTGAACGTACGATTTCCTGACCAATGGTGGCGTGAGAAGGTACATTATGCGAAGTTAACTTAAGCCGACTACACAGTGGGAAGGGAGCCTTATTCTATCCTGTTTGAGGAGCTGAACAGTTCCTGATGATTTATTTCCTATCTTTGACTTTATTTGCTTATGCTGATCCTGTAATGTTGCCTCTTAAATGGTTCAGTTAAGTTAGAGCCAAACCGTGGCCGTGCCATTCCCTTTCATTGTCCTATTGCTGATGCTGACCAGACCGAAGAGACCGATTCTTGCTGACACACTGAGGAGAGGTATAATGAAATGTTATTCCTTTTGTGCTGTATTTGTGTTTTCCTTTAAGGTACCAAGTGCTATTTTAATAGAGCCATAGTTAGATGTTTTCCAAATTCACTAGGACTAAAACTGTTTGCATGAGGCCCAAACATGCTATTCTAATTTGAAG